>NC_041829.1:19784714-20084714 GCF_900964775.1 Scleropages formosus | reverse complement strand
AGGATGCTCTGGGCTACAGGTGCCAGTATTCAACGGCTGACTTTGGGATTTTCCCAGAATTACACGGCCGTGTCATTTGGTCACTGCTTGGAGCATTTACTTGCCTTGGGAGACGATGGGGTTAAAATGGGTGGAGGTGGACATTCTAACTGCTGTACTTCACATCCATCTCATTCCTCAAAGCATCATTCGACATAATTCTACAGCATGTGCCCCTGCCGCTATTATTACAGCACAGCAGTTCCCCAGACCATAGTGCAGAACGGCGGTGTGACCTTTCTGACCTAACGCAGTGCGGTAACTGTCAGTCAGCACAATACCTCTTTACTACTGCTCTTTACCCAGGTAGCAAATTATTGCGTTTTCATCGGCAGTCATCATGAAGAACACAGACTAACAACAAAATGATCACGCAGGTTCCTGGCCTGGAGTAATTTCCTGGATAATATACCATGAGACATGAGGAACTTCAGCGTACATTAAAACCACATGAAAAATGCTAGTTTGTTCTTTTTGTCAGCTACAGTGGGAAATTAAGTTAATGTAATGAAGTTAACCTAATTACTGTTAACATTGAAAATAAAAATACTTTATGCATCTCCAGTTTCATGCAGACAGAAAGCAAAAAGTCATCAATATCTTGTTATTAAATAAAGTGCAATTTACTGATTAAGCTGCAAAGAGGAAACAAATCTAATTAATATTTAGGTACTTTGACATCCTATGGTACTATGAAGACTGAAAAGGCTCAAGTTACCGTCACATGTCTACCAGAGAATTTGCCAATTCATTTGAACAATAAAACAGAGCAAACTAATGGAAAAAAAACCTACAAATATTTCAAATTTACAAATCAGGAGTCAAATATTATACTTGTTTTCTGGAAGGCAGGTATATCAGCATAAAAATCCAAGTGGTTATTCAATGTGACAATATTTAATTTCTATCACAGTTGCACCTGAACTGGAAAATACTTAGAGTACTGATTGGAGCTGAGAAATCTAACTTTGCACAAATAAAAAGTGGTGCAAAAAGTGTGAAGTCTGTGTGACCAACTTCACCTACTGCTGCTGGAATATTTTTTATTGAGCAGGAAAGTCATCTAAATGTTCCTGAGGTCTACGCACATATATAGGTCAAGAACGGAATTGATATTTTAAGGACGACAAGTAGAGTATAAGCCTGGCGTATTGGGGGGGGGTGAGATTTTTTTTTTTTTTTTATAATTTAAAAAAAAGCTCCAATTATGACAGGGGCTTACAATTACGCATTCCAGTCAGAACTGATTAAAAGCAGCACTCTGGACAGAGAGGGGATTTGCGGCGGGTAAGCTGAGCTCTTGATTCCTGACAAAGCCTCAGGAGCCAGAAGCTCCCCTGCTGAGGGACAGCACTGGACTGTCCAGTCTCTACCCATGGACCCGTCGTGCACGTAGTGACTGAGGGCAGCAGACGCCACTCCTGCCCCAGGGGGTCTGACAGAACCATCTTCGCAGTACATCTACAAGCGAGGCCACGACACAGCGACCGAAGCTGCTGCACCACATGTACATGGCCACATTGGCACCGGTGCTCGCAATCGGCCTTATTAACCTTGACACGTAGACGTCGCCTCCTGTAAAGGGCTTAAGGACAGGGAGCATTTGCTGCAAGCAGGACTTGGTGCTCCGGACAGGTACATAAAAGTCAGCTGGCGGTAGAAAGCACAGTAAGTACCTCTGAGTGCGACTCATTCATCAGAGCAAGAGGAAGAGAGAGCTAGTCAAGCGTATGGATCAAGACGAACCGTTCAGCACACGCGAGAGGAGGCTCGCTGCGTCCCCAAACACAAACTGAATGACAAGTCAACAGATTATCGGCCTCAATTTATGAAAAACTAATGTCCCTGTTTACGACACTAATCACATACGCAGACTGGGCGCTTTTTCCCCCGTGTGCTCTCTGCTCTTGCAGCCGAGACAATTGCATAATGGAGATTTTCTCTTAAAATGAAATACTTTGCTGGTCGCTTAGCAACCCAGACCCAGTTTGTGTACTGTATATCTGCATGACTCTGCGTGTGCGGGGGTTTGATTCTAGGGAGGACGAATGTGGAGAAGGAAAAAAAAAAATAAATAAAAACAACTGAAGCAAGGCGAAGCAAGGCTGTACAAAGCATGGTGCTATTTGTACTAGCCAACACAGACTAAAATCACAGTAAGCAGTGTTGGAGCTGTATTTACAGTATGCATAACAATGCTGGTGCTACAACAACTATGAATTGCTTTGATAATTGAAATCTTAGTAATTTTCGTTCACATGATGTAATCCTGTGAGAGTGGGAAGCAGTCGCCCAACAATTTGGATGGTGTGAAACCTTCATGTTATAATAGGCTGCGAGTCTAAGTTATTGTAACATTGATACACTACTAAGGACAGCTCTCTAATATTAGCTAGTTTTTATTCCAGCATTAAAGCAAGTTTAGTCACATGATCACTACCATGATGTGTTTTTAACGCTGTACGCAGCTAGAAACATTTACTACTTAACAACAAAACTAGCAGCTGTTCCAAGATTTGTACCCTAGAAGACCACAACACCTTGACCAACTGCTGTAGGTGACCAGCTGATAGGGGGTGGGGGGTAAAGAAATAATGCAAATATCCATTTAATGGTAAATTCCCACTATGCCTCCAAAGGAGGGGAGGGACACATTCACCACTTTTATCACATTCATTTACAAATTTACTTTGTGTCCATTCAAATAGGAGCACTTCCACATCTAAAAGGCGATAACTATGTATTAAAAAGCATTACACGAGCCACTGGAGTCCTACAGAAAGGAGCCTGCAGACATGGAGCCGCAATGGAGGGACCTTCATTCCCGTTACACATGAAATTTGCACAATCGCTTTGGAACACAATGACAGCAGCTGCTTGACTCTTGAGACGTTGCTCACAAACGGTACACAAATCAGCGTGAAGACATGTATCACTCAGCAGAAATGTACACTTCCTTTCCTCATCACATTTGGGATCTCTCCTAGTGAGGTGTCGCTCAAATAAAAAGCACCACTGCTAATCGGGTCACGTGTTGGTCGCTTATTGTGCGTCAGCTTCAGATCCCCTCATCTATTTAAAAGGTGACAAAGCGATGGCCTCAGAGTGTAAAAGCGCTCCAGCGTGCCTGGACAAACATCACAAGCGCGTGCGTAACCAGACGCCCCAGTATAGATGGGAACTGGACGAGGGTCCCGGACACCCGACACCCGGTGTTCGGCGTGCGGCCATTCGCCATTACCCCCTCTCCCTCCAGGCGCAATTCAAAAGACGTTTCCTCTCCACCAGCCCAGGGAACCTTTACTTCCTAATGCAACCAGCTGGGTTATTAACTTTTACATGTAGGTCAAACTCATTCACAGCCTTTACTACCGCACACATTTCAACCGCATTTGGAGCTCCACATAAAACAGACGTCTCCAAGACATCTAAAAGTAAATCTTCCCATGCATGTATTTTATATACTGTATACACACACAGACACAAATATGTACACCATCTCTCCCAGAAAATATATACATAAATCTAAACAGATTACAGTATATACTCTACCATGTATATTTTATTCTGCCAGATAAGTATAGTTGTTCCCAGCAGGGTTGGTTTTATATTTGATTTATAGTTATATTCACTATAGGACAGCAAGTATTATCATGGCTGTCAGAAGAGAGTGAGTTCAAATCCCACTTGATGAAGACACATACCTTGAACAGACACGGTAAAATCCGCCTACCTGCAAATACAGGTAAAAAGCAACCAGCTTAGTGTACTACTGTAACTCACCTTGGAGAAATGAGTTAGTTATATGGATAAACAACAGTAATTGCATCAAAGACCCATTTTTCCACTCTATTTTGAAGCTATCCTGGAAGGCTGCCCGTGTGTGTGTGCGTGTCTGTGTATGTGAGAGAGACTCTGAAAACATTCACATGCAGCAGGTAGAAAAACACTCCACCCCAGTGGTCCTGAACCATGTGCAATAACAGGAAGCAGCTAACAAAGGCCTGATCCCTCATGACGCCTGCCCACCTCACCAGGTATGACAAACGGAGCAGTTGTTAGGCTCTTTCTGAGGTTTTAATTGCCGTCACTCAGCCGCACGACGTCTGGTCTCCAATTACGACGGGCCGGGACGGCTGCAGGCTCGACTAATTTAGCACTCTTTCCATCCGCTCCGTACCTTCGGGGACACACACATTTGCATGCAAAGTAATACCTCGAGGCCGGTCCTCCAGGCAATACTGCGAAAGCAACTCACTGCTCTGCCTTGTTAAACATACCTTGCTCTGAAGTGGAAAAAAGCATTTCATTTATTACAGACTCCACCATTTTCTTCTGCACTTCCAGACACATATTCAATACTAATACTCACGAGTCTTGTTGAAGAAGGAAAAAAATGTTAATTTCTCCTTCCATCCATGTCAAGTATAAAAGGACTGCTTTCCAACCCTGCCTGTGGGTGTCTTTCTTATATTTTAATTAACATTTTAAAAACGAATGCAAATTTCAATGTGCGTATCAGTGTATGTGTGATTACGGCACATTTGAACAAGACAATAGAACAATACGATGAACGTTATTGTTCAGAAGTTTTGTGACACAGTACTTTTCCATCACTATGTGGCCTTCCATTACGTTGCAGTATTTCTCTGTACAGGTACGCACTTACAAAACTGCCCGATGGATTTCAAATACAAAAGAAACAGGGAAAAGCAACTGTTGCACCAGCACAGACTTGTTTCCTTTTAGCAGTTTCCATTGTTTTCTTTTCCCCCCAGCAAGCACACCCCCACCCTCCTCTGAACAATGCACATCTCTTATAGCGTAAGTTTGCTATTTAAGCTTCACCATCCCATTAGGCAAAACTTCTTGCGGCAACACTGAGCATGCAAAAGAGATTCTGGAGCATGGCCTGTTTACCACAGGCGCAAACTAGTCAAATGTCCTCTGTCTTCTTCGGCGAGCTGGTCAAGGAGCCTCAGACAGCCAAGGACTCTCCAGCACAAGTTAGGAATGGCTCCAAATGAGATGGATGCAAGTGGCCCTGCATATCACTAACTCGTGACCTTCCGAATGACCCATCCTAAAACGATCTCTGGAGCATGTCAGCAATCACAAGTGTTTATAGGTCAAAACAGTGGGTTTACTGATATCCAAATACGTGAACACTGGCACAAAGCATGTAATAAAAGCACTGTCAGGTGGAACCTCAATACCTGTTTCCAAGAAATCGTACATACTGCATTTCTGTACTCTGTGCCCCGTTGTAGTGCCTTGTATAACAGAAGGGCACAAACATGCAATGTCATTACTGCATTATGCATAAAATTACAAATGTGTTCTGTTGGATCAAATCATTTTCAGAAAAGAAAGCTAGACACTAATTAAAAAAATATAAATCTCTGCAAGGCACGGAAAACCCTTCTCTTTAATCTGAAGATTAGGAACCTTCCACTTTGCTTACAGATTCAAAACTGTAGGCTTTATCATAACAAATTACCGCAAGGTGCACACACTACATATGGACACATATAATATGGAGGGGAAAAGGGGACTGAGGCAAAAGAATATTTTGCATTTTATTCTTAATCAAAATTTCAAGCTGCTATACAGCTGTTGTTTACAGCAGCTCTTGGGATTACATCAAGCCAAATGTCTCTTTTTCCACAGGACAGACTAATGTGCACATGGTTTTCAACATAGAAGAATGCAGTGTTTCATGAGCACAAGAAAGCACTTTTCAGAAGCAAGTGTTTGGTCTCATGAAATGGAAACGCTGATTTCCACACCACTGTAAATTTCACTGTGTACAATGGAAATAATGATCTCACATTGTTATGATGAAGTTTAGCATATAAGAGAAGAAGAAAACAGATTAAATGCTCAATTAGCAAACGATTATAATATTTGTGTAAAAAAAATACTAGTATTGCACATGTTACGTTCAGTCCAAATTCAGTGTACTGCAGAGCCTTCACCTACTGTTCTGTCCATATTTCAACCACCATCCTCTACTGGCTACTAAAAAGTACTTTACTCAGCAGAACTCATGAGGAGGATACAAGGCGCTACTTTAAAAATGGTGAAGATCTTTCTCTGTTTCAGTCCTACGGAAGAGTGCCCTGGCCACACTATTTCATTTCAGGCCTGAAACAAGAATACATGCAAGAACGAATCAGAAATTAATTCTTCCTCAGAACACTAATACAAGCTCCCCATGACTTTTTTGAGGAAATTAATACATTTTCTGTTAACCACAGCCTGGAATTTAATGTAGGCAAAGTAGAAATTTACTTTATTCGGTGTGGGTTATGTTGAAACCACTCATTTCTCTGAAACAGAAAGTTTAGAAACTGCAGTGTTGATCATTCTAAAACACACTGATCAACATTGTGTCCCTCTTTAAAAGATGGAAAACATACTGTATATAATGCCATACTGTATATAAGAAATAGGATATTTATTAAATATTCATCAAAGTGAAAATATTTTGTTACACAGCTTGAAACTCGAGACTCGCATGCTTCAAAGCGAGCTACCAGGACTCAAGGGGGTATGTAGTTTACTTTTTCAAACCACTTATCCCAGAGGGGAAAACAACATGAAAACAGTTAATTACGTACTTCTAATGTTTTGTCAAGCAAGCAAAATTTAATTATTTTGTTGATTGATTCTATCAAGTTGAATTTACATTTAATCAAAGTAGTAACATGAGCATGTCATGGTAAATGTCAAAAAACACCTCTAAGATCGAGATGATGAAAGTCAATGAACGTAGAAATGAAATCGGTCAATTATGGTGAATATGACAATGTGTGTGCTGCTGTACCGTGTGGTTTCCAAAGAAATGTGTTTTTTTTTAGTTCAACAAACTTTCTGTAATACCAGAATAGAAGACTGCATTTAACTAAACTTGTTCCATTTCTCATTAAGCTCTGTATACAGTATATTTAATGCAGACTGACTGATGGAGAACAGGATTTCTCACAAGCTGAAGTGAAAACATATGACAACCCCAACAGTGAGACAGAGCTAATTTCTTCTTCAAATGCGACAAGGAGCTTTGACCTCCGCTCAAGAAGTCAGCGGTGAAAGGGGGGTGCATTAACCTGTGCCCATGCGAATGGCGTCCTGCTTCCTGGGTGATGGCAGCATGGCGAGCTCTTTTAAAAAAAAAAATTTAAATATTAAAGAAAAGAGAACGAGTCCCTCGGCGAACACCAGCAGATTATTAGCCGCGACTGGAGGGGGAGCGCCGTTGCCATCGCCCAAGTGTAGCATGTGCTCTAGGAGCTGAAGGATCTTTCAAGGTCTGCGATTTGAGAGCGTTGCAACCGCCGAGGGATGCAGAGACTAGGCAAGCCTCCTTTCTGGGCCCATGGCCATGCATGCCTCTCCCCAAAATCGAGCCCACCCGAGACCACAAAACTGGAGCAGCTGGGCCACTTTCGCCACTATCCTTCTCAGCATCAACACAGACTGCTGCGGTTCTCCACCCATCCATTACCATATTTATAAATCCATAACGATTTACTCCCTGAAAGGCGGCACTATACAAAAGTCAAACCAAAGCTTTAAAAGAGAAATTTAGATGAGAGAAGAACAACAGAAATCAGAGGCTGAACTTGTACTCTTTCGACTCAAACACATATCAGAAGGACCATTACAACTACAGAACATTTATGAAATCATCCAAGGCCATGAAATGTAATGTATTCATCCTTTATTACATCAAATTCTCTTCTAGCAGAACCATGTCTTTGTTCTTCTGTTCAACGTCTTCTTCATCTATAATGTGATTTATAGGGAGGGAGAGAGTGAAGCCTCAGCCTTGCGGCAGAACCTGCAGAGTCCATGGCATGATTAGATCTCTGGTCTATTGCCCGGGTGCACCTTCACATGCTATTAGCTGCTCCACAAGGACCAGAGCAGGAAGATGAGCATCTCCAGCCTTTGCCACACAGCCAAAAAACATTACATTTATATGTATTCATTTAGCTCATGCCCTTCTCCAAAGTAACCTGCAACATTAAGCCAGTCACAATGACTCACCCTTCTGCACAGCTGGCTAATTTTTCCTGTAAAAACTAGGGTAAGCAAAAGGGTCCGACAGCAGGGTGTGGAATTCGAACCCGGGTACTGCGACTGCAAGGTCTCAGCTGCAAGTGATGTGCTAAGCCCTGCTCCACACTTGTACTGCATGTCCTACTCTTCTCACACCCAGTCACTGGGCGGCAGGCTGTCACTGTTTGCCTCTTGTTTTCTTTTTAAAGCGCTGTGGTATTCCCAAACGCTGGGATCATCCTATTAATGATATGCTGCATGTTCATCTCACATACAGGAGGCAACAAAAACATTTTGGCATGAGCAAATAAATGGGCTGTGGAGCGGAGGGTTATGCAGCTGCAGCGTTGCAAAGAATATTACTGCTAGAAAATTATTTTTGAAGCATTCTGTCAAAAGCAACTGGAGGCCACGTTCTGGGCAGACAGCTACTACTTTACCCGCAGTGACCTTCACACTGGATCTCCAGAGGAGGAAAAGATGTGTGACATTTTATAATGCCTCCATGCTCAATTGCACCTCTGAATATCCCCAGTCAAAATACTGTCACCATCGATCAAAGCTCAAATTATTCATTTCACGAGACCAGGGCTCCGACATGCCTTTATAACATTTCTCTTCTGCGAGTGCTGTGTGCTTATTTTTATTTCATCCTGGCCAACAGAGTATTGATCAGAAATAATGTGCTGGCACCAAGGAGACCACTGTTAACACCTGTCCTCCTGGCAGCAGAGGGGCCTGCAAGTGACTAAAGTCAGTGGAACTGGGGGTGGTCTGGAGGAGACACACACATCTGTGCTCTCTGCGAGATTGAAGACAAAGAGGTTTCCAAGGAAGAAAAGCGCAGCGCATGTGCCCGGGAGTTAGGGAAGCCAGCACGCCGTCGGTCCAAAGCGCGCAGCACAGGCAGAGGGGGCCGACCGACGACAACGTGGCACTCGGCGCCTCGGATGCTGGCGCAGTGGTGCCACCAGCCAGGCTTCAGTGAGCAAACGCTCGGTCACATGAACGTCACCTCAATTCTAACACACGAAAGCAGCGACAATCTACATGGATTTATCTGAACATCTCCAAAAAAAAAAAAAAAGGGGGTACATAAAGTACATGTTATGCTTCAAAAACAAACAATTTCTATGGCGACTTAACAGTGAAACCAAAACATGAAGCGAACAGCAATAAGCCAACTAGAAGGTGTCCGTTCGGGGTTGGACGTTTACCACCTTCCACCGTTTAATTACAGCAGTCGATACTCTAACTAGCACTGTAGCGACTCCATCAAACCCACAGACGTAAATCATTAATGAATCCTACTTTGAGATGCAGTGGACAGGCGCTGGCGGGAGCCGTGTGTCAAAGCTACACGCTGCCCTATCCATTAGCCGTAGACACATTTCTCGGCATTTCCCTTGAGTGCTGAAGATCACCACTGACCACAAAGGCTGCACATATTTTACGTTATGTTACATACTGTACATTAGTAAGTGGCCCTGTGGTTTTGCAGCTGCTTCACCCAAACTGTGAGGTTAGAGTAACTATGAGAATAGGAGTAGCTTGTGCAGCAAAAACAAATAAAATGGTCTTTTATCAAGACCGCTATCATATTTCACATTTCTGAGGAGGGTTTTCCATGTTTCTTGCTTTTGCAGTTTCACCACTTAGATAGCAAAACAAATGCCAAAACTCAATATACATATTTTCTATTAATTCTATAAAACTTTGAGCACAATATGACTGTGGTGGACATTTTAATCATGTAGATCACTCAATGTCAGCAACAAAAAATACATATACAGGTATATGTGTATATAGCAAAGGATGCTATGATAGTTTTGTTGCAGTCTATGCCTTTTAGACTTCATGAAAATAATCTGAAGAAAACAAGGTTTGCTGTTCTATCCCACCAAGGTCAACAATCGACAACGGCTTCACTCGCCCTGAATCGTAATTAGCCAAGATGCCCTTTTGTAGTCGAGTACAAAAAAAAAAAAACCCTCCTTTTCTCATGTGTGTGAAACAGGTGTACTTTCTAGTCCCAGTCACATGCAGTATCAACCAAAGATGAATTTACCTCAAACATACAAGAGGAGGCTGTGGCGCTTCAACAGTCTCTCTTAGCTTTTTCTCCCAACAGTGACCTAGCTCCTCAAGTCCAAGGACACGACCAGCCTCTGGTCTTTGCCCTTCCTTTGATACCTTTTGGCTCAATTCCAGCTGTACTGCACAATTCATCTATACTTATAGGTGCCCTTACATTAAAGTACCTCTTGCACTTAACACATCATACACCCGTCACACCCCATGCCACTGTCTTTTAATGTCTCCGTTTCCAGTATTACTGCCATTTGTACGCTCTACCCTTACCGGTAGCAGCCGCAGCTGTTGGGGGTGGGAGGTATGACACGGATGGGGTGGAAGTGCCCTTGGTAGACAGCTCCCAATGCTTGCACTGTGTGCCAATTCGCAGATAATGACAACCAGCTGCCTTTAATGAGATAATTGAGATTACATAAGGCAGCTGGTCTGAGGCTGAAGAGAGATGAGTGGGAAGATGTCCGGGGGGAGGAAGAAAAGGATGAGGACGATGATTTCCAGTAAACAATGGGTTGTATTTTGGAGTTAAAGATAGTTTTGCCACCCTTTATGCTTTTCATTTTTTTTTTTTTTTTTCTTTGCTGTCTCACATACAGGGGCCATGTCTATTTGTTGCATTATTGCTTTAACAGCTAATAGGCTTAGTCTGTTTTCAACTCTTGCTGTCTGGCAACTATTCCATATGGTCAATTCCATCCCATAATCCATCACTGAATTCAAACCCCAGGATCACAAATGGTAAACGTACCTCATTTTTAAACATGTACATCACAGGAAGGCGGCAGATGCAAGTGTTCCCACTAGAACCTTCTCCAAACACCGTCAGACATGGTGAGCAATACACGGCAGTAACATGGAAACTCCAGACTAGACTAGACGGCATTAAAGGAAACCCAAGTACTGAAAATACCGCATGCTAATTATCAATCCCATGAGAGAAAGGAGAAAATAGTCTGGATAAACAGATCCCAGTGTCATTCATCACAAAGAACTTGTGCCTGTACCTTCAGGTGCAACATGGAGCAGCTACAACACATCCAAATCGTTATCCAGCAGATAGAAATACACTGCTAATCCTGATTAAGCTCCACATGAATGTAGTTCAGCCTGCACATTTAAAGAAAATACTTTCATTTATTCTCTACCAATTATTCATGTATAAATTTAAGAAAATAATACATTTCAAAATGAGATCCATGGGGGGGATATATGCCAGGAGTTAAGAAGAGCTTGTGTGCCAAATTCAAGCACTGCTTCATACAGGCCTGTGTGACCGTGGGCTGATCTGAGGGTGTGTGTGCACCATGTCTGGCTGTACAGACGAGTTCTGGATGGCAGCCCGGCAATAACAGGAACCAGCACCGCAAGACTCACCCCTTCAGCAGGGGTCTCTACCGTCCTGTCTGTGTCAACACATCCCAATCCTCGCATTTATCACAGCTCAATCTACTGATTAAGTCACCCACTTATCAATCTTTTTCTAATGGAAATTAAAAGGCATGCCAGCAGCCTGTGATTCTACTTAATTTTGAAATAATGGGGAAAAAATCTCTACAAAATTAGATGGAACAATTGTGAATGTAATATTGCAATCTGCATACTTTAAAAATGGAAGCACATTTTATATCAACATGAAAGAAAAATATTTTCCAAAGAATTTTCATCTTAAGCACAAATATATCTGATTTCCTGGAATCAGTGGAAATTATCTGCAGCTAGTTTTTTGCTATTTCAGGTTGGTATTTCATTCTCAGTCTGGCAGCAGTAAATTCACAAATCAATACTGTATACAGCAGTCATTTATTACAGACAAAGACGCTGGTCAGATTTATCATGGTACTTTAATGCTGCGGAACAAATGTGATATGTTCAGCTGTTACCTCGGACTGAGACAACAGGTGCACATTTAGACAGATAACGGTTTGCCGTTTCAGGCTGGGCTGCTTTAAAAAAAAAAAAAAAACACAAGGAACAGTCTGGGCACTTCACCCTTGGTACGTTCACGATGAATCCACCATAAGGTTCATCGTCTAATCATCTAAGTCATACTGAATACCGCAGGTTTCCTCTACACGACACATAGCAGCCCGTTTCCAGACCATCAAACGGAGAACGCTGCACCACCTTTGCCGCACCATGCCATCTGACCTCCACCTCTAAGTGAGCACACCCTTGAACCAGTGCAAGCAGCGCAAAAAGGTTGATGCTCTGCTCTGGTGCCGGAGGCTGCAGGCCAAGCCGGAAGCACAGCTTCCTTCCTTCACTGCCATGATGTCCATATCCAGTGAGAGAGGAGCAGGCCTCAGAACTCTGAAGGCAAACTCCCACAATTTGTCCCATCCAAGTCTCAAAACACACACACACACACACGCGCACTTTCTGAACCGCTAGTCCCATACGGGGTCGCGGGGAACCGGAGCCTAACCCAGCAACTCAGGGCGTAAGGCTGGAGGGGACACACCCAGGATGGGACGCCAGTCCATCGCAAGGCACCCCAAACGGGACTCGAACCCCAGACCCACTGCAGAGCAGGACCCGGTCCAACCCACTGAGCCCCCCAGTCTCAAAACATTTAATGAAAAATATATCAAACGAAAAAAACAAAGCAAAACTTATATGGATGTATAAATCAGTAAACCATGTAACAACTTACAATTCAGGAAAAGCACCTTCTCAACAGTACAACAACAGGAGAACTTTCAGGCTCCATGTCATTAACCAAATTATGTCAAACATACTAGAAAGCAACAAAGCACTGCGTAGTTATGCATCCCAACATGTCAACTATGGGTTATTACTGCGAGTGTGCATCCCATATTCAGTTTTCATCCGCAGCGGGACGTCACCGCAGTCAATCTCGATGCCGCCGTCACGCCACCAAAACTCTGCCCTACACGTCATCAGTGAGCTGTCTGAAATCTGTCTCAGGTGCAACAAGAAATTAACAACACCCAGTGACAAAAAAGATGAATCGGGACACAGTGTGTGGATCCATCATACACAACATCATAGACGGACAATCTCACTGAGCCCCAGGAAATGGTGGATCACATCTTATCTCCTGGCCAAGGTTACACGGTTGTTCTTTTCCATTCATATATAATATGCACACACAAACACATATATATACACACACACACACAAACAGTATAAAATATATAACAACCACAGTAACATTTGGAGTACTAGTACAACTAATAAGGCCTAAAAAAAGAAATGCTGAGATTCCAGTAACCTGGCCAAAAATTAGGTAGGTGGCGATTTTTTTTAATTTTACTTTTCTGTCAGCATTCTAGTGGTATTGACCAAAGATACTTTTCTGTTATACCAGAGACTATAACAACACTGAAGGTAAAAGTACCATGGATATTTTATTAATATCTAGTACCAGATGAAAGACATAATTCTAACCACTCAACTTGGAACAGTTTTCTTTTCAGGGCATTAATTCTTAAAGTTTAAATTTAAACCTACTGATGACATTACATTCACTGTTTAACCTTAACTATTAATAAAGTGTGCAATATGCAACACTTCTGGCAGACAATCCAGCATCTTTGTTGCAGAAAAAAACTGATAGGACCACAATATTAGTCACTGCATCAAACGTGAGGTGTCCACATATGTCCCTAATTAAGTCATGTTTAACAGTCTCTAATAACAAGGCTATTAACAACACTTTGCTACTAAACATTTATATATATATGAATGATTAAATTAGCTTTAATCTGGATTGTTAACACATAATGAAAGTGCATTTTATTAATGTTAAACAGCAATAAGTGAACGATAAGGGACGTTTAATTTGGCCCAATAATAAAGCAGTGATCTCTAACTGTACGTGGTTAAAAAGTGAGTAGGTAGGCCCCAGGTGTGAACCCCACGTTGGTACGCAAGTTGTTCATTCACATTATTAAAAGGAATGGAAACTTCAGACATGCGAGACATTCATCTTAACTAAAAGAACAGAGACGTCACAATTGTAACAAAACATGTTGCAGAGGAGGAAAAGCTACAGAAATGAGTTTCCAGAGCAGAGTGCAGTTTTACATCCTGTTGTTAGATTTCAGTCTGATTTCTTATCCTGAGAAGGAGCGAGTGACAGGCCCAGCTTTCTCTTGGTACAAGGGGCACCTTGTCAGGGGGGGAAACCGCTAGGGAAATTTCTATTCGGACATCTTTGTAAACCTGAAAAGCATATTGGGGCAGACACAATTAATTCATTTTGCGTCTGCGTGTATGTCTGATTTTGTTCAGCAATAATTCTGTAACTGAGCTGCAACACTCGAGATCTACAGAAAAAGCAAACGAATACATGAGTTAAGAAAGTCGATATCGGTCCAAGGGAAACACACCTAAATTAAATGGACAAAATTCTCTGGTCTCAGCCAGGGCCTATACATCCCAAAGGATAATAAAAGAATGAAAAGATTTATCATCTCCAGAAATAAAAAACATGCAAACAACCTCAGTCCTCACTAATGCTCTATAACCCCAAACATGTCAAATACATCGGAATCTCACGTACATGTCCAACAGAGCAGAATAATAGCGTTATTATTATTTGAAATTCTAAAATAAACAGATGGGTGCCTGTACAGGGAAGGCAACTAAGAGGATGGCTTCAACAGGTTGAGGGTTCAGAACAAAACAGAAAAAAGCAGGAATAGAATTTGAAAACAAGAGAAGGAAGTGATACGAACATGTAGGGTACGAAGGACTTTGTGTAACGAGGTACATCAGGAAAAGCCAACATGACAGCATTCATGGCGAGACAGCCGGGCAGGGAGGGAGGGAGCGAGCGAACCAGTGCTACACAGAATCGAGGACAGACCTGAGCACATGAAGACACAGGCTCCTGAGCCGGACCCCCACGCTGACTGGAAGAAGAGCAAATGTGAGAAAGGTGCCCAGCAGCGGGGGAGCGGGGGATTACCTTGTTTTTCATGTTGCAGTGGCAGCACACGGTCCACAGGTACTTGAGGGTCCTCCACAGGAGGATGATGAAGAGACCCCCAAAGAAAGTGACCATGGAGGAGGCGAGGAAAGCCCACCACATGCGCTGTCCATTGCTGTTGTCACAGGGCACCTCAGGCGAGAACGGGATAACCACATCCATCTTGGACATATGGACAGAGGGAAAGTCCACCTTCTGACGGTTGATATTATTACTCATGGTAGCGCTGCCGGTGCCGTTGCCGTCCAGCGTGGCTAGCATCGGGAGGCTCTGCAAGGCTCCTGCCAGCGCCCCCTAAGCCAATCATCAGCCATATTGCTTCGAAACACCCTTCTCGTCTCAACAATTCACCGCGTGCGTGCGTGCGTGCGTGCGCGTGTGTATGTGTCTGCGCAGCCCACGCGAAGAGGAGCCTTCCAAACACGCCTGTGTTGGGCGCCGTTTAGGTCAGATCGGGCATTTTGTGCATCTCCAGGTGCGAGTCTCAGGAGACGCGCGCGTTCATGCCGCGGGGTGCGCGGAGCGCCTCTTTCTCTCTGATGATGGTGGTGATGATGATGATGATGATGATGGCGGCGCGCTCGGACGCTTGCTAATCTATCTTCCCTCCATGCATGCAGGGCGGAAGGACGCCGACGGCTTTTCTCCTCCACGAAGTCCCCACCTGGCCGCGACCAGCGACGCTCGGTCTTTCCGCAGGATAAGATTTTGGGCGCCGACGTAACAAGCCACCAAATAATAATAATAATAAAAAAAACGCACCGAACAGCGCAGAAAGACGCAGTGTGGCGTGGTCCCGAGCGCGCTCGTGCCTCGTGGCCGTGCCCCTCCGACGGAGGCTGTCAGATGGGTGCCGCCGCTAGAGAGGCAGATCTCCAGGTAGGAGGGCGGAGCCTCAGCCTGCCTCTATAATAAAGACGGACGCGTTATTCCCGTGTTTATTCTAATAATCCCGCGTGCGCCATCCGAGCGTGACTCATGCATAGTCGCAGCTCGGTTGCCGCCGCCCCCCTCCTTTTGTTTGTTTGTTTGTTTTTAAATGACCGATGTGAACATGAGTAGAACTGCCACGTCGGCACTGTTGAAGCTCAACGTGTGTTCGACAGGGGTTTTTTGCAATAATAATGTGTGTTCCGGAGAGCAGAGGGCGGAGCGGAACGAACGCCGCGAGCCTCGCAGTGAACAGGTGCTTCTGCACGACGAGCCTCAGTCTGTAAAACACACCTGACGCAGAACGGCTCCCACCCCGCACCACACACACACACGCACGCACGCAGCGCCACCGCACCAGGCTTCTTCTTGTAACTTATTATGCGTTGCGGTTTTCCATTATTTCCTTGGCGCGAGTAAACGCGTCCCAGGCCCGGGCACCTCTCTCTCCTCCTCCTTCGCTCGCGATCGAGGATGTGGCGGGTTTGTTCTTCCGACGAAACAGGGCTGTGTCAGCGCGCGCCCACCCTCGCGCCGGAGGAAGCGGCCATTGTGGCGCTGCGTCGGGAATTCGCTCAACAGGCTCTTGAGCGCCACGAGCTCATTTTCGCCTCAGCCTGTTTTACAGTGTTTATGTGACACGAAGCGGCGGGGAAAGCCGGGCTCTGGCCTCCACTAATACTACATTCGACATGCCATGGTGGTGGTGTTCGCTGCAAACCGCTGGGACAGTTGCGTCCGTTCGAAATGTAGAAATCATTCATGTGCTGTTAGTAGACAGCGATACTAATTCCATGACAAGCCGAGGTCTCCTGCCTCAGTTCCTCCGTGCGGTCCCCGAAAGGAAACGCAAAGTGCCCCTAAAGCCCCATTTACATTCATTTGTCTCCCTTTTTCTCACACAAAGTCCACGCGGCTACGTTAGTGGCACCGAGTGCCCGTTCGGTACGTGACAATATAAGACGCAGGTGCGGGAAGGTAGACCTGCGCGAGCGTCGCTGCGCAGTTTCTAGAACATAATGAATAGGCGGCCTTTGAAATTGGGCGCCAAAAAAAGGCGCGAGCGCCCCCTTCCGGTCGCTACTCTGGTATGACTGCTGTGACTTTGCTACCACGTTCGCACCCATTCTCTTCCGTCCCAGCAGTAATAGACCAATTTATTACCCAGCTTTTAAATTTATACGTTTGGCTGAAACTTTACCTTGAAAGTGGGTGAATCAGTGACGAATTACAACGTTTTCCAGCCAATGATCTAGGACTAACTAGTACCAAAACTGAAGTAGTTTGGGCTCAGAAATCCAAGCTGAGATCCTCTTATGTGAAAGCCATAAAACCAGTAACGGGTGCTGTGGTAAAGATTATGGAATTCCTCAAATACTGCCCTCACCACCTGCGTATGTGTGTGTTTATTAGAAAGCACCCTTGGAAGGCAGTTCATTCCTCAATGCACTTGTGAAAAGATGAGATTGGTGACCGTAATGTAGACCGAATGCCATCTCTCATTCCTCAAGAAATTCATAGTAAATTTTTCTAAATGCCAGAAATAAAACTACAGATACTGTGTGGAGAGACTGCAACAACGTCTGACTTTTTCCCCCCGAAGCGTCACTTTTTCCACATAGGAATCAGCAGGGTGGGGTTTAGAGGGCCTTGAGGAAAAGGCTCGTAGGAACAAGAGCGGAATGGAGCTGTTAAACCGTCCTGGAGAACGAAGTGACCGGCGAACCTCGCACGGCTCCAAGCAGGCGAGGGGGAGACACAGGGAGCGTGTAGCTAAAAATAGTGCCCATTTTAAACTGTAAGCCAGGGACATTAACCTCTGGCTGGGGGCACAAGGCCACCTGTCCTGCTAAATGGACTCCCATGTTCCTCAAGTCCAGAGTTTGTCACAAGTTGCTGGAAGCCCAGCAGGAGACACAGGTTCCCTGAACAAAGGTCGAGCGCAACCGCAGTGCTGCGCCAATCTGCGTGCTTGTCCTGAAAACGTCCGTTATCCGCGTGAATAGAAAAATTGCTAAAAATCCCATCACGTCAGACAGGCAGTGCATCGGTACACACAAGAGGTCGGCGCAGCGCTGCGGTACGAGGCGTTTTGCGGTGGGGGAAATACTCGAGCCTTCAGACCCCCTGCAAAGACACCGGATACCAGCGAGTCATACGAAGCATCGGCTCCGTTTAGTTTCCTTACATTTATTGTATGAAAACAGTTCAGCCATCAGCATTTAACAGGCAGCTGCAAGAGAGTGACATCAAGCTCACAGTACATGTAAGACTCACAGTATTTAATGTCCGATTGTCACAAGTTTTAAAATTAGAACTAACATGTACTTCTTACCCTTGGCCCTTTGACGTCACAAACCCGATTCCCACAAATCCAGCACAGCTTCTTAACCTCGCCGCTTTGAATGAAATTCGTAACATGACAAAGTTTTACCCTCATCACCAGTGGATATGCATCTCTCTCTCTCTCTCACACTCACACACACACACACACACACACACACACACACACACACACACAGAAAACCATATTCTGGACAAAACAGCTGAACACAATTCCACTGGATTATTTTTTAATTGGTTAAACTGATTGTAACGTTAAGACCTCCCATTACATCTGGAAACAACTTTTAGCAACGGTAGTAGATTACAGTACACATTTACACATAAGCATAACCCTGCAGTCATTGCATAATGAAAAAGACAGTACTGGTCTCCATTAAAGCCTGTTGGTGTGTGTCCACAGTGTTTCTCAAACTTCCCTACAAATGTCTACAGTGGTTTAGGCTCTCCGGGGGAGGGGGGCAGCTTGTGGGGACTGTGAGCATGAGCATACAACAGCGCACAGGAAGTACACTCCAGTGTGTACTGCAGACACTGTCCAGTGCGGTCCAGTCCAAAAAGACCCAGAAGAGGTCGGATGCACCCCCTCCCCCCCAGCACTGTGGACCAGGGTCTCGAGCACATGGACAGCTGTCCTACAATACCATCTTCCCGGGATGCTGTGCAGGTTGAGGTGCGGAACTGAGTCCCGACCTTCCGTCCCACAAAGACCCCCAACCCCCTTACACACACAGTCTCTGCTACTTACAGATGTCAAGAGTGTAAACAAAAGCAGAAAACACTTCTGAACCTTTGCCTTTATGGCTTTTAGGTGACAAGAATGTCTTCCTCCCTCAAAAGGAAAGATCAATATTAAGTTGAGCGCCCTTGTCTGAATGTTTCCTTGTGTTATACCAGAAAAAGAAGTGAAAAACTTGCACAGATCCAGTAAAGTGCTGCTAAACATCTCAGCAGCTTCTCTGGCCTCTGACACCATCTCAGAAATGACCGTTTGTGCATATGCTACTTTTTCAGGTATATTGTATTAATGTGCCCCCACTGCTCACAGCCACCTGATATTTTCTCACCTATTTTGTAAACAAAAAGTAAAATAACGTTTTGTAATTTTTCCCCAAATATTCCACCCCCCTTCACTGTGCAACTGGACTTTAGTGTGTTTAAACATCACCAAACAAATCAGATTGTGTGGTACGGAGAAAAAAAGAGACTTTTATTCTCATATTAATTTCTTAACATTTGATACAAATCATAGCTTCAATAAAGAAAATCCCAATCTCAACAGTACCTGTCTGTTTTATGTATATCCTTTGTGTTATTCCAACCAGGCCTAGAGAAGAAGAAGAAAAAAAAAAAAAAAGTGTTGTCCCTAAAACATTTAAAAAAATTCAGCAAAACAGTTTGACTGTAAAATTTCTAATTATAGACTAATTGTTAACCCAAGAGTCAAACTTTAGGACCAGTTTTCATAACTGTGCAAGAAAACATCCCTTTTTCAAATATGGAGCAATCTAATTTCTTCAATTAAGGTAAATAAGAAAAGGCAACTGCATGCCAAGCAAATAATGAAATGGTAGGAACAGTTGTGATATACTTAAAAGTTACACTTGCTTGTACAGTACAACTATAGTACCTAGAACATGATACAGAAGTATTGATATCTAAATGCAGCTGTGAGGGGTTCACAGGTTTACAAGTGCAAAACGAAAGCGGAACAAAGGGAGGAGGAGGAGGAGTTTGGCACGACGTACAGAGAAGGGGGAGGACATTGCATTGACAACCAACTGAAACACGGTACACTTACTGTGCCTCGTACTTGAATTACAAAACCCACTTAAATAATAAAAACGTCAACAACACTAGTATAGATTAAACAAGGTGGGAGGGGGAAAATAATCATGCAAAATTGCACCAGGATGTCTGTCGTCTTTTTTAAATAGATACATTAAAAGTGACAAACAAAAGCAGGGAAAAATAAAAACATGCTAATCTCTGCTAAGAGCCAACTATCCACTGCTACTCAACTAGGTTCATTACCTAGTGATTTATTAGACATTAAGATCTTAGAGAGCGGGAGGAGGAAGAGAGAAAAAAAAATGGATTTAAGGTTTTGTGATGCGTGTGTGCGTGCGTGCGTGCGTCTCTCCTTCACAGGGGACACAGTGTTTCCGTTACTTGGAAAGGTGATGTAGCCCCATGATAACCCTGTTTGTCAGACCATCTGTGGATTTTTTCGCAAGGCACTTCCATGTGGCCATTAAAGTCTTCGCTTGCAAGCATCATCTCCATCCAACCATGAAGGCTGACGGGGAGGGGGGGGGGGGGGTTTGTCAACTAAGGTAAGTACACATTCAAGTAAGCGTTACATAAAAATACTTCTTTTGTAAACGAGTGTGGTTAAAACGCAGCATCACTAATAGTCTGATGTCCTTAAGACAAAACAAAAAAAAAACAAAAAAACAAAAAAAAAAAAATCAGTGCTATATGAATCTTACTCCTGTAGACAAGTGTGACTTTGAAGCTGTGTTACACGTTATATTGACCGCAGTAATAAAATGCTGACAAACGTGAAGAAAATTGCTATTTAAATGTATTGTTCAGTGTATTGTACCCCTTCATGTAGTTAAGGTTTTAGTGTTTTCCTATAAAGATGCAACACCGCACGCTGCCGTGGCTCCGCTCTCCATCTAGGCCGATCCGTCGGGGATCCACAGCACTTTGCTCTGCTCCTGATCGACGATGGTCACGATCTGAGTGCAGATGTAGGACAGACTGCCCCCCTGGACGATACCTGCAAAGAGGAGGAGCAGCGTCGGCACTCGGTACGCAGGAGAGCGCAGGACGTGTTCCAAAGGAACGCCATTCAAACCTGTGAAGAACTTGCTGTACTCCTGTTCCATCTTCTGCGCAACCTCAAACTGCTCCTTGGAATGTTTTTGAGAAACTTTGTCCCGAAGAAATACTGGATCTTTCTGCTCCCTTTGGAAAGAAAGCACTACTTTTAAAAGCAGGACATGTTCTGTCACTGTTACACACATTAAGAGCCATTTCACATCATGTCTTTTGTCACCACTGCATCTCACACACACACACACACACACACACACACACACACACACACACACACACACCCCCCCCAATAGCATCCAAAGGTCCAATGGAAGATCACAACCAAACACAGGACCCTAAAGGGGACTGGCTGAATCAAGCTGCCTTAGGGGACATAAGTTTAGAGGAGCGTGACTGAGACCTCTGGAGATGCCCATATGGGGGACGGCCTGGCGGAAAGTCAAGACTCCCACCAACCGGCCATGAGCCACCCCCGCCCCCCACCACACACGTGTCTTCAACCGGTCTGGCTGTCATCACCCATCCACAGAGACAGGCCTTTCACATGACATTTCATTAAGTGTCCAAGGAAAAGCAGCAAATTCTCCTTTCCTTTCTCATTTATACCATGTTTTACTGGTGTTTTTGTATGGCACTGAGGGTTAATATCAGGAGCCTTCAGTCCCGCACACAGTGCTGCACTGGGAGGCTGCTGATGAACACACGACAACCGTGAGAATCCATAGTATAAAATAATCCATAGTATATCAAAGTATAAATTCCACAATTCACAAGAAAAAAAATACAATAAAACCACATCATTTTTGTTAGATTAAGAACATTTAAAACCATCTTGTAATGATGCTTTTATGGTTTAAGCACTTAAGTTCACAATATTTCTATGGACATTTTAGCGCTATTGTGAACCACACACTGAACCCTAGACAGGCAAAATTATCATCAGTATTTTCAATCTGATGCTTCTCACCAAAGAGCACAATGTGAACTTTGTATACTGAAGTTACTCTATTTACCCATTCATACAGCAAGCTAATTGTGGTACCACAGCAGGAGTGGGTTTCGAACCCACACTCCAAGGCTGCAGCCGTAACCACTACGTTCACAGGATCCATCCAACTTTAAAAGTAGCTCAAGCACAAACAGTGAACCTAGAACATGCAGGCACACGTGTACAAGTGTGACCCTTCGCAGCACAGTAAAACAGGAGGAATACCCTACATGGTGCAGCGTGGGCAATCACACAAGGAGGTGGTCAGACTCAAGTCTCAGTTAAGACCCACAAGACATTTCACTAAAATAAGTGTCTCCGGAGAAAGACGCGTCTACTTACTTTATCTGCTTTGCATTTTTGTACCGAATGAAAATGACGATTGGGTAAATGTGAACGCTGTGAAGCCTTTCAATGGCGTGAGGTGCAATGTCAAGCAAACAGTGACAATCCTATGAAAAGAATGACAACAATTCCATCGTTTGTGTGAGCAATGAATGACAGCAAACAGGAAAAGGCTTCATCTGACAC
Source organism: Scleropages formosus (assembly GCF_900964775.1). NCBI lineage: Eukaryota > Metazoa > Chordata > Actinopteri > Osteoglossiformes > Osteoglossidae > Scleropages > Scleropages formosus. Next base: position 20,061,924 of record NC_041829.1, on the reverse strand, counting down.
TCAATTGCAAAATGAGCCTGAAATCTCATGTTCTGCAGGAAGAACATTCTTATCTTTAAAGAATAAAGGTTAAATTGCTCAGTAAGTGTCTATTTAACAGAAAACTACTTGTTTTAGTTTCTCCACCATGTTACTGCAGTTTCCTTTCCAGGCACAAATACTGAACTACACAAAGTATGACATGAGCAGTTTTAGCAATCCAGAAGGTACCTTTTCTGTAATTTCCTTAATGGACGCGACCGTGGTCACATCGAAATGACCGCTCCTCCTCTTGTAGTCGATGAACAGACAATCCTTCACCCCCCGTTCTATTGCCTGCTGGGACGCCTTCATCACCTCTGCAAGCGACACCAAGGACAGAGGGGAAAAAAAGCACCACTTTTACACGGCGCTCGGAGCCCCTTCTCCGGGTACCAGCTGTGTGCATCGTGTCTCTAACAGGAGTTTCACAAATACATTGCCAGTCAAAAGTTTGAGTACGCCACTTGATGGAAACTACGTTTTGTTTGATACATTCAGTTAATAAATTGCATCAGGAGTTCATCTGCCAAGTCCTCCCATCCTTTGTGCAGCAGCTCCCAGAGACGGAGGACCTTTGCGCACATCTTTGTTTCCATTCTCCCCCCCCCCCCCCCACTTTGGTCCATACAGATGTTGCCCAGTGTAGTCAGACTGAGATTATACTACGTTTTGCTGTGTATACATGTGTGCACTGACTTGCACACCACAACTTTTGACACCACTTAATAGAACGAAAGTCTATGACATTGTTATAATAAACATTCTTCATGCTTATATCACGTGGCCGTTTCAGCCTGAAACTACAAGCTGCACACGGAAAGCTGCAAAAGCCATATACTAATGGGCCTTTAAAATCTGCTGAATTATGTATTTATGCTAATATGAGAAGGGAGAAAAAGGCTGACCGAGTACACATCTGCAAAATTTCCCTGGAGACTCCTTGACCAACATGTCCTTGACGGCATCCACGAGAGGCCCGAGGATGAGGACAGGCCTGGGAGACGCGCTCTCCACCTTCTGGACACGCTGGTATGCCAGGCTCACACAGTCTGTCAATACAGAGCAGAGCCTTGATGGAGAGCTCACTGCGCGCGCGCACGCACACACGCACACAAAATCTACAACGATGAGAGCGTCCACATACCAGCAAAAACCCCACGGTATTGTCAGTACTATGCGAGTCAACACTCAGTTACAGTTTGAATGTGGAAGCACAAACTGCTGGGGGAATTTAAGGCACCACGACTCATTATAAAAGCCTTTAATTGAGAAATTCTCACCTTCCATGAATGGGATTGAATCGGTGCTGATGGCATCCAGCGCCAATAAATCCTTGCCGTCCTTTGACCCACTTCGTTTGTGTTTGTTTTTTCTCCGGAAAAAGGACCTTCGGGCGGCGGCCGACAGCGTCTTACTAGAGCCATTTTCATCTTTCATCTCTGACATGCTGTACCTCCGGTAAAACTCCTGATCCATCCTTTTGGGGCAGCAAAAATTGAGAAACCACCATGCAATGGCCCTTAAACAGGCAGTGCGCCTTCACACCGCAGAGACAGAAATTACTCTAAGCACGCACACACACAGAAACTGTAGACAGAAACACAGAAAATACATTGCGTTCATACGGTGTAATACCTACATTTACAGCAAACACAAGAATGCTCACAAATTAAAACTCATTACTAAGTTCTCTAAACATTACTTACATGTATTTACTGGGAACCTGTCCCCTTTCCAGCCTTTGAGCATTCTCGTCCAGCTGCCAGGCCACCCAGTAGCCAAAATTGCCTTTTGGTAGAGTGTCTTCCACAAACAGAATGTCATCTTTCTTAAAGCTCAGGTCGAGCTCCATCTCTGCTACTCTGTCATAAAGAGCTCTGTAAAGAAGGGGGCAATGGGTAAAGTACAGTACAGTGCGGTGAATTTCCAGTGTCATTCGGCTGTCAGTGTGACACACATACACACGTTCACAAACAGCGTCGCCCCCCCCACCATTGCTGCCATAGGTCACATCGCAGAGGATGACTGCAGCTCCTCTGATGGAAATTAATAATCAAATACAACTGTGTGACCTGCTAAAAACCCATCTTGAAATGTTTGAGCAGCTTTTATATAAAACAAACTGCAGCAACAGAACCACACAACTACAGCAGGAAAATATTGCTAACATCCGTGCATACACACCCAGCAGGGACACACACACACACACACACACACACACACACACCTCTCACAAAACCATACACCGGTACATTACATTTAGAGAACAGCATATAGCACGACCCTTCAAACCTACAGTAGCAGTCAAAAGTTTGAGTGCATCTGCTGGGAGATACTTTTTTGCTCTACTGTACCAGCTCCCAGAGGTGAAGGACACTCAGGGGTCAGCATGACTTTGCTTTCTCTCTTTTGTCCAGTTCATCCCATACAGGCTGCCCAAGTGTACCCTGGTGTACTTGCACTATTCACTGATGGTGATGAAGGGTGCACCACCCATAACGTTAGATACCTTATATAGAACGCATCCCCAGGAGTGTCTTTGAGCATCGTGAACTCATTGATGCGGTACTGCACTTTGAGTGTGACCGTTTCCGTCGGCTTCAGCATCTCCAGGTAGGCTTCTTCAGCAGTCTTGTTTTTAAACTGTACCGAATTGTACTGTTTGCAAGAGAGAAGCATTTGAAGACGACTCAAAATGAACACATACAGTTGTGCCATATAAACCCAGGCTATTAAACTTAACACAACAATTTTATTAAAAGGTGAAGTACAACTCCAGTACAACAACATTAGTTCTTCTCTGATTTACATGGGCCTTTGCCCAGAGAAGCAACGCACAGAAAGGATGTGATGTCACGGCTGCAAGAAGCATTTTAAGAGGAGTCACTGCAACCGGTAATGAACGAACACCAAAGCTTCCCAAAGGACCTCCACTCCTGACCTCACCTCCAGAATCATATCTCCAGGCATGAGGCCGTCAGGGCCCCTGGCGATGCTATCGTCCTCCAGCTTCTCCACGAAGATGCCAAGCAGGTTCCCACCGCAGATCTGGATACCCAGCTCCCCCTGCGTCCTCCTCAGGGTGATTGTTCTCGGGTCAGGGACCTTTCTGCAGGTATCAGGATGCACTCTGCCAGGGGGAGGGAGGGAGGGACAGGACAGAGAGCGTGAATCCATTAAATTTTACTAAAGACGAGCACACATTATACAGCGCAAGCCCTGCAAAAAAGTTTTCAGAAAACAAACCATAGTGATACAGGATGTCATTGTAACTTTCAGTGCCCGATTAGTCAGTTCAGGTTCACATTTATTCAGCTAATGCTTCTTTCCAAAGTGCTAAGCTACTTAAGAGTATTTACCCAAAATTACCAACTCATTTATACAGCTAGGTAACGGGTACTGGAGCAACTCAGGCTTGCTCAAAGGTTCTACAGCATGAGGTCGAGTTTGAATATGGATCCACTGAGCGCAAGGCATCGGCTTGAACCACTACACCACCTGCTGCCATGCTGCAGCCTAATTCAGGTTAACATTTTCTTTATTCCCAGAGCTGAAGCAATCTCAAGGTCCTTGACCGAGATACATCATCATGGTAATATCTCCTGATATCGCGCGGAGCCACCACCTGCTCGCTTAATCCGATCCCATCATCACTCCTTCAGAATATTTCCCCGCAACTCTCCTCCATCTCTTCTATCATCAACTCCTCACTCTCCTCTGGCTGTTTCCCAGCTGCCTTCAAAACCGCTCTAATTTCACCTGTAAAAAACAAAAAAAAAAATCCTCCCAGGACCCCAATCTGGTTGAAAATTACAGACCGGTCTCTCCCCTCTCCTTCCTGTCCAAAACCCTTGAGCAGGCAGCCTGTGATCAACTGATTTCCTCACCCGGAACCATCTCCTCGATGGTTATCAGTCTGGTTTCAAAGTTAGCCACTCCATGGAGACGATGCTTCTGGTAGTGTCTGATGCTCTCCAGCTGGCTAGAGCCACCTCCCTCTCCTCGGTCCTTACCCTCCTCAATCTGTCTGCAGCATTCGACACTGTAAATCACCGGACTCTACTCTCCTCTCTTAACCAGCTTGGGATCAAAGGTGCGGCACTAAGACGGTTTGAGTCCTACCTCTCTGACAGATCCTATCAAGTGGTCTGGTGGAGCTCTCGTTCTCCTCCTCTGCCTCTCTCAACTGGTGTTCCGCAGGGCTCGTACTGGGTCCTCCTCTTTTCTCCATCTACACCTCCTCCCTCGGTCCAGTCATAGCCTACCATGGATTCAAATACCACTGCTATGCTGACGATATCCAGCTTTTCCTCTCCTTTCCACCTGGTGCGTCAGACATCTCCGCACGCATTGCTGCCTGCCTGTTGGACATCTCTTCATGGATGTATGATCACCACCTCCAACTCAACCTCTCCAAAACAGATTCTTTACCTCCCAGCTGGCCTGTCCTCCTGTCACAACCTCTCGATCAAAACTGGACAACTCACTCATTTCGCCGAGCTCCTTTGCTAAGAGTCTGGGGAGTAATGATTGATGTGAGTCTGTCATTCTCTCCACATATCAAAGCCACAACCCAGTCCTGCAGATACATCCTGCATAATATTTGGAGGATCCGTCCCTACCTCACTACTGAGTCCACCCAACTACTTGTCCAGGCCATGGTGACTTCCCGTCTGGACTACTGCAACTCTTTTCTGTGTGGCCTTCCTGCTAATGCCATCAAACCTCTGCAGCTTCTACAGAATGCTGCTGCACGAGTTGTGTTTGATTTGCCAAAGCGCTCCCATGTATCTCCTCTACTCATCTCTCTGCACTGGCTTCCTATAGCTGCCCAAATCAAATTCAAAACCCTGGTTACTGTGTACAATTGCATCAGTAGAACTGCTCCCAGCTATTTACAGGACTTGATCAACTGGTACACCCCAGCCAGGCCCCTTCGCTCATCTACTTCTGCTCGCTTGGTGGTCCCGCGCACGAAAGGCAAAGCTCGGAGGTTCTCGATTCTGGGTCCGCTGCGGTGGGATGACCTTCCCCTGTCACTCAGAACTGCGGAACCTCTGTTTTCAAGAAGGGTCTGAAAACCCACCTTTCCCAGATCCACTTCGCCCAAGATCTCTCCAGCTCATCTACGGTGTAACTGTTCAGGCATCGTAACTCCAGAAGCATCCCCAGATACAACCTGTACTCAGCCATTACTCTGGTATTGTATTGCTCTTTTGTGCATCTTATAATATTTCATTTAAAAAAAAGTGGTGTGGGTATCGGGATTTGTCTATCCTGTCTCTTATGCATCTACTTGAACGATGAACCTTGGTGCGCGGATGTACATCACTTTGGACAGAAGTGTCTGCTAAATGAATAAATGTAAATGGTAACACCCAGACTCTTGGGACAGTAAAACTGCTCATGTGCACTGTGCTTCTCTGAGCACCACGCTACCTGATGGAGCTGTGAGGGCTAGTCGTGGGTGTGGTCTGCTTGGACGGGGGAGTCATGGTACCCTCATCCTGTTCACTCAGCGTGTCGATGGTGGAGTGATTGTCAGGGGTTGTGGCTCCACTGCCCTGGGGAGTCGACTGGGTGCTGATGGGCTCCATCCGAGAGCTGATGAGGCAAAGCAGACACAGGAACATCAACAAACATCTTTCTAGAAGGGTGAAAGGAAAGCCTGTGTACCCTGGCGATGATCTGGCCAATAGAGGCAGGGCAGTTTGAGTCACCTGGAGCGCGAGTGGTTGCCAAGCTGGTACATATGAGGGTTGTACTGCGCCAGGATGGTGATGGTATCGCACTGCTGCCCAATGATGAGGCGGGCCTGCTGCTCGGTGGCGTTCCGCAGGTTGATACCATTGTACTGCAAGAGGAAGACGAGTGCGAGAGAAGTATGCAGGACCGTTTTTATCAGTAGACATTCACCTAGCTGAAGCGGCTTTGCCTTACAGGGCTGAATGTGGGGTCACAATGGGCCAACCTCCAAATCAAGTGAAAACTGACAAGAGCCAAGTCTGGCTGGGTGCATCGTGAAAGGGATGCGACACTCACTGCACAGGACACTGACGTCACCAAAAAGTGACTAGCAGGTACCTCGAGCAGCTGATCACCGTACTCCAGCCCGGCTTGGTGGGCAATGCTGCCTCCTGTCACCTTGGACACGAAGATGCCGCCATTCTCACCGCTGACGATGGAGATGCCGAGAGGCTCCGCCCCTTTGTGCACAATGACGCTGCGCGGCTCTTCCAGGTAAGGCCTACGGAAAGACGAGTCCACACACAACGTTGTGGGTTGGCCACATGAGCCTTTGTTCTGACACACAAAAGTGCACATTAGGGAGAGAGTCTTCATGCATGAGCGAACATGGGGGGGGGGGGGGAGAACAAAAAAAACACAAACAGTGAATGGCTACCGTGGTGGCAACACTCAAGACTAAAAGACAGACATCTGCTGACTCCTCATAGATTTATGACACTTCCTCCATAAATGTACTTCGTGCACTATAGTCTTGGCTACTTAAAGCTCCGCAGGGCTGGAGTTTTCTGCACTACACCATGCAAGGTCATGCAGTCACTCAGGAGAAGAGGTTGTGCCATCTCTAAATTAAATAGAATGTACACTATGGACACACATCAGCACTTAACCTAAAGCAGCTGTATTACCCTATTAAATTATATTCCGAAATGGCTTTAGAGCAAAGGCACTTTCAGTTAAATCTGTGTTCCGTATGAGTAAAATGCTCTTCAGAGGGACACGTGCCACTGTCTTACTTAATGCACCTTCACCACGTGACACATACATTCATACATTACAATACATGCATTTCACACTCATCCAGAAGCCAGATTTCTTGCAGCGGGTCACTGGACCCACTCGTCCATCTTCTTGCTCGCTCCCCGCGTCAGACATTCCTTTTCCCTGCAGTCCATCACATGACCTCATCTCTCAATCTTCTTGCTTGCGGTCCCCTTTGGGATACCACCCACCCACCACCACCACCCACCCTTTTCCACATCTGACAGCACACACACCTGAGGCTCCTGAGCGATGAGAACCTTGGCCTAGGAGCCACAGGGATTCTCAGAAAGGATCTGTTACGGAACAGATATCTGGAAGATTCAGAAGAGTTAAGATGAAGGGAAAAGATGGCGAAAGGACACACGTCACACAGAGTCACAGTGTTATCCAGGGACAAGTGTGGCTACAGAACTGGAAAGAAAACTGCTGTGCAGGAAGCATGACGGAGACGAGAGAGAAATCAGTCAGAACAGTAACAGAACAATAAGAAAGAGGTGACAAAGGAAATTGACCCAATGGCCCCCAGATTATCCTAAATTAAAAGACGACAATTTCTTCCTCTTTTAACTTAAAACACCGTTCAAGTTTGAAATGCACACATGCTGAAGTATCTATCAAATCAGTGCTCAACAGCAGTATGAGCTCCTGAGGTATAAACATAAAAGGAGAAGTCGGATGCAATCTATAGGCGCGCGTGCCACGTACCGATCCTTCCTGCGCTCCCCGATGGGAACAGGGCTCACGGATATCCGTGGCAGCGTGGAAATGGAGCTCTGCGACTGGCTGCTGGTGAACGAGGTGGTCTCCAGGTTCAGCGGAGACTGCGGAGGGGTGATCAGGCTGGGACTGCTGCACTCTGAGTGGGACAGAAAGCCTGCTGAGTAAGAGGGAAGCATCAGTCTTGAAACATCATTTAATGTTCATCCATCAGCATCAGGCACTACAATAAATACCAAAATACTCAATGCTACAAGACACTGCAAACGGGTGAAAAGCACAGTCGATGAATTTGCACCAAGATAGTGTAAATTTTTTTTTTCCCCCCCACCCACGAGGAGAACGAACTCTTTCCAAGATTTAGAGGTCAGTAAGGTTTATTCAACGCACTTCTCACTCTTGCTTGCTAAACTGTTGATGCCCCAGGGTTTCCTTACCTAATGAGCATAATGTTTTCCTGGGAATTTGCATATAAGGGGAATCTTGTAAAAACAAACCCTTAATTAACACCAATTTAAATAATTGTCTCCTGAAACACAGAAAGATTTGCCCATTTTTCTCCCCCACCAAATATGCAAAAATTTTTCCCCTATCTTTTAAACAGAGAAAATCTAATTCAAAACCAGAATACAGTACAGAATTTCAGACCAGAGCAACTTTTGTAATTCAATCTCTGGCAATGCTGAACTATTTCTAAATCATTACTGATACATGAACAGTATCAAGTCATACAAAGCCATTTATACCGTTTTCTCACTTCAAGCAGACAGGTTTGTAAAACTCAAATGTACTTGCTTTAGGACTGGTTACGATACGTCATCGTTTTTGCTGTGATAAAGTCACGGTATTTCTGAAAAATGCTTGTCAGCAGACTAAGAACCGAAATGTGCTGGAGAAGCCACATCAAGTATGTCTCCAGTGTATCAATTACTTCTTGCAAAATCAATGCAAATTTTGGGGGGTGCAAATTACAGATGCTCATAAGTGTGACTGCTTGTGATATCACATTATACAGAAGACTGTACTTCTACACCACTGGTGACTGAAAGCTCAGTTCTGAGCATGTAAGCGTACATTGTTGATGTGGAAAGTACAGCATCACAACAGGTTCTCGTGAACATGAAGCTTGATGTGCATGACCTTACCAAGTTACTCGTTTTCATTTAAAAGCACCACATGACAAAAACGTATTACTTTCATTATCGTTGGATAATAAGCTGAGCTTGGCAATGGAGCGCTTACCTCTATCAGAGCCCAACATGGACCGAGGATACCGCGGTGTGGAGGGGATTTTAATCCGCTCTGTGCGGAGCTGCAGGTTACTTGAGGAACCTGCCAAGGAACAGGGAAAGCCAAAAGTGAGGCTATAAACCAGTGCAAATATGAGAACCCTTTAGTAAAGCTTTTGCTGGAACTCCAGCTGAATGCAAAGAAGCGCACGACAAACGTCACCAGACAACACAACAACGTAACAAGCACTTATTGTGTGAAGGGACACAGGGGTCATTCCGCAGGAGCTGGCGCACACACTGACCGAGTCGCGCGCTGGAAGGCAGGGAATTGGTCCCATGGGGCGCACGGCTGCGGGACGGCTCCGAGAAGTCGCCAGAGCGCTTGTGGCTGAGGTCCAGACTCAGTCGCCCCTGGTGTTGAGGGCTAAGGTCACACAGGAGGGAAAAACGGCACATCAGAATGAAATCTCCACCCCACATCTGCGATCCCTTGGTGTACCGTCTCCGCTCGTACGTTGCCGCAACCATGTGCTGTCAAAATCATTTATTTTTAAAAACTCCATTCCAGTTTTCCCTCACCCCCCTCCCCCCACAGCCACAGCCAACCCCCAGTTCACCCAGTGATAGAAACAGCAATTTCTCATCTTCACAAAAAGGTGAGCATGGACACCTTAGGGTGTTTATCACCAACAAGTTTACATGCATTATAACAGCTCAAGACTTCTAGGAACCCTTATTTCGAACTCTAAAAAGACTAAAAGAACTCTCTCAAAGGGGACAACAGAGGAACCCATAAATTATGCTACAAGGGGAAGAAAAAAAAGACTTTCACAACAAGAGGAGGAGAACGAAATGTGCTGCCAGCAGTGAAACTCCAGTGAAAGGCGGTGCATGTTTGTCACGCTCGCAGTGACATTTAGAGCCGGAGCGTGAGCTCCACTGGGGTACCTGGGGTGTGATTGTGGATGGCAGATCTGGCTGGGTACTGAAGGGCAGTTATTAGTATGAACTCGGTGACTCCAGGCTGTGTAAATTGGATTTCTCATCACAGCCGTTACTGCCGGGCACGGGGCCAGACCTCTGTGTGCAGAGTCTGTGACAAAATAAAATCACAAGGGGAAAGAGACTCATCACAGACAGCGAGAACCTGACCGTGGAGGGGCGGGAGCAGTCAGTCTCGCCAGACCAATAAACATTTCCTTTAGTATTAAGCCATTTGGCATGTAATAGCTGAAATATATTGTCCAGTGATCAGCTTTTTGCACATCAAGTCATTAATAAGTGTTACTTAACTGACCTTTTTTTCCAGTGCAACTTGCAATGCTGAGTGTGAGCACTAACCTACTCAAAAATTATTCACCCATTTATGCATCAAGGTAATTTTTGCTGGAGCAATTCAGGGTAAGTACCTTGGTCAAGGGTACTACATCAGGATCTTGGATTCGAACCCGGGTCCTTTGAGTGGAAGGCGATGGCTCTAACTACTATGCTACCATGTTAACATACCTACAAATAAAGCTAGGAACAACAACAAGGGAGCAAAAACTACAGGGACGCTCAGAGAGAACACAACATAAACGAAGATTCATAAGCATCAAACGTAACATCTTATGCACAATATTGCTTATAACTTTCAAATCCATTTCGACCACTTTGGAACATGCATCCCTCTTTTTTTTTTTTTTTTTTAATTAAAACCATTCATCTTTTTAATCAAAGCAGAAGATGGTTCTTCCCCATATATGAAATAAGGTAGAGGAATTCTGCTGCAGAAAGGTAATTACATTGAATCAATCCTATTATCAATATTGTGTGTTCCACATGTATGAGCCTTGCCACTTTTCTCCCACTCTCAAAAGAAAGAGCAGCAGAGGTACCTGCCTACCATTCCTGTGCTACTACACCCTCCGTGACACAACAGGAACAGAACACAGTTGACTGGGAATGAGGGCAGCAAGAAATTGTGCTGGGTGCCCTTGACAAGGATGAGGCAACGACCCGCGTGAGGCGTAACGTACGCGGTGCCATGGTTCCGTTGTATCCCGGTGGAACAAACCCCACGCTGTGGCGATAAGAGCGCTTTGGGGAGTAACGGCCCACGTCGCCGGCTTCTGGGGACTGCTCGTCGTTGGAGAAACTCTGCACCTGAAAACAGAGACACAGAGAACTATACCATGACAGGAGATCCATCAGTGTGAAAATGAGGAACTCAAAGAAGGGGAAAAGCATACGAATCAGTGTCACTCTTCCGATTGCCTCTGTACAAACAACACTGTGAAATGTAGAATGTCGGAATTCGGTAAGTTTTCCTACACTGGGGCAGTGGTCCTCTCATTAGTGATTTATTCATCCATTATTAATAAACCCCTGTCCAATGCACTGTCATGGTGGTCCTATCCTAGAAACACAGGGCAGGGGACAGGCTAAAGCCTGGACGGAATACCAATCCATCGATGGGCAATCTCAAACACACTCGTTCACTTTCACACACTACGGGCGAACTAAGTATCACAAATTCACCTGAAAAACATACCTTTGAATTGTAGGAGGAAACCAGAGCACCTGTAAGAAACTCATGTAGGCATGGGGAATATATGCAAACTGCACACGCAGCTCTCAGACTGTCACCGGGCCTCAGGAGCACATTACCTGTAGTGTTGGCAGGGGGATCTGCAGCGGCGTCATCTTTCGCCTCAGTGCGGGAGCCGACTTCGGCCTCGGCCTCTTCACCTCAGGCTCCTCCACCCGCTGACGGCCCACATCCTCGTCGCAGGATTTCCTGGAGGGCAGCGCCTTGCTCTCCAAGCCCTCGGTGAAGTAGTGGTTACCGTTCCGGTCGCGGGCATCCAGGCCGGGTTCCTGCGAGCTCCCCGGGGCCGGGGTCGGGGTGCTGGGTGGGGAGCCCTTGGTAATGGTGGAGTCTGAAGCTGAGCTCGTCTGCTGCTTGTGCTTGAATTTGAAGGAGTCGCTGCGTGCCGGTGGGGTGGGTGGTGTAGCTGGAGCCGGTGGGGAGTGTCCCGCCAACTGCCCTGGCGGCAGGTAGTCCAACTTGGAGGCCGCGTCGGGGCGCTTGAAGGCTTCTGCCTCAAAGATGGATTTCCTCTGCTTGGGCATCTTAAATATGGAGAGCTGCGCGCTCTCCGACGCAGTGACTCCCACCACCATCTTGGGCCAGGTGCCACCACTGCGCTTCTGGGCGGGACTCTTCTCGGGCCCCGCCTCCACCAGGACGCAGCTGTCCACGGCAGGGTCAAAGGTGAACTGCCTCTTGTCAGAGCCGTAGCAGCGCTCCTGGAAAGCGTCGGCACTGAACGGGCCCTGCGTGTGCGTGTGCAGCGAGCCCGTAGAGAGGGGCTTGAGGTGGCAGAACGGCGCCTCCTCGGGGTCGCCCCGCTCCTCCTTGCCCTCTCCCGTGCCGCTGGGGTTAAAGATGTCCGTTTGGGTCGAGCTGTTGTGTTTCAAGTTCCTACAGTTGCGCACGTGCACCTCGGATGAGTGCAGCCTGCCGTTCGAGGCCTTTTCCGAGTCTCTTAGGTTTTCAAATATATTCTGGCCCGAGTAGCTCTGTGGGAAGAACTAGAGGAAGCAGAGAACGTGAGTGACCTGGACCTGAGGGATGATTCATACTTTGGTTCTACACTGCACCAACCCTTCACAATTCAAGAAAATTACTTGTTTTCAAAACTTCTACATTCTAAGGATACCAAAAATTATTTTCCTCCTGTATTTAATGAATGCTTAACAACACCACCACCACTTATTTCACATCATTTTTATTGAATCACAGTACTATGTGCGAGAAGCTAAAGCAGAGAAGGGAAATTCACCTTCATCAAAGAGAGACTCAGCGATTCCCTGCAGTTCCGCAGCAGAGCCTCGCATTCAGTCAGTGATTTATTATCTAGTGCAATTCCGTTTATCTGAGGAAGGAAATGAGGTCAGCACTCCAAACGATCAAAGCACAACGGACTTACAGCCGCTCCAGCGTTACTGGAGGAATATGCTGGATATGAATTATGAAACACATGCGACAGAGGCAAAGCAGAGCACAGACACTACGACGCACAACACTGGGCACAGTCGGGAAACAATTGGAATGAATCCTATAGTCATATTACAACTACGGATTAAGGCGCCAAAAATAGATGGTTTTGAATCAAACGCTATGCCTGCAGCAAGCACAGGTCGTGCCCTTATCCAACTGATAATCTGGTAGAACCGAATGAATAATCTAAAATCCAGGGAGTCTCTCGACCTGGCGTTAAACCAGAGACAAACAAAAGATAAAGTGCCACGTGAGTCCAGGGCAGGGCTCTGCAAACGAAGTTCGATGGCGGAATGGCGACCCTGCGGCTCAGCGGCACTCACGGCGATGAGTCGGTCTCCGAGCGCGAGGCTCCCCTCCCGGGCAGCCGGACTGCCTGGCACCACAGCCGCCACAAACACGCCGCTCTCCAGGCTGATGCCACAGTCTGCAGGGGGGGGAGGTTAGGGGGGTGTCAGCTTGCCCGCAGGAGAAATACACCACAGAGGAATCTTGACGCAATCGACATGCAACAGGGAATAACGTGCCACAGCATTTGGGTAGAAGCAAACTGATTACAATTCCAAATTCTGGAAGCTGAGCCCCTGCTGCCCTCTTCCTCAAACGTAGCGAGTGCCGCCACTCTACACGTGCGCCCAAAAGACCCCTTCATGTAGAGCCCTTAACCACACGTGGTAGGAGCACAGAGATGAAGGACAGCACAGTTATAGCCTGAAGATAGCTGGATCTCTGGAGGAACCATTCTGTTGCACCTTTGAGTACTATACTAGAAGAGCTAATATGAATTGGATAAGAATGTCAAAGAGTGTTTCAGAGCCAGGACTACCTGTCTGCACTAGTCCTGGTTCATGATGACTAAATGGGCCTCTACTGAACAGAACATTGAAGAAACAGCACAACTCGCATTAGGACAGTAAGCATCAACTCAGCATTTTCTGTAAAAATTGTATTAGCTGTGGAAAACCTGTAATCATGAAACTTTTTTCCTCTCTACCAAAATACAAAACACAGTGACTGATCATTATTACAACCATGACAGCAAAAATTTACACTACTCAATACTTTGCTGTAAGGGAGCTTTTTGCTTGAAGCTTAAAATATCAAAAAAACATTACTACTACTTGCTCCTCATCTTAATTTCAAATTTTCCTCACTATTATTTTCTAAAATTGTCTATTGCAGGGCAAAAATGACCAGCCCAAACATCTCAGTAAAACACGCTAAATTCCTCGGAGAGGGACCAGAGTAATTCAACTCACTTTCAGTGTCTACAGCCCATGGTTGTTTGTGTCTGATCAATAAGCCAACAGGTACCTATTTAGGGGATTAATCAATCAGCAATAGGGGTTGAACAAGCATCTATGGAGAGATTTCTTTTAACACTCGAGTTAATTTCAATGTAGCTTGAAACTTAAGATACATAATCTATTAAATAAAAATAGTTTAAGACAATCATAGGAGAATAGTCAACGGTTATGTAACCATTATGTACATCAAGGAACCTCTGTATTAAGTTATTGATTGTAACTAAAGGAGTCTAAGCAGACTGTAAATCCACTTTGGAGTTGTGAACACCATGAGTTACAAACACACTTCACGCTCCAGCTGTATTCATAAGTCGAGAAGTCAGTTTATTGGTGCCGCCACCATAAATACCACTTCAACAGTTTGATGTATTTAGCTTTGAAGTTTGTGACTTTGGTCAGCTATGCGATTTATTCCATGACCGGCTCCTTTCACAACTTCATTAACAGCTCAAGAGGAATTAAAGAATCGAGCAGGCAAAGAACAGGATTACGGTGAACCCTTGAGCTACACAATAATGTCAAACAATAACAGCGGGCACCGTGCCAGGAACCCCGGTACCTACTGAAAAGGCTTTGTGTGAGTTTGTCTTTTTCAATTTTTAAACAGACTTCTTACCTTTGTGTCCTGCAATATTTAAGTGTATAGGAGTTATTATTCTTCCGCCTAAAGACTTCCTTCTGCGAACCACCATATTGATCACTCCTCCTCCATTAAGCACAGCTTTGATGACCTGCTTCCTGTCTTTGTTAGTGAGGTCCACGTCATTTATCTTCAACAACCAGTCGTTCACTCTGCAGGATTGGAACAAAACGAAACGGCCGTTAAGGGGTCCGCCAGCGAGGGCAGCTGGGGACATGGGACAGAGCTGAGGGTGTTATTTCACCCTTACCTCAACCTTCCATCTGCAATACTTCCTTTGTCCACCTTAGTGACAAATATCCCACAATCGCCCGGCAAATAGGGATCGTTCACACCCTCAGCAACATCAAACCCGAGGGCTTTCAAATCCATGTCCTCCTGGTGAGCAGAGGAACATGGAAGCTCATACAACTGTAAGTATGGCGATGTACCCATCACACACCGCTTACAGAGCGGAAGGCCATTAGGTTTTCCAGCGAAGATGAGGACCAAACCTACCCTGTCTTTCTCAAACTCTACCACCTCTGTCTCCCATTCCAGCGAATCCGTGTCGATGGCCGAGTCGTGAGAGTTATGTGCCATCAGCTGGCGGAAACGCGCCTCCTTCTCCAGCTGGTTCTCCATCTTTTCTCTGACAAATGATGATGGAAACAAAGCACCTGCATGTTTGTATGTTTTCTTAGCCCTGTCTATTAATTACTAACCAAGTATGAATACAGGCATTCATTCATTTTAGCACTTTTTGCCAACTCTCCTACAACGATTAACTAGCACTGACTTACAACAGTAGTGAGCTACAGTAAACTCATTGATCCATTACCCATTTATACACCAGAGCAATGCACCACAAAACATGCTAAACAGGCAACTTAGAGACAAGTTCAGCTGAAGAACATATCTTTGGATGGAGTGAGGAAAACGCATGCAAACACAGGCAGAACATGCAGACTCCACAACAAGTGAGCAGAGCCACATCCAGCTGCAAACCAGGTGCTGAGAGGCACCCAGACAAGGTCAATCACCCAGCTTTCAACTGTGAAACCTTTTCAATGTGTTAATGAGACAAACAATATGAACAAGATTGGGATCAATGCTTTAAACAGCAGGAAGCATTTGGGCAAATCCACATAGCCACAGCTATGCACGCGGGACAGTCACAGGGACTGACTGTTGGACATAATGCACCACTGTGCCACCAGGTGGGGATAAAGGCCTTTCCTTCAACCATTTATTCAGGCTACCAAAGCAAAAGTATGTGTTGTGTCATGAAGTGCCTCAGAAAAGTAGGGGATTGGGGGGGGGGGGGACTCAGGTACTTCTGAATTACAGTCTAGGCGTAGAAATGCTAACAAGCAAATGAGACAAACAGAAGCAACGGAAGCCAAAGAAAACCATCCTACTTCAGCTCCTTGAGCTCCCGCGAGACATCATTCTTCTGCTTCCTCATGTCGTCCAGGTTCCGCAAAGCCTCCGCAAGGTCACTCACCGCTCGGTCCCTTTCTCTCCGCAGGTTATCACATAAAGTCCTAAAAACCAGTGAAGGAGGAGAATCTGAGGCCATCTGGACATACAGAAGTGAGTTTACCTTTTTCTTTTCCGTTTGCTTTGGGCCAGTTGACTGTCTCTGTGGGTCAGTCCCGTCTTACCGTATGCTCTCCCTCTCCGCGACAATCTTGTCCCTCTCCTGGAAGGCCCAGTCCCTGCGGCACTTGGCCACGTCTGCCTCCTGCACAGCCTCCTTCAGCTCCTGGGACATGGCCTCGCACTGCTTCCTCAGCATCTCAATCTCCTTGTTGGCCCTCTCCATGTCCAGGGTGGCAGAATCCTGCTTCTGTTCATTCAAAGGTACAGCCACAAATATCCATGTTTTCCTCACAATGCTTTTGTAGCTATATAACATTTTGAAATCGCTGAAGGGAGGGAGTCTCTTTGAACGTGTTAGGAAGCCATATAAGCAGGTGAGCAGTATGGTGTCCCCTCCATAAGGCAATTAGCAAAAAGCACATCAGGATGGGCATGGGTCTGAGTGCAGCTCGGGGTGTGCGTGTCCTAGTAAACCACTTTAACTCTCTTGCCTAGAAAACCACGCGAGTAGTCACTAAGAGATTGGCAACTGGCCGGCATTTTCTCAGACACATTAAAGCTGGAGGAGAAGAAGGGAGGAGGAAAAAAAAAAAAACAAACACCTACTACTGAGAGATAATCTCTCTCAAATATGTGCAATGGTCCTCATCTTGTTAGTGATCCATAACACAGATGCAAGCTGTAAACAACAAAGTTAAATTAATCCCAGAACTCCGGTTCTGTTTTTCCGTATTTTGCTGCCAACTATAGACCAGGAATGGAAACACAGGATGCTTCACAGCAAAATTTTAGAAGTAATAAAAATCCAAAGAAAAATAAACTGGGAAAAATGTGTGTTTTCAAACATCCTTATCCCAAATATTCCTAACAAGGATAGTTATTGTTCTTTAAGAAACCTAGGCCAGGATTGGGTGTTCAAATTCAGAGCCACATTCACAAATACGAAGAGAATATATGAATTTAATTTGCAGGCGTGGGGGGCGCAGTGGGTTTGACCGGGTCCTGCTCACTGGCAGGTCTGGGGTTTAAGTCCCGTTTGGGGTGCCTTGTGACGGACTGGCGTCCCATCCCGGGTGCGTCCCCTCCCCCTCCAGCCTTACGCCCTGTGTTGCCGGGTTAATCTCCGGCTCGCCGTGACCCCCACCTGGGACAAGCGGTTTCAGTCCGTGTGTGTGTAATTTGCAGGGATTGCAATTTAAAGTAAAGTACATTCCTCCATCTGTGTTTACCAACTCAAACTACTTGTATGAACCAAAACTGTGTTAAAGAAAAGTTTACAATCTCTATATGTCAGTGTCAGAAGAACCATTTACTCCCACAGCCACCAATTCCAAGCGGTGTGACTCATTCAAAGCGCCGAATGTCAACCAAACGAGCAGCTCAGAAACCATCTTTAACCTGGATATGCAAATCAGTCCTTTTTAGAAGTCGGGCTACATCTTTATCTGATATAGCACATTACAACCCGCGAAAGTTAATCGTGTCCTGTCGGCAGAGAGACCAGGCACAGGACAAACATGTCTGTCCACAAAAGGTGGTGAAGGGAAAACACAGTTCAGTCTGAATAAATTATGATCCATAACTTAATAAAGACTAAGTACTGACGTACAATATATTACAATACTGTACAGGCGCGCACTTTCGTTATTGTGGATAAAGACTCGTATCTGAAATAATCATATCCCCAATATATGCATGCAAGAAGCCCCACGTTAGATATTGTCGTTTCTGTGGTCTTACACCTGCAGCAGTGATGTACAGTACAGTACCAGTGAGATGAGTGAGTGTACTCCTGGGCAACCAGGGTAAAGCTTTTTTGGGACAAACTGGACAGAAAGGTCAAAGCAACCAGCAAGGGTCACACCTCTGGGGACTGGTGCAGGAGAGCTAGGAAAACACTCTGGCTCATGTCCTAGTCAAAATTTTTCAGAAAATGTCTCACGGACAAAACATTTTTAGCAAGCAGACAAACTTTTGACTGAGTATACTGCATACGAAATTCCAATGATGCATGCCTGGTTGTACGGCTCACAAACCAAAGGTGATTCAGCAGAGTCTTAGTAACGTAAAGAATATTGTTTGCCGCTTCTTGTTCCTTTCACCCTCATACTTGCACCTGTACATTGTATATGGTGAAAAAGCCCTGTGCAAAGCATCCTCACCTGTCTAGCCTGATAGTACTCCCGCAGCAACTGGTCTCTCTGGATGATGGCCTCTGTGCGCTCCTTCCGGGCCACATCCCTCTCCTCCTTGACCGTCTCAATGTCCTTGCAGGCCTGGTTGAGTTCCTTCTGGGCCTCCGTCTTGTCCTTCACCTCGTGACAGTATTTCTCCAGCAACTCGTTGCGCTCGCAGATGGCCCGGTCGCGGTCCACCAGCGCCGAGCTGAGCTCCTGAATCGCAATGGTCATCAACAGGCGACCACACAATGCAACAGGCAGAGTACACAGTAGCATTGAGCAACTTTATGTTTTCATAACAAGGAAGGACCACTACTGCATAAATGGAGACGGACAGGTAAACAAACGGGTGTATATGAGGACGGTATGTAATCGGTAGCTTTAAAGACCACCGATGACTTTCCGTGCGGAGATCGTTAAATGTCAGAACTCCCAAAAGGCCAGTCTTCGCACTTACAACAACCACACAGTCATCATCAAAGTGGCCTGACCTGCCGAAGGGCCTCCATCTCCTCGCTGGCCACCTTCCGCTCCGAGGAGGTGTTCTTCAGCTTGGCTTCGGCCATCTCCAGGCCCGTCTGCAGCTTGTCCACCTCCTTGATGACCTGGTCTCTCTCGCTCATGATGAGGCGGTACTCATTGAAGACCGAGTCGCGCTCCTCCTTGTACTTCTCCGACTCCTTGACTGCCTTCAGCTGCAGGGTTTTGTAGCGTGTGGCCTCCGACTGCCAGCGCTCCACCTCCCTCTGCAACTCCTTGTTTTGGGCCACTGTCTTGTTCAGCTCCTGCTGGACCGAGTCAAACCTCATTGCAGGAGAAAAATAAACAACAAATAAATAATGCACACAAAGCCCTGGATAAAAATGGAACCCTACATTCAAAAAAAAAAAAAATTCACTCTACTGCGAGTCAGAACATCTTCAGTCCAAGAATGGCCTTAAGAAAAGTCAACAGAATGACATAGTAAAGCAAGACCTCTGGAATTTTCCCCACAAACACTTTTTTGCACACAAATTAGAAAATACTTGGCTCCACTACTGTGCAGCATAAAAACTGCAAAAAATGTCACCATAATCAGAACATATTTCCATCTACAGTCATACGAGGATCAACCGCACTTGTAATTGGTTTGTACGTGTGTGTGGCAAAGCAGGAAGCCCCAGCGCTGCTCCACTGAGATGGTTTACCTTCTCAGCGAGGAGGAGTACTGTTGCTGGTAGTGTATCGCTGTGTCCCTCTGCTTCATCAGCATGTCGATCTGCTTCTGAAGGCGCCGGTTCTCCTCCTCCACCTGTTCCAGTCGACTTAGGTCTGCATTGTGGTTCGATGTCTTCTCGTTATAGCGCTTCCGCAGCGCTTCGTAGTCCTTCTTCACTCCCTCCAGCTTGTCCATGGCGGTATCGTACAGCTTGTTCAGTATCTCTGATGAGCCACTCTCTCTTATCACCTGGGCAGGAGACAGCGAAGACACGTCTACAGAACTGAACAGCAAGAGTTGTCATCGAGGCCACGTACAGGGGGCGTGCGTACACAGCGAGTACTGCTGCTACTGCTTCGAAGCTCCTAGGCTATGGGAGTTACCATGTTCAACCACTGTTCGCAGGGGTTTACTCCAGCTGCTCTGGTTTCTCTTCCCTGGGCAGGCAGGTTAAAGCTGCTCCCTTTGTATTGATATTTTGCAGGCTGAGCAAGGTACCTATCCTTACTTGCTCTAGTAAAAATTACTCCGCTTTATAAAAATATAAATGTAATGTTACAGTCCTATAGCATATTTCAGACGGATTGGTCACCAAATTGCCTGTAGAGTGTGTGCGCGTGCGAGACACAGTTTATAAACGATTGTAGATTAACTCAGTAGCGCCTCAGACAAAGACATCACCTAAATACTAATTACTATCATTATTGTTATTAATGGTAATAATAATAATAATGGCTGAAGAACAAGAGCAGCACTTATAATTCAAGGTAAAGAAAGGCTTTGTGGTGAAGTTCCATCACTTCCCCGGGGTGGAGCACAGACACACAAGGGGTGTGCAGGCAGCAGATGGCAGCATAGAGCCCCCCTGCATCTTCTCACCAGCTCTGCTCTTCAACCTCACACTCAAGTACCAGACACATGCAGTTCAGTGTCTGCCTTCGGAAGCTTCTAGAACTCATCTCACTGCAATGTTCTTCGCTAGTCACAAAACACCAGTAAAAATTCCACGAGGGAAAAGGGAGGAACTACAGCTTATTTACACTTCCTCACACCGGCAAACATTTATCGCCTTCTAACTGCAGACTGTAAAAGCCGAGCGTCCATCTTACGTACCATTTACACAGAGGCGCGCGAGCCTGCTCACTGTTAAAATTACAAGTTTGCTTGATAAAATAACGAGCGAGTACGACGTCAAGAATCGAACACGACCTCACGGTTAAAGCGTAACCGTTTTTACACGGTCCGGTACGAGGCCAACAGCTGCCCTGTACACGTGCAGAATACACACACAGAAGAGAGACAATTTACTCAGGAACAGTTACACACCATCCTTAAAGAGCACAAAACACCATGTCGAGGACCGTCTTGAACCCCATTAAATGACTTGACAGCCGGGACTCGGCGCAGGTCAGAAGAGCGAACGCGGTTTGTTGGGCTGACGTGGAAATGGTCGAAACGAGAGACTTCCGAAGGCTCCGTTAAGCAAACGTTCGCGTGCGAGGAAATCCCACGTTAAACTCGGAGCGCTTCCGTGTACCGGGAACTTGAGGAGCGAAGCCCCGTGGAAGCATGAGCGCCCAAGACGGGTGCGGACAAGGTCGGCCACGGCAGGCCGCCCCCACGCCGCTCTCCACTTTGAAGCGAGTAATTAAAGGGGAGCCTTTGTCCCGTGTGAATGGGGCCCGAGAGCCTTTAAAAGGTTAAAGGCAAGGGAGGCGATTCAATAGTTCCAGTAACCTTTCTCCCCAGCGAGAGCTCGGCACGACGAGTCATTTATTATCCCCGAAACGGGCAAACAAAACGAACACAGCAGCGAGGCTACGAATCAGAAACCGACTGGGACGTTTAATTCAACAGTTAACATTTGCGCTGCTGCCTTGTGCACGAATAACTCCAGAAAGTTGACGGAGGGGTCATGTTCTCCATAACATGTTGCTCACAGGCCAAACCTTGCTGTGCGTTCTCTTGGGCAGTTCATTGGGTTTTGGCACAAGATAATTCGTAAATAAGTAAGTGTCAGCCGCATCACAAAAACTAGCTGCACTTTTTTTTTTTTTTTTTTTTTAAATAAATAAACGGGGGCCCGCATTCTTATATTAAGTGGAATTCTGGATTTCAGTAGAAGCTCATCTTTCCTGGACAATTACCTGCCCACAGTATGGCTCATGGGGCCCAGTGTCCCACCGTCAGTCACTGTATGAGAACCATCATAAAGCAAACAATGTACAACATTTCCTGGTACTTTACCATAGAAACAGCAGAGGCACAAAAGCCCATTAACTGAGCTTATGGTGCCACCAGTTACAAATTATGAACCGTCTGATACGTCAGACTCAAACTGAAGTGCACAATATGCACAGCACTAGCGGAAAGTGAGAGCCCACTTGCTGAAAGCCAAGCTGGACCAGGAATCGAGCCGCCGTGCCATCGCAACCACCAGTTTGTCCCATACACACGTACTCGCACTTTCCACTCGTACTGTATTAGGAAAGTGAATATATCAAGAAGAGGTGGCAGAAAGATTGCAAGAAATGTAGCGGTAAAGGCCATCACTTTGCTGTTCAAATCCTGGTCCTGCTGCAAAACCCTTAATCGAGATACTTAACACTACACCGATACAGTAACCGTACTGTGTTATATAAACAGCTAAATCACAGTAAAGCAGATTAAGTGTAAGTCACCTTGCTCAAAGGCAACAGACAAAAGGATAAATGTTATGCAAATAATTTCTACAACTCCCTAATTTTCATTTTTAACCAATGTTTGTAACCACTCACTAAACTTAACTGGTCAACAGCAAGTTTTTTTTATCGTACAAAATTAGAAGAGCAAAACACACCCTCTACTTAAGGAGCTGCAATCAAAAGAAATACAGTGGGCAAACTGTTTCCTAAGGGACAAATGCATTTCTAATAATAATTCAATTTCTGGAATAATTTAAACAGATCAAATCTGTTCCAGCAACAAGGAAGTTAAACACAGAAATGCAATACACACAAATAACTCCGAGTGGGTAATATTTAGAAAGAGCAGATCAACGTGGGTTTCGGGCCGTCATTCGTACCAAATGTGCTTTAGTCCCATGTTACAAGTAGCCTCAGATTATTAGGAAAGAACAAAACTTCAGGAAGAGCAGCAATCTGAATTGCACATAAATAAAATGAAATGCAACAAATAAATAAAAGATGGTGTCTTCACAGAGTGGTAAAAAACTGCTGTTACAGTGGCTCCTCACAAATATACCTGGGACCACAAATTCTGTTCATAACTTGTTTTATTGCTAAGTTACTTACTAAATCACAGCAATAAGACCGTTAGACATCCTTCAATTTGCAGGTTATGTCAAAACCTTGTAGAGAACTGTAATAAATACTGTGAGACTAACATATGAGCTGCATTAAAATTTGTCTCCACAGTGCTATTCAGGTCCAGCTGGTGACCGATGCATCCCACAAACATGCACCGTTTCCCACCTTATTGCTCACCAACTCTAAAGGATACCACAAATAAGCTGTAAACACTGGAAGTGAGTTGAATTTTCCCTTTCAACTTCACCAGCTGGGTTTTATTGCCCAATAACAGCTGGTCACTTTCACGCAGTAACAGAAAAAAAAAATTACGGAAAAGTGTTTTAAAAAAAGGGGTGCGGTGGCGCAGTGGGTTGGACCGCAGTCCTGCTCTCCGGTGGGTCTGGGGTTCAAGTCCCGCTTGGGGTGCCTTGCGGCGGACTGGCGTCCCGTCCTGGGTGTGTTCCCTTCCCCCTCTGGCCTTACGCCCTGTGTTACCGGGTAGGCTCCGGTTCCCCGTGACCCCGTAAGGGACAAGCGGTTCTGAAAATGTGTGTGTGTTTTAAAAAATATCTCCAAAAACACAGAAGCTGACATATAAGGACTCAGTGTATTGCGTTAAAGGGCATCAGGAGGCTGGCCTCTAGAAGACAGACTGTGTACTAACTGTGTCTGATGGGACATTGACAGGGAGCCACTGAACTTGTCCAGCTGCCCCAACACATAAGGAGGTGTGCGTTTACTACGTAAAAGGCCATAAAAGTGAAGGAGCTGCATCCACGCGGATTACATGCCGGTGTCTTTTTGACCCGTTCTTGTGGGACAAATGCCAATCGGGAAGCTAAAGCTGGTGGCTATACCTGTTGCTGCTGAAGTCTCATGTCAGCCACTTCCTTCTGGTCCTCATCGTGCATGCGCCGCAGCTCCTCGCAGTTCTGTTTAAGGTGGTTGTGCTCTCGGATCAGCTGGGAGTTGTCCCTCTTCATGGCGTCCATCTCCTCTTTCAGCTGGGACTGGTCACTCAGGAGGCGGCTGTGCAGCGTGCTGCGGTGGGGGCGGGAAGCAGGGAGCACTGAACGCACAGCACGCATCGCTCACGCGCGGTTGCCATGTGACAGCTTCACGGGGAAGGAAGCTCCGCGTTTGCAGCTCAGCTCTCGAGATATAAACGCGCGCTGGAACCCAATGAATATTGATACCGCGCCAGCGACGCCCGAATATCAAAACAAGAGCGATGCGTTAATTTGTCACTTGGAAATATGCTTTTTTTTTGGGCGCATGAGAGGCAGACACATTCTCTTGGATGACATGTGAGCATCGGCGCAGCCAATTTGAAATCGCTCCACAGCAACAAATGAAGCACTGCACAAAGTTGCTGCAGGATACTTTGTTTTCCTGCTCATCACAGACACGGGAGAGTAAACAAAGCCCCAGGGAGGAAATTTAGATATTGCCCTAATCCCTCATCTGTGTCTGGAGTGACCGAGTTGTGGCCAGCTGTCGATTTTCACGACAGGGACAGTTCGCCATGAGGACATCAGAGAAATGGACAATTCTTTATCCCCATAGAGATAAAGAGCATCAACAGGATCACCGATTTTCTTTTTAAATGCAGGATTGGATTACAAGTGAAATTTTGGGATTTCATCTATCTGCACTGAAATGAAAATGTCTTTTCTGGGGGGGGGGGTTATAACTCATACTGAAAATTCCCTAAAAGCAGAAAAAAAATGCAAATGCGAAAAGGACAAATTTAGAAAAACGTGCGTTGTCAACACTTACTCCGAACAGCTTGATATCATTACAGCACCACCCTACATCTACCGATGGTCTCAAACCCTTGAGCTCTTACTTTTTAAAAAAAAAAAAAAAAAAGTGCATTTTTTCAACACACTCTTCATTTAACATTAAACACGGTAAAAACAGCTAATGTCCTTCTCCCGGCCTCGACGAGTCAAGATGCTCCGCTCGGCAAGCCCATCTCCGTGGAGACGGCAGCGAACTGACCGCTGTCCGCAGCGCTCAGTGTCAAACGGCACCATCTACAGAGGAGAGAGGGGAGCAGCGGTGTGTAGCACACGCTAATTCTATGGGACAACCATCCTTGTTTGTTCAGCACTCGTCACATCTAAACGCCTGCGCTTGGAGCCCATCTCCACCAGGAGGAAAGGCGACCGAAAACAAAGTGATCGACTTTCAGACTCCTCCACGCTAACCTCAGGGAAAGGGCACCAATGGAAGGAATAGACAAATTGCTCCTATTTCAAATAACCGTGGGCTGGAGGACATCTTCTCATAGGGTTAGGGATTAGGGTGTAACAAACTATGAAACAAACTAGGTTTACTTGAGTCACATGTCTGCAGCTATATATCTCTCTCACAAAGTAATGGATAAATTGTACTTTTGCTGAGATGCACATCGCTTTGGACAAAAGCATCTGCTAAATGAATCAATGTGATGTAAATGTCATTCTGCTTTAACTGGCTCTAAAAGTATTGTAATATTCATGCCGTCTGATTTCACTGCAACACGTGATGGAGCACAAAGCACTGATTTAAAATGGTGACAGTGGTTACATCTATATTTATAGAAGTGAGACTTTTCTCCAGAGCGACTTACACTGTTAAGCTACTTATTTTGCCATTTATACAGCTGGGTAATTTTTTACCATATCAGTTCAGGGTCAGCACCTTACTCGAGGGTCCTACAGCTGAAGGAGGGATTCGAAACTGCGACCTTGGGTCCAAAGGCAATAGCTGCAACCACTACAGTAGAAGTGGCCCCTGGTACCGTGGTCACCCTACAACCGAAGGACTTTGGGTCAAAGTCCATTGCTACTGCAGCACCCTTGATCAAGGTCCTAACCCTGAACTGAGACAGTAACAAATTATCCAGTTGAACAAATGGGCAAATCCTTGCAAATATTTTACTGCACAAAGGCCACTAAGACACTTTGGAGAAAAGCATCAGCTAAGTGAAGAGAGCGACGTAAAAGGACCCAAGAAGTGTTCTCCACACCTCACACCGTTTCTCTTCACCTCAGCTGAATTGGTGCAGTTCTCAATCTGGCTCATTGAGTCAGAACAGTGTTTCATCCGTTTCACAAAAAACACTACGGAACGGGGAAATAATGCAGCCAACGTGAGACACGTCCTCCGTAAAAGTCGGGACTGCGTTTAGCCTCACCGAAGATGGAAACGCTCAACCAAAGCCTATAAAAACAGAGCAGAAAGCAGAGGCACAGCATACTGCACACATTCAAGTCATCTTATTTTCAGCTTTGAAGAAAACGACGCCAATCTTCTTTAGAGATTTGCTTTAAAAAGTCAATAAAATGCACTTTCAATGTAACACACTGGTCACTGAAACAGCGCGGCGTAAACAGCTCAGCCAGGTGTGCGCCAGCACTGCATTGTGGCGAGTGAACCTGCCCCCCCCCGGCACTCACTGGTAGAAGTCGGCCTCCTTGACTGCTTCCTCGCACCTCCTCAGTGTCTTTGTGTGCTGGTTCTGGAGCGACTGCAGGTCCGCCATGGCCTTCATGCACTGCATCTTCAGACGCTCGTAGTCGTGGCTCGTTCTGGAATTGGGCCTGTCGCACATGGGACCCACGGCAAAACAAATATCTACTTTGAGTGCATACATTCGACATACTGTAAGCGGCGGCTCATTAAGTGCTGAGACATAAAAATCGGCAAAACACCACCACCAGCGGTGTCGATGTGCCAAAAAATCTCCCAGAAATGTGTGGATATCCTGAGCCCAAAGGATAGAAATACCAGAGTAATCTATGCGAGGTAACCTCTGTAATTTACACCATTATTACTGTGAGATATTTTTGCACCACACATATACAGTGAGATTCCAGTCAAAACCACAAGAGTAGAAAACTGAGAAAGTAAAACTGGACTTCTGATTCACTGCTCAACAGGTAATTCTTACACTGAAAAGAACAGACACCAACACGCTCTTCTATAATTGCTCATCTATTGGAAAACACACCGGTAATGAATGTTACCTGTTCATTAAAAAAAAGCTGCATTATTGGATGTGGGATTTAGTGTTCACCAAAAAAAAGGAAAGAAAAAAAAAAAAAAAAAAAAAACCAAGAAACCTGTCATTTTTAAACTGTTGATTTTTTGCATTTTCCATTCAGTTGTGTTACATTAAACATACTTTTGGTGTCATTTTGTACTATGTGTTAATTTTTAGAAGAATGTTCCATATTCTTGAAATTGTCAGATTTTGGTGAATTTTGGCACCGGATTGCATGCACTGAATATTCCGGTACTTTTTCGGATCTGATGCTTTCAGGGTGTTCTGGGGCCTTCTAAAAACTTCCAATGGCTGTAAAGTACCAAACTAATCCTGACACTCTACCAAAATTCCAGCAGTTCTTCTAATCAGCAAACTTTAATCATAATCAGTGCAAAAATCGACATAAGAACTTCTAAAATTTTGTTGTGTTGAGTTCTTTTTGAAGGTGCCCCCGCCCCCCCCTTCCAATTACTGCTTCGTTATACAAAGATTAGACAAAACCGAACACAGTACCATGGCAATGGAACATTTCCATGCGGTATCATTGCATGAATTAAAATTGAATTAGCCACACGTCCATTGTCTGCCAACCCGGGATGAGATCAATGAGGCCGACAGCAACGTGGCTCAGGTTGAGTATGGGGGTGGGGGGAGGGGGCCCGAAAGCATACCGGCAGTCATCGAACGTGGTCCCGGGGGAGGAGAGAGCAAGCCGTTTGCGCAGTTCATCCCGCTCTCGGGTCACCTGCCTCAGCTGGAACAGGACGGTCTCCAGCTTCTCGTTCACCGGCTTGTTCTCGGTGAGTGCCGGCGGGGGGGAGGATGCTTTTCCGGTTGTACCTGCAACAGTGAGTATGTCACCGATGGCAAAGACGCTGCCTCTGACCGCACCACATGGGATGGAAGTCACGTGAACAAACGAACACACACACATACACACAAACAGTATGTGGGTATATTCTTCTACTGGTCCGAATTTTTACATCTCTGCAAAGACAGAAGCACACAGGTTTCCTGGGAACACTGCATCAGTGGAACGAAGAGACTAAGGCAAGGCTTTCGGAAATCGCATCGTACCCTTAAAGCCCACAGCCTTATTTCTAAGCTTTTCAGAACACGGGAGACGGGCAGATTATCAGCAATGACTTGCTTCTACAGGTGTGGATTCAGCTTCCTGCAGATATTTGATTTGTACATTAAACTAAATGTCTGAGCCCCCAGTTTGAGAGTGGAGCACTGACTGAGCTAGGATACCTTGTTCTACCCAGAGTGACTAGCCAGTTGAGCAGAGAACACCTTGAACTGAGCACCTAAATACAGTGAAGCTGAATCTACCTCCCCATCAAAGAGCTGAAAGAGGGAACTTCTTCACAAGCAGACTTGGAACTTGCACCTATTCAAGGGTCAAATGAGTGGCAGTGAGCACTATGGCAAAAGGGGGATGTACTGCGGTAAAGGTCAGTCGGACACCTCAGAGCTCAGGACCTACCTATACTGCTCAGAGAGCTGCTGCTTTCAGAGTCCGATGGCATGGTGGACAGCACACTGTAGGTTGACCCTTCGGTGGAGGAAGAAAAGGAGGAGCGAGTGTGAAAAAAGTGCCACATCCTTCATGCAGCTACAAACTTGTAACTATAGAACAAACAAATTGCAAAATTGAACATTTGCCCCCCCTCAGACTCTCATACACAGGTTTTACATTCTCAACTTGAAGTGTCACAAACGTTCATCACGGCTCAGAGGAAAGGGATGTTTTCCAGTGACCACCTTGCCCTTCCAAGTGGAGTTCACTCGTCTTTCCAGCTGGACAAATGATTTACAAAGCGCTACTGGTCCCGGTTTGAGTCAACACCAAAGGAACGGCAGCTCTGAAGAAGACAGGCTGTAAGAACACATCACTGCAGATGGGGATTTGAAATCAGTCCCATCATGGTGTGTGCAACGCTCATCAACAAATCCAAACAAGTATCTCTCCTCGGGGCTGTCGACGGCACAGAACAGCAGTCTGACACACACCGTACATCGACAAAAATGTGCACAGAGCTTCTTGAACAAAAAAATGAACCCAAGATTGCTTGAGCTTGTCTGCAACGCTGAAACTCAGCATGAAGGGAGACCCTGTTTTTTTTTGATCGCTCTGACTTCTGAAACAGGGACAGGAAGTTAGTCAGCAACTCGATTAGTTGATAAGCTTATATTGTTGGCAGTTGTCGAAGTTAGCAATACAGACATCCTTCAGTTTATTCACCAAAAATCTAATAAAGCCATAATGAACTTCAAAATTTGCTGTAAGACTCATTTCAGTTTCCTTTATCATCTATGCAGTCAATAAAAGTAGTAACAGGTTTGCTGGGGACACCCTGTAAAAATCTCAGCCCTAAAACTAATGCAACTAACTTTGAACGACATTAAAATTAATGGTAATTTTAAAGGGGGGAAAAAAAAAAGAGACATCACCACAAATTCCTATTTATTGCTAATGGCTAAATAACTTCTTGTATAAACATGTGCAACATTCATCGCCACTGATCACCAACACTGAGGAACACCAGATAGGAGCACGGTTCTTTACCGCCAACTACTAGCTGGACACAGAATCGCTGGTGACATTCAATGCTTGAACCAATATTTGAAGATAGCCAAGACGACACATTTAAATATAAAACGGGAAATCTGGAACTCCACCATTCATGACAAGAGGACTCAATGTGAGAAGGAGGGCAGAGAAGAGTATGTATGTGCGTCTATGTACCCAAGAATGTACTCCAAAGCGATGAAAAATGCATGAAATGCACTCTGAAAACAGCGAGCCGCCACTTTGCCAGGTAAATCAAATCAGTAAAAATGTGGAGCGGTTCTAATAAAAGCACTCCGCACTTCCACATCCATCAACATTTCATTCAGTTAAGACTTGCAACAAGACCCCCCCCCTTTTTTTTTTTTGCACACTGAAGGGGAGAGAGGAGGAGGGGAGAGAAAAAAAAAAAAAAAGCCAACCCGATCGGTACCCTGCGGGTGCGATGAGGCAGAGCCTAATTAAGTGTGAGACATTAAAGCCCTGGCAGCCAGCGGTGCAGGCCCACGCTACAGCTGCGCCGCACCCGAGACCCGCTCCCAGCGCAAGCTTTCATCTCCCCTCGCTCACAATGGCTCCACCATTTCCACTTTGATAACACATAGATATATTCCAGCAAATCGCACTCCAGAATCTCCAGTTATACACCGTTTCTTCCTCCAGCCCACTTCCTCATCAGTCCAAAAAAAACACACAACAGCACAGGCACCAGAGGAAGTACCGGTAAATCGAAACCGAAAAGCAGCCTTCTACTGCCACGCACCGAGAGGCCCGATAATCGTGGGAAACGAAGCAACGCCACGACGAGCCAACGACGCCTCATTCATCATCTTCATTGCCTTAGCTGACAGTTTCTCCAATGTCACATTTGTATACCAAGTTAATTACATCGATTCTTCCTGCTATACAGCAGGGTCACAGTTACTGTACCAGCAACCTTGCTCCTAAGGGTACTAAAGCAGGAACAGGGATTCGAACCCTGAAGCATTGAGTGCAAGGCGACAGCAGTAACAAGAACACCTGGTGCCCCACTTACTAACAAAAGAGCCCAGTTCCAAAGAGAAGCGCAGCCCTCGCCATTTTATAGGCGCGTTACAAAAGAAATTAGCACGTATTTTGTGCATGTGCGAACAGAGCCGATATTCGGCAGAGCTCGGGTTGAAACGCAACAACAAAGTGTGAAATAAATGGGTCAGCGGAGGACCGGGCCTTGCCAAAGGGTAACTCCTCTCTCGGGTGCAAACATTTCATGTTACAGCTGGTCGGGGTTTCGTGTGGCCACAGGGAGAGCGAACAAAGTCGTTTCAACCTTTCAAGGCAAAGTGCAGCAAAACGCCCTCTAAAGAGCGATGAGTTTCACCCTTCGTAGTCGGTCAACACGTGCCCAACACTCTCACCGTTTGGATTTCGCACTTCGTCCCTCCAGTCAACGCATCGCTGCCACCGGACCCACAAGAGAACACAACCGAACACTGGGAAATCAGTTCTTTTTATATACAGGCGCACATATATATATATATATATATATATATATATATAGAAAAATTACATATTTGTTTCCTAAACTCAGTATGCAGCTACTCATGTCATGTATCCTGCTTTATAGAAGCCAAACCGTACTCAAAAATCACGCGTCTGCTTCTAGATCTCTCCGTCTGTTGGCGTGATGAACTGATGCATTGTTTTCTAAGACTGCGAGCAAGCCGTGTGCTAAATGTAAAGCAGGCACAAACATTTGTGAAAAACCAGCTGTGGGTCCCTACAAGGATTATACACCGATATGCTGCGATCACAGGTTTGTGGGGGAGGGGGTTCCACACAAGCTGCTGACAGCTCTCAAATGGAATCATAGTAAAAAGGTACCAGAGCTGCGCGGAACCACGGCCCGAGTGACCGTCGCCTCGCTCCACTGCGGACACACACAGATAAGGTTAGTAAGGGCAGGTCACATTGCTATATACACCATATCAATGTGTACTAATGCTATCATTTCCTAAACTGTGGTTTCATCATGACGCAGACACAGTCCAGCACTTAGTGTTGCATTATAACCTGAAGGTTCCACTTCCAACTCCCCCCATCCTGCCATAGTCCTCTTAAGCAAGGTCCTGTACCCTGAACCGACACAGTAAAAATTATCCTGCAGTATGAATGGGTAAATAGTTGTAAGTAGATTAGTGGACAAAGACAATGTAAAAATGCACCACAGACCCAAAACAAATGTCAAACCTCAACTTTTACCGCACTCGGTCCATTTCACGCAGTGACGGTCGGCAAGAACGCCGAGCCTACGGGTCTACTGTGTATGACTATTGACGACACTGCAATTCTGGTGAGGACATTGAGCAAAGAAATGAATACATACTGCTTCCTTACCACCGACACTGGAATACAAGTGTGTCTCACAATGATTTTACCATCCTTAAAGTGCTTTTTACATTCTCCCCAAGCGCAGATTTACACGCCATTCGCACAACGAAAAAATGACGACAATTGCAACCAGTTCTGCATTTCAGGATATATTAGTTTGTGCTCCTCTGTGGGCAGCTGGGCTCATTCAACTTTGTGTCGGCAGCCCCCGTCCACGGAGCAGGACCGAGCGCTTGGCCCGCGGGGGGAGGCCTGACAAACGGCTCTGTTTACCCACACTGCGGTGCGCTAAATCAAAGCCCCTCTGGCACCGTTCCCACC
Organism: Scleropages formosus; assembly: GCF_900964775.1. NCBI lineage: Eukaryota > Metazoa > Chordata > Actinopteri > Osteoglossiformes > Osteoglossidae > Scleropages > Scleropages formosus. The sequence goes on along the minus strand of NC_041829.1, from coordinate 20,029,619 downwards.
GGCTGTGGAAACCTCCGCCGCCCGATTAAAACTGGACCGAGTCCGGCTCGCACGGCACCCCTTCGCGTGAGCCGGGCGGGGGTGTAAACGGAGGCATCGCGTGGACCGGGGCCCCCTTTTATTTCCCTTTCCCTGGCGATTCCCACGAGTCTCTCCGGCGAGTTTTTCGCGGCGGCCAAAGCTTCGACGGTGAGCCGCGCAGCGCTTCTTGGAAGTCACGTGGCCTCGCGCCGCAAACTCGCCTCGTACGCTGCCGAACGTGAAGAGCCGGTTTTCCGCCCAACAACTGGAACAATACGAGTGCTGCATCCAGAGATCGACTCGAGTTTGAGTCATGTTCCACCTGCAAGGCCTTCCGTGTAAAAACCACTAGGATTCATGAAGGGGAACGCACGCGCACATCCCAGTGATTACCGGAAGTAAATGTTTCAAGGGAAAAAGAAAGGGGGGAAGGGGAAGAAAAAAAAAAAAAAAAAAAGACATCTCCAAACTGACTCACAGTGTTAAGCTACTTACAATGATTTGCCCTTTTTTACACCTGGGTAATTTCACTGGAGCAATTTTAGGGGAGAGCGCCTTGCTCAAGGATACTTCAGCTGGAGGTGGGATTCGAACCTGCAACCTCTGGGTACAAACCCAGCAGTTCTACACACTACAACGGTACCAGCTACCCCAAAGAAACGACAAGCTGTAACCACGCAATGTACGAAACTGAAGAACGTCGGTCAGACTCTACCTTCGGCTCATTGACGGCGACTTATCGAAGACGCGTTTACATGGTAAACATGTAAGATCAATGTGACACGTTGCAACTGCAGCCACACAGAAGCAGCTCCGGTAGAAGCGTACGTCGAGATGATAGGAGGAAGACGCGTGCGACGCACACCTCCCGAGCGCCGCGTCCCTCCCGGCTCCAGGGACTCGAACCTCGGATGCCTTTCTTTCGGTCGCGGGACGCAGCGCAAACGTGACGAGAGCAGACGGGTCTCGTTAAACGCACTTCCAGCTCCGGAGCTCCCCCTGAACACGGATCATATCCATCAAAACGTCCCGTGTGCCCGTATTTCACCGTACCATGTACCATGTTTTCATGGTACAACAAGTTCACATTTTGGGTACAGAAATTCTCATTGAGGTACGACCACATTTTTACGCGACAAACACAGACGCCACACACAAACACTAATGACACAGAGAAACTGTACATTTTACTATAGCTTCTCTCATTGCTCTGCTCTAACAACATTTCAATCGTTAAAGGTGTCAGTCTGAAGGAAAGGAGCAGAGATTCACGGTTCGTGTCACTTTGCACCGCGATCCTACAAGGGTTTGAGCGATGGCTAAAGACGGCGCTCGACAGTTTTCACTACTCTTCATTCTGCTTGCCGCGCAAAGAAAGCGGGAGGAGAACGAACGGCCCTAAAGAAAAAGGTGCTTCAATATTGCGTTTGACCTCAAAGTGAAGCCAGACTTTAAATGCAACACCAGCCCTGTCCGTCTTGTAGAGAGACCCATTTTAACCCCTGGTGCGGTAAAAGGCAAGGTAAAGACCAAAAGATGACCAAAGAGCAACAAAGACAACTTACTCGCATGAATTCAGAAACTGGACCGAGAGCTGCCTCCCTCCTGTCTGCGGCCGAAATCCGCACACGACCGAACGATGTTCGGATCCCTTTTCCCTGCCGACGCTGCTCTTCCCGTCCCATTTTTGCATCACCTGACTTCTTATGGACCAACAGGTCAGGAAAGCAACCCCCTCCTGAGCACCTCTGGAAACTGGAGTCTTTACCACACCAGTGGCCACTTTCTTCACCACATTAAACATGGTATTTAGCCGCACGTGGCTAAATGAGCACCGAACACAGTGCTACGGGAAAGACGACAATTCTATAGAGAAAAATTAATACCCCCGTTGACCGCTGTTCACACGACACCTTCGTTCAAGGTAGATTACCACGTTACGCCTGTCCACTAACCACCTTACAAAGATTCACCCATTAATCCACTGTCCAATTTAACTGTCAATTTAAGGCGAGTACCTCACTCACACGTACTACTAAGGAGTGAGATTCGAACCCAGATTCTGTGATAGCAGGTAGACTGCTCTAGACACTACACCACCATGGGGGGCCATGCAGCAACACACTCGCATTGCTTCAGCGGAATTTCCTCTCTGACACACACACACACACACACTTTGAACCATCGCAGAACCTCCACCCTCGGATGAAAATGCCATTCAGAGAGAGAGAAATTAGAAAGTCACAGCAGGCTTTTCCCTCCAAGCAGGACCGCTCTTCCTCAATGCAACTGTAACCGTTACCAGTGTATATTACACTGTAATGTCACCCTCTTCTGCGTATGGTTTTCATCAACAAAAGCAGTAAAAAGCACATATGACAGTTCCTCTGTTGCAAGTTTGGATCTGGGTTCGAATCTGGCTCCGAATCCGGCTCAGTCTGCATGGTATCCTCCCGCAGTCCAGACGTGCGTTTCAGGGGAAACGAACGAGAATGAACGTGTGCGACCAGCCTGCGGCGCACCACTGTCCTGTCCAGGGTTTACCGTGCTCGCATCACATGCTTCCTGAGCAGGCTCTCGATAAGCACTAATTGATAACAGCTGGACCTTAAGGAAAGAAGCACAGGGTGGAAGATAAGCTGTTTTCATGATCACGAAATGCACAAATATTTACTGTGGTAGATTTCAAATGTACAAATTGCTGAAAGTGTGTGTGTGTGTGTGGGGGAGGAAAAGTGACATTTGAGGGTTCTTGTAAACATTTTCAAACTTCAGTGCTCTGTTCACATATGTAGGTCCCCATCCTTTAATGCCAAAAGCAGCTTCCGGCAAGACCCGTTCTCACGTGCAGACAACTCCACGCAAAGAGGACGTGACAATCCCAGTAAAAGTGGCCTTTTGAACCGCAATTCATTACGTTCGCAAGTCGTTTCCCCGCGTCAAGTCGACATACAGATGATTTCCCGCTTTGAAAGCCGACCACAGGAAGCTGTTGATCTTCCACGCAGCAGCTTTTGGGTGGGACGGACGGACGGACACACACACGCACGCACGCACGCTCGCGGGCCACAGCCGTCTCCCTGCCAAACACTTCCATGCAACTGGATCCAGAGCCTCCTTTCGCCGAGAGAACTGCAGCGAAGCGGTTACGTAAAGCGATGTCGTGCTGGTCGAGGGTTGCGAAGAAGAGCGTAACGGGGTGCGCCCCGAGTCGCCCGAGTCCTGGCTTGCCAACATGGAGGGAGAGAGAACACGTCCAGCTGTTAGCATTAGGGTCACGTTGGGTCCAAAAAGCAGCGATAGACATCGGAGAAACTGCGCGCAAGCAAAGCGGTGTGTTCTACCGCTCAAAGACTAAACATCCGCTCTAAAACATTATGGCAACGCAGGGTGCGTCAAGGAAGAGAAGTAGTAACTCTAATAACGCTACTGCCTGTTCTTTTGCTGCTCGAAGGGAAAACGGGCAGCAGAGGGAAGCGAAAAATTAAACAAAGTGACCAGACAGCATATGCGTAGTACGAGTAAAACCTCAGCTGTACCGTTTTAACACATGGGGGGGAGAATAAGAAGAGAGCTCAAACCCCTGTCTGACCTCTCAAACTTGCGCAGCTCTTACCGACTCCCAAGAGAACAGCAGCATCCCTGTGCGTGTGGGATCGACAACATCCGCATGGCAAATTTCAGCACTCTGTCTTTCCTACCAAACTCATTTACATTCAAGACACCTTTTCGCCAAAGCGACTTACAATTATTTACCCATTTACACAGCTGGGTAATCTTACTGGAGCAATTTTAGGGTGAGTACCTTGTTCAAGGCTACTATAGCTAAAAGTGGAATTTGAACCTGTGACTTTCGGGTTCAAACCAACCACTACACTATCAGCGTGCCCATGGTTGTTAATTCGGTTAATTCTAGTGGCTACACAAATTGGGGGGGGGGGGGGGGGTGTCTGGGAAGTAACAGTACAAAACACACACTGCCCATAACACAGAACTGGAAGAAAATTAATCAATACAACAACCATGAAAAACAAATTATGCAGCCAAGTCGGATATTGGAGAAGATACTATAATCATCCATGTGTTCAGAAAAGATAATTAAATCACCCAACAATTAGAGAACCGAAAAGCAGCACACAGTCAGCAAGTGCTGCAGTTTTACACACAACCCAACCCAAACCAACCCATGTCACATTCTGGGCTGCTGGGAAACACACTGAGTGTAAAGTGACCAGGTGTTTAAAGAAGGGCTTTAGACTAGAGAAGTTCAATTTAAATAGCCTTTTGCAAAACACAGGTTGTAGGTTCAAATCCCGCTCCTGTGCTCTTCATCAAGACACTTACCTGGAATTACTAGAGTAAAAACGTCCTGCTACGTTAAACGGTAAAGCTTTGTAAAGATTATGCAACACTAATCTTGGAGAAAAAGGCTTCAGCTAATTAAATATTTAAGATGCATCATGTGCAAAACTCAAATCCTTCACTTAAGTATTAAAACATAAGAAAAGAAGTGTTGTGACCTCAGATCATATTCATTGAAATTAAATGCAGTATTGCACTGGGATTAAACTTTTTTTTTTAATCTTTGAGCAAAAGTTAAAAAGTTATTGTACTGGTACAGACTGACGTGTCAAGTTTGTCTTGGAAATTTAACAAAAGAGAATAACTGGTACCAGTCCAGTATCCAGGCTGAATTTAATAAGAGGGAAGAAGAAGGAAAAAAAAAAAAAAAAAAAAAAAACCCCAAATGCAAAAATGCTAAAATAAAGTCTTCCAGCAGTGACATTAGTCTTAAATTAGAACATGTTCTATGTGAGGATTAATTTGCACAGAACAATCATCTCAAAAAGCTCAAACGTTGGGCTCTGAAACAAATCAGATCCTCCGTCTCATATGAAAGCTGCACGATCCTTTGCAGAGAGGGAACCCATCAGTAATTTGACAATTACGCTGATAAAGATGCTGTCCAGCTGAACTGTGGTACAGCCTCTAGGGAGGGAAAAAACGAAGATAGAAGACGAAAAAACGGAACGTTCTGGAAATTTCAGTTCCTCTCTTTTCTCGCAGTCGCGTTACAAAGGATGAACCAGAGGGGCATAAAATCCTCAGGACGAATAATCGTTTCCCCTACTCGCTCACAACAAGTGTCGCACCTCATCTGCGTGTGCGCAGGTCATGGGACGGTGTCTTGACCGCCCTCAGGGGTCGAGATCACGTATAACAAATGCTGTTCCCCTCAAACACACAGCGCTCGCAGCACACACATTTAGCGCCCATGCTTTTTGGGGGGTTTTTCTGGGGGAGGGGCACCTTAACCTTACAAAGGCACCTCTCAAAATGAAGCACGTTAAAATATTCTGTATTGCCGATTCCACAGTTACCCCGGTGCGAAACGGCTGGAGATGTAAGCAGTGTAAAAGTGTCACATACACGCATTTTCTCCTGCAGACAATTAAAGGAAACGTATTTTAAATAATAAAGAATTAAAAAACCACGCACGCACACACGCAGTGCTGGTGACTCAGAGGCACAGCGCTGCAGTTTCAGGTGTGCACTGCAACCCAACCCAGTCTGTGTGGCGTTTACATGCCGTACCATATTTGCATGGGTTCCTTCCCACGGCGCAAACAACCGCATGGAGGACGGCGACAGTGACACACTTTCACACCCTCCCTTACAGTAGAACCCACATGCGGTCGCCAAGGGTCAACTTCGTGTCAGCAGCGCTTACCCTACCATTCGTACCACATCAATTCAGTCAAAGTACCTCAAAGGTACCGGACTAGGCAGGGATTCAAACCCGGACCGCTGCCGTTCCATCTCTTTCATTCACCCCACAGCAGGGAGGAAGGCGACAAGGGTCACCGCAGCATCCCACTCCGGAGCGCTGTATACACCGTCGCCATGGGAAACACAAAACGACCAGGGTTCTGCTCAACAAGGAGAAACTCGTCAGTTACTACGTTTTAGCGCTCGGCCCCACGTTTCACATGTTACTCATTACCCCCTTTCTGTATCATTTCAAGATAGTATCTTGAGACAGGAAAATAAAAATTAACCACAGCAATTATGTGGAGACTCTAAATTCTGTTGCTCGAGGCGTGTAGGTGATGGAAGATAAAAGGTCATTTCCTTGGGAGCAACATCACAAGCAGAAAGAGCTCCAAAAGGGCTACATTCGGGGAGCTTACGGAGGGACCGCCTGCAGGTGCAATTAATGCACACCTGGCTGTCCAAAGGAAGACCTCTGCGTGTGGGTGCCCCACGTCACATCCTTGACCCCATCTTGGTCTCCAAGGCCTGTCCAGGGCACACCCGCCAACGGCGAAACCCGAAACGGACGACCCGACACAAAAGCGTCGTTGTTCCCTCCATCCTGCCACAAAACCAGTTGGCCCAGTAGCGGTGGAGTGGCCACTCTACTGACGTCACACTGGCTCTCTGCACCCTGCCCAAACCGGTGTTGGGTTGCAGGGTGACAATCGGAGCTCGGCTACAGGCCGGCACCGGGTGCAAGGTCCTCCTGAGCAAGGCGGTGGTGCTCACGCGTTCGTCACTCTCGACCCCATGCACTCCTGGGAACAAGGCATCTGCCTACACACACCGTTTCTCAGAACTGGGTGCGGGGGGGGCTCACAGATGACCGCGCCACAAAGTGACACCATCCAGAGATGGAAAATAACCAGTTTTTTTCTGCTAAACTCTGGTGTACATTTAACAAAGAGGTGTCTCTCATTCACATTCAGTTTATGTTCTTAAAGCTTAAGAGCACTTTCATTCTTAAGAACAACAAAAAAGTAGTCTGTTTAACAGCTGCGAATGCATATATGCACACATGACACGTATATGAATTGAGAACGTATGTGAAAACTGAAAATAGAAGAAAGCAAAAACATACAAATGAGATTCAAGTAACATTCACTGTTGCGGAAAGCAAACACAGAACACAAGCTTCATTTGGCACACCAGCAGGAAAAAGTTCTCACACACACACACACACACACACACACACACACACGTGTGAAACAGAGTAGTGGGAAACAGGAGAGGGATTGAAAGGGGTTCAGAACGAAGTGAAAATAGGTCATGCGGGGGAGGGGGGGGACTGGAGCACGAGAGGCGCATCTCTAAATGCAACAGACGTGTGAATGATCCAGCAGAACCCTACCCCCCCCCCCCCCCCCCCCCCCCATTTCCTCCACAGCGACAGCCGCAAAGCAAAGGGCATCAGAACCATCACTACATGCCAGCAGCGAAGGGAATGAGCAGCGAGGGTTCGAGCCATTTGCCGCTGCCCTGCCATCGGTTCGCTCAAAGATGGCTCTAAGCCTGCGGCAGGAGTGGCAGTGCAGAGGAGCACACACACAAAAAAATAAAGAAATAAATAATCGATGGTGGAAGCCGGCTGCTACCATCTCTCCTTCCTCCCTCCCCGTGACGGAAGGCTGCCGTCTCCAGCCTCCCGCTCGGCCCCCTCGCCGCCACAGGGGATGCCGCTCATTTCCGACAAGGTTTAGGTGAATGGGAGTAATTATCTCTGCTGAATCATTTCACGACAAGAAAACGAGTAAAAGTGTAAAAAAAGAAAAGGGGGGGGAACTTAAAGGCTTTTCACCTCAACCAACCAGAGAAGAGCAAGATAAGAGCAGCAGCACTATGGCGCTATGAGCAGATGGCTGCGGGAAACGTGCCGGTGATACGAGTCGAGTCGCATCCGTGGAAACCGAGCCGCAGGCCTCGATACATTTTGGGAAGGACACCGACAGCGTGAGCTTGCTGGATGTCTGCGATCCAAAAATAAACACAGACACACAAAAATACACTGGAGTTCCATGTAACACAGCAATGCATCTCACTCCCCAGTACTCCAGAAAGGACTACACACAACAACAAAAATTGCCTGCAGGCACTCAAATGAAAAAAAAAAAAAAAAAAAAGTGTAAGCTCCCTGACGATGACTGCATTAAAAAGTACGGCAGAATTACGCACTCCAAAATCCCTCAATGTGCGCGCGCGCGCACACACACACACACACACACACACACGATCTGAGCCACGCTGCCATGGCTGCGGTAAAGACTAAATAGTTTCCATAGGAAACCGAGGGATGGGGGAGGGGCGCCGAGAGTCGCTCTTGAGAAGAGAAATTAGAAAATGCGGTCGAAAGCATTCTTTCGAAAGCAAGTTGTAAAGCAGCAGATTAGCCCCAGAGCGGACACGAGGCACGGGACGCAGCGTGCGGAGAACACCGCTTCACCGCAGCGTCTTCGGAAAAGAGTCGGAAACCGCAGCCGCTCCTTCTCACCAGGTGATGAAAGTCACATCAGCATAACTGCACACAACTACGGTACTTGCGAGGACTTTGGTTTGTTTTGTTTAAGGCCCACAGATCCCAGTGATGCAACCGAGCGCATGACACGCAGCCCACCGATCGCCAAAGATGGGCTCCTCGGCATCTTGGGGCCGAGCACCACGGAGGGCGAGACCACCCAGGAAGTGCTCGTGAAGCGCAGGGGTCTCCGCGGCACTTCCTTTCACGTATCCGGCGTCAGTTACGACTGGTGCAGCCTTCAAGGTAACCTTCGCCTGGTGGACTTATGCAAAAGCCTGTTACAAACCACCTCTATGAAAGATTCAAAACATCTCGCCCACCTGTTATCAACTTCCACTTGTCCAATGCAGGGTCACCGCGGTACGGCACCTATCCGGGGAGAACGGTGCGTGAGGCACGGCAGCAGTCCGTTACACACACTCTCACACTCAGACGCCGAAGGCAACTTAAGTCACTAATTCACCCGAAACATGTCTATGGACTGCGGGAGGAAACGCCAATGGAGAGAGGGAGAACACGCAAACGCCGCACAGACTAAATGAATTTCACTCTATATCTAAAAGCACAGCCTAGGAGCTGCGAGGCACCACCATGTCACCCTTGTTACGAAGGCGATTCTTCTGGGACTCGTTCGCTTATCCCACACAAACCGTCCAGTCAGCACTTGTTGAACGAAGATGGTGAGGAGCAACGCGTTTATATTCACCATATGTGACCAAACAGCCGAGGCCAGGCGGTGTCAAGTACACAACAACAAGAACACGGCTTCCCAGCAGCATCGTCGGCGTTACCAGTGTATGGACCACGTGTGGACAACCTTCTGAGGTCAAACAGCACTACAGCAGACAAGTCATGAATTCCAGGAGGACTCCTGCTCTCGACCCTTTGAGCTCTTTCACACGATGACTGTTTATTTCTTAGCCTATAAAAAAACCCACAAATCATACAGAAGTAGATGGGCTGGCAGACTGGAGATTAAAATTTCTTGTGCAGCAAAAGCTTAAATTCGAAAGTGCAAAATGTACAATGCACTTCTCCATCTGCAGTTCCACCGATGGAACGCTTTTCAGAAGATGAGTTCCGCAGAGCCATGGAACACCACACCGGGAGGCTCCCCTTCCGCTCGATGGACGAGCGCTGACCCCTTGACGAAGGCTTGTTCCAAAATGTCCCATGCAGAGAAATAGGAATAGATGTTGGACATGTGCAGACACAGAAGCACAGGCAGTCTAAAGTGGAGTCCACCCTGTCCACCCTAAATGACCTTGCGTGACTTTCAACAGCAAAAAGCAGCGCAGGGACGGCCCTTCGCTGAAGGAAATCGATAGGAGCACCACGCCGACACGCTTTGTCACAGGAACGAGACACCAGGCTGCTCCGGAGCTGCAGACGACCGTGACGACCTGTCAGCGGAGAGAAGAGCTGGGAAATTTTCATGCGTAGAGGGAAACCAAGACGAATTAAAACGTAATCCATATTCTTACGGGATGAGTGCCGCAGTCAAATATCGGCGGCTTATTAAAATGGCGGAGATCCTTACAGAGCTAAGGATGGAGGCCGTGTTTCACGCAACCGTGGAACTGCGCTCCGCAAAAAACAGTCCTTCGCTCCTGCAGGAAACTACACACCAGGTGCATGTAGAAGGCCCTCACCAGGGTAACGGTGGCCCTTGTACTCCCTTCACACAAGCGTGAGGATCGACCAAAGTCCGCAGCACCCACAACGTGCAACGAGGATCCCACGTAGGACCGCTCTCGCACCCATGTGGCAAAAGGCTGCTGGGAAAGGCTGGGAAAGTAGGTTACCCTACCGCTGCTTTACTCCCAATTTGACATTTCTGCAGACACACCCACCCCCCACAGAGACTTGCACATTTATGAATGAGGAGCGAGTGCGAGCCTGCCTACCCTACTCGGCGCTGCTCAACTGCAACGGTCACCCCCTGCAGACCATTATAAGCTTGCGGTCACCAACACGTTTCAAAAGTGGTCAGAGCCATTACCGAAAAACTTGCGATGCCACATGACGTTCTTTTCCGGAAACGTGGCCACTACACCTCCAAGCGTGGCGCCTGTGTCCGTCGCGTGTCCGAGGAAGTCAAAACCAGGTGGCGTAGCGCTTAGAGCTACAGCCTTGCACTGGTTCAAATCCTGCTCACACTGCAGCACCGCAGACCCATGTTCTTACCGTGAAATTACCCTGCTACATAAATGGGTAAATCAATGCAAGTATCTGAGTGTATGAACGTAGCATTGCGGGATAAAACCCGTCAGGTGGATGAATTAAAAGGTAAAACCAGCACCGGCAGGACTGTGTCACTGTGGATGACCCAAGTCCAGCTCCAACACTTATGACGCATGATTAATTATAAAACACACAGATTAACAGCAGCACTTCGAGAGTCCTGCTGGAGCTCAGCTGTAAACAGTTTATACGTAGCTGGCGTACACACACACACACACACACACACACAGAGCCCTCAGCGAAACAGAGATGGTGCTCAGTGCCCCAACACACCCTCATCCTGGCACACCAATCAAAATATTTGCATACAGCAGCATGTGAATGCAGGTGAACACCTGGACTTTGGATGGAAAGGCTGGCAAATGCAAACCAATTGCAGGCAATTTAAATTTGGCAATTTGCAAACGCTGCGAAATGGGTTGTAGCCACCATTCAGTGTTTACCATGGTGCCATCTGTCCATCTTTATTATTATTATTCATTCATTCATCCATCAAGTTTTTCTCCAAGGTGACTCACAATGTTGCTTTCGTTTATGATGCTACTTACATTTAAGTGGCACTTTTGTCCAAAGCGACTTATGAAGTTAATCTACACTAACCCATTTGTAAAGCTAGGTAATTTTTTACTGCTTCACTTCAGGGTAATTCCTCGCTCGTGGCTACAGCAGTGGGAGCAGGGGATTTCGATGGGTTTTTCAACTGTAAAGCGGGGCTACCCACCACACCACCTGAAGCACCCGTCCCTTGCGGTTCCCACTCGAACCGCCTTCACTGAACTGATGCAATTCAGGCCGATTCCCCTACAAAATGTTGACGTGGGATCGCAGCGTTACCCCGTTTCATATCCCCCTTAGTAATTCACGGAGCTGAGGTCACAAATAGAGCATCGCGCAGCCAAAAGCACAGCAACACACATGTAGTGAGCTTCACACAAGTCCTCACGGATGTGGCGGAAATGCGCTTGACCGACTCCATCTGGAACCGAAACCAACTTATATAAGAGCCATAAAAGCACAACTGGCTACAGCAAATCCTTTCAAAGAAACACTTGAACTTTCTAGAGATTTTATGGCACATCTGCAAGAAATGAGCAGGTCTTCTGCAGGACAGGGTCCAAAAACAGGTCCTAACAAATTTTACTGTGATTTAAGCGCATCTCAACAAGAGACGGGTGCCGTCGGCCTCGCGCCCAAAACCAACGCGTTCCCGTCGCTTCCCGTGTGCCAAATCGGACGGGTGCGGAATGGCACAGCTGTCAGATGTTGAGGGAACCCCCCCCCCCCCATTTCCTACAAGCATCCCTGAAGCGGATGGGGGAAGCCCCCCTGCAGTCGGAGTGCTCTCCGGGCCGCAGCTGACACGTCCAGCTGAACCCGCGACCTCCAGGACGCCGCAACCAAAACCAACGGGAGGGTTCAAGCGGACACTGACAAACGTTACAAACATTTCCCCACTAAGAGGCTATTGATTTTGTCCCTTTTCGAGATAATGGAGAACTGCTCTCTGGATCAGAGGCTCATCGACTGCTTGTTAACAGCAGCGACACCCAACCCCACAGCGCTTGATGCCCATTTACTTTACTACAAAGCCTGCTTTTACTCGGAAACAAATAGACACAGCAACCTCAATGCGGTAAAGATACGTAATACTTGCGGAGCACCTGTGGCTGCATCGACGCAAGCGCCGGTCTCCATCCAAAGACCCTGTTCCACGTTGAGCGACACACCCAACAATAAGATCACCCAAACCCTACAGCCCATTCCCTTCAACACACAACCAAGCTGCCTGCACTGGTATATCTACAGTGTTTTCCCTCATTTGTTACTAGATGTACACAGGGCTGCAACTAGTACTTATTTCTGACACTGACACGCACACACAAGATATCTTATCCAATCCAAACATCAAAATTGCTTTAAAAGCAAGGGTTTCAAAGACTAATGTATTCTGCAGACATTCCTGCACATTTTTCGTACCGATTGCTTTTAAACAAAACTGATCAATGTTTTTCTGCTAAGTCAGCCATATCGACGATGACTGAACGATTCCGATTCGATAAGCACCGAAGTTTGTCACAGAGCTGGAGGAAGCTTAAGATCCCATTTTTAATTCACGAAGACCTTAAAAAAAAAAAAAAAAAAAAAAAAAAAAAAAAACTATGTACACCTTTGCTGTTTTCTACTTTAAACGGTCTTGGCAAAAACTTACATGTGGGAAATTAAATGTAAACTGAAACAGGCCGACTAGCTGCCAAAAGGGTATTTGTAGTCTGTGACGATGACAGGGTAAAAGTAAACTGCTAGCCACAAGTTAAAAAAGGCAAGCACTGCAAGAACTGTTATCAATATTAAAATTATTATAAATGGACTTTTTTTAAAAAAAACACACACACACACACACACACACACACACACACACACACACAACAATAATTCTCACAATGCTTCACATTCAATACAGGTGTGGCCAAAATTTACAAATTACTCTGGACAGTCATCAAAAAGTTTACACATCAACACAACGTCAAGACGATGCATTTTAACATATATCTAACCCTCTCAATTCCAAGAGTATTGAGCAATACCGCTGCACACCTACACCGAAGCGCAAACAGTTTCTAACGTAAAAACTCTTCTTCGTGTGGCAGGAGGCAGTGCAGCGGTCAGGTATGTCACTGCAGTTCTATCACAATTCATGGTAACGCTGCAGACAGCAAGAGCCTTTTGGTCCAAAGAAACTAAGGTACTGGAGGAAAAACTGGAAAAACAGCAAACTGCAGCGTTCCTGGTGAGGAACGGTATTGTGGAACTTTTGACTCAAGACCAATGATCAACGACGGAGGAGCAAGCAGGCAGGAGACCGCTCAAGACCAGCAGAGCTGCGGTGAAAGATCCGCACGAAGGTCCTCAAATGCGTCCATGTGGCCACCGAGAAGAAAGGCGACCATTTGCGAAGCAAATTTTCAACGCCACCGTACGGATGCGAGAGTTGCGAAAAGCGGCAGCAAAAACAGCCCTTGCAACCGCGGCAACGGAGAAGACAAAGATACCACAACCAGCCAGGAACGCCACGGAGGATTTCGATCGAGCCCGGCCGGCAATTTTGTCGAGAGCACAAATGCGGAGACTGTGTCCAAACGGCGATGACCTCATCGGGAGAAAACCGCAGCGACGCCTGGAGAAGTTACGGCGAAACGAAGGGACGTCCAGGATCCAGGTGGACGGTCAACCACGGGGACAACCAGACGCAGCACCTTCAACGCTGAGGACGGAACATTCCGGAGGAGCTCAATACACGCTGTCCGCAAGAGTCGACGTCGACTGGGCAGCGCTTGAGTTAAACAAAGACTAAAAGGAGTAAGTCACTGTAAAGTTGACCACTCTTGCCAGCAGTTGCCTTGGACAGGAGCTAAATAAAGATCAGTGATACTAATTATAATAGATTGTGGCGATGCATTAGTCCATTCTCCCAGCACGCACACACACACCTGGGAAGGGTGTAGCAGCCTATGGTTTGAATCATCAGAGCCACTGGGCACTCGAACCCTCACCTGACGTCACACTTGCGGGCGTTCGGGGAAAATGACGTCCCCTCCGTTTGCGTGACGTCACCAGGAAGGGTCCGAATCGCTCCTAAAGGCGAAATGCTGACTCACAAATGAGGAACGACCGGCGGTCGCGTCCTTGATACGGGGAATACCCAAGATCACCATTATTTTTTACCACTTGTACCACCCCAACCGGGTCTTACACACATGTTCATGTTGGGGACTCCTGGCTAGAGGACTGCACGTTCTGGAAAAGCATCTGATGGCGAGATGGAAGGAGGGGCGTGTTGGTCCTCGGTTCGGGGCGTCGCGAGCCAACAACACACACACACACACACACAGAGAGAGAGAGAGTCCTACCGGAGGAGTGGTCCACGGGCCCCGCGCCGTTCACGAGGAGGGCGGAACTCAGGTGCGGGTGCGTCTTCTCGAGCGCCACGCGCAGCTCCTGGAAGTGGTCCTTCTCCTTGCTCAGCAGCATCTTGAGGAGGAGCTCCACCTTGTCCGAGTTGCTCGAGCAGTTGCTCTCGAGCTCGCGCCTCTCCAGCGCGCTCAGCGCGCCCGACCTGCCGAGCTCCTCCGCGAGCCGGTCCGCATCCGTAATGGACTCCAACAAGTTCTGGTGGCTCTGCTCCAACAACTCTCTGTGCTTGGGATCCATGTTGGCCTGCTTCGCTGCTCCCTCGGCCGCGGATTCGCCGAAAAACAAAGCAACGAGACAGAGGGGGGGGGAGGAGGAGAAAAAAAGCAAAACAAAAAAGAAAAAACAACGACCGAAAGAGCTTGCGAAGCGCAACTTACTCGGGCACCGCGGCCATTGCCGAGAATGGCAGAGTTGAGCAGCTTTCCATCACAAATTGGGAGAGACACAAGTAGTAGCCATATTTGTTGCCCAAGGCTGTTGACTGCACTAAGAAACAGCAGAGCATTTCTCCCCTCTCTCTCCAGCTTCTCCCCCCCTCAAAAAAAAAAAAAAAAAAAAAAAAAAAAAAAACTCCTACACTTTGCCCGTTTTCTCAGCCGCGTCCATTTCGGGCAGCCCCGGCCGCGCTCGCCCCGTCCCTTCGCCCTTCCTATTCCGCCCTCGCTTGGCCCGCCGAACAGCGACAAAGTAGCGAAACTCGGAGGGAGCTTCCCTCACAGAACGCCAGGCTCCGCCATGTCTCGGCAGCCGAGCAGCTGCTGCCGCCTGTCAATCAAGCGCCGGTGTAATAGCCATGTAAGGTGAAGAGGGCGGGGCTTCCGGCTGACACACCTGGTCGGCGGGCGCGTGGAGCTCCTCCTAGTCACGCTGGAAAGGCGATTTTCGCCGCGAGCCTGCGATGTGCGGATGCTGCGCGCTGTTTTGTGGCGATACGTTAGCTCGCGGATAATGGACACTGGTTATGTTTATGCATGATACTGTAAAGAGTATTTCCCAACATGGGTGTTTTGTTAGACTAGTGTGTCCGCTTTCTGCAGCATATTATTTTGCGTTGGTTGTGTGCATGGATGGATGATACGAAACAGCATGGCATGATGGGCGATATCGCTTTATCGTATTCAGAGCGAGGCGGTTTTGTATAAGTTGCAGCATGCCTTTAATTAAAAGTTCATAATGTAAGCTGTCTTTCCGAATTTATTAATACTTATTGATTAATACTTTTTCACTCATCACTTTTTCATTCAACGGGATGTCTCTTTAACACTTAGTCCCGCCCCCTTTGAGAAGCTCTTTTATTACTGGTTGCCCGTGGCACCGAGGACACGCCCACTGCGAGTGGCAAAAGAGCAGCGCGTGCATTTCACCAAACCTAGAGGCCATGGAAAAATACTACAGTACAGATCACCCGCGTTTATTACAATCCCGGATCAGGACTCTTTCGAAGCCAAAACTTTAATGAAGCACAGCTCGCAGGAAAGTGCACAGAACACATATGCACGATAAATCACACAAGGATGTGTCTCCATAAGCCCATCCTTGTGAATGAGCAATTTTTCATATTCAGCTATAATGGGCGGCGGGGGCGGGGGGGGGTCATTTTGATGGCCATGTGAAGGAGGCCGCAAGTTACTGTGACAATGCTACAAAACCATTTCCCATCATAATATGTATTTGTGATTATAACTGCAAACTCAGTCATTTACAGCAGTTTTTAATTTCCACCAGATACACAAAATGATTCTGGTCTTTTTTTCTGTACGTTTTTACTGTTCTGTTATCGACTGTGTTTTTACCCCTTCATGTGAGCGTGGTCTCCGGTGCAGTTGCTTAGTTCACCCCACCTCGGTGCGTTCAGCCACCCACAATCTCCACTCCCACTCAGTGCTTCTAAAAATAAAAACAGCTCAAGTCAAACAGGCTGCTCTGCGATAATAAAAAGAGTCGCAGTCTTCAAAAGTGAACCTTTCAGTAGTGCTTAACATGAGTACATCATTTCTGACACTGCTTAGTAGACTGTTGGCAATGCACCGGCTCAACTTCCATCTGAATACGAGGAGAACAATAGGAGTCGTTCATTAAATGCCTCTTTTACCTGCATTTTGGGAGTAAATGCATGTGGTCTTGCCTGTCCCCCCCCCCTCCATTCCCTTCTGTATTGCATGTACATTTAGTAGAAGAAAACAACTCAACAGCGCATTATTATCCCGCCTTTTGTATAAATCCAACCTAATGTATCTCACAGTCAGCGACAAATCAGTTTTAGAAGAAATCATTTCGACATGTCAAAATTACATATTTAGCATTCTGTGCAAACTAAAACATCTTGCCGGTACCAAAGACCTGAATTTATACTCACACTGCCTAGTGGAAGGAGCATGTGAGACACAAAAAGGTGCTCAGATCCTTTAATGGACCAGTAAAGTGTATTTTTTCACCCATTATAGACCCTTTTGTTAGATCTAAAAGATGTTCGGGCAGCTTTCCACATCTGACTCTTCCCACAGGCAAATTTACACAATAACTCTTCTTTTGCTCTGAATAACCCCAGAACTCAAACAAATATTGCAAACGGAGGAAAAAAAGAAACTATTCTATTATCTATTTACGTTCCTAAATATAGGCCATTACCACTACTTCTGCTGCTTCAGTGTGGAAAATGTAATACTTTACTGTAGAGGAGAAAAACCTAGATTCTCCAGTAAGACTCTGTGTCTCATTTCATTTTGCTTGGACAATATATAAGTAATAAATGATAAAATACACGGTGGAGTTTGGCACTTCTACTGGAGGCACATGCAGCATCATTTCAATGGCTTCTTGGATGTTGTATTTGCATATTGAGCAGGTCACTGAACCACTCATTTGCATGATGTAATAAGGTCACCTTTTACCATGCAGCAAAGCAAACTAAAATACCACTTGCAGTACAAAATCAGGACAAATCAAAGAGTCTTATATACGTACAAGGGCTACACTGACATATATACCTCCCACTAAAAAAGATGAACATAGAGCTGCACGTTAACGGCAATGTGTACAATTGCAGTGAGATCGCAGTGACAGCACAACACACTCCTTCTCCCCCCGCCTAAAGCGGAGGCCGACAACCTCCATTCTCAGGTGATGTTATCTACACCTCGGAAAGGATTACATTAAATGAATCTTCATAAAGCATGGAAGTACATTCCATGCAAATCCAGTTGCAAATGTACACTGCAGATTACCGGAAATTATATCTACTCAGTTGCACTATGTTGCACAAAGCAGTGTTTCGTCTTTAATGTGCTGAAGTTACCCTGATTGCACCGTAGCGCTTAAAAGACGACTGTTTACATAATTATGATGATGTCTTCATTTTTGTATTTATTCAATGTTCAAATACAAATATTACATTTTGCACCAAAGCACCCACTTTAAAGAATATATTCCATATGATTTATGATCCTGGAACATCCTTGACAGGACTGTATACCCCATAGGCACCTATTTCCAGTAAGGTAATAATTTTTGTACCATTGACGGAAGAGCTAAATACTTACATTTTAACTGCTCAATATATTTATAAATGTATTAAACTAAAGAACACTGTAAAAACTGATCAGTGGGAAATGTACAATACTTGAATTATGAGTTTCCCCTTAACTTCATTAAAACAATCTATATACTTCACCCTTATTTAAGTATAATATTTGTAAACTTACTTCTGTGAAAGTATTATGCTTGTGTCTGTCATTAATTTATTTGTCTATAAAAAATAAATACATTGTGATGGACTGGCATTCCATTCAGACTTTACCCCCTCAGCCCTGCGCCTGCTGATTCGGGGATAGGCTCCGGACCACCGCGACCCTGACCGGGACAAGCGGTTATGGAAGATGAGTGCATGAGTGACTGAACGAGTATGAAAATTAACGTTTCAGCCGATGTTAGAAGGTACAAAAACAGTTGATGTAAATTAACTCCTCATTTGTTGGAGACACTGGGTCAAAACCACCTTGGCATGAATCACAAAACATACAAACTTCATGAGAACTCAGGCCTCAGCATCCATTGCTTCAGTTTTATGGGATTTCATGAAACATTCATCACTGAGTCCTTAGTTTTTACATTACCTTTGTGTGTCTGGAAAGGTTATGAGGGCTTCGAGTCATGGCAACCAAACATGACCTTTTGAAGTTTTGATGTAAAGGCCAGCAGAAGCGTAGGGACGCAAGGAGGCCTCCTGCAAACCCACGTTAGGAAACGCCTGGAGAGCGAGCCACAATGCAGACCGCCGTTCACCATTCATCAGGTTCTGCATCCAGGCACTTCCACTTGACCGGTTCCTGTGCATTTGCCCCTGTCTTCCAGCTAGGAATAAAGAAACACACTCACTGTGATGGTCCCGTTCCATGTATGTTTCACCACCTCTGTCTCCAGCAACCTTCCTTTGTGGACACCTGCAACACTGACCAGCACACCTCAGGAAACGTGAAGAAGGCCCTTGGCACTCTTTCTGTTGGTTCTGGTCTTTGGATGAAGGAATCGATCGGTCATTGTGCTGCCACCACCCCCCCAGGCTTCTCTGTACCTCAGAGCCCACTGAGCAGCTTCCTGGTCCTTTCTACTACACAACACGGCTTCTAGGTGAAAATGACGTGCAATAATAGTGAAAATGGTGGAATACGACTCACGACATGAGCTCTCAGCAGCACACCAGTGGTTTCAGCCTCTTGGCTGTAACTTTCAAATGTTACAGTGACACAAAGACAGTAGATGTTTGGGTTGTTTGTTCCTTTAGCTAACAATCTTCTCCGAAACAAAGTACAACGTTAAGGACCGTGCAGTGATTTTACCCATTGACACAACTTTTTTTTTTTTTTTTTTTTTTTTAACTGGGGCACTACATGACTACAGGATCAGTACCTTCATCCAGGGTCCTGCAAGCGAGTAGACAAACAAATTTGTTAATATTTCTTTTTTACAGCAGAGAAATTGAAAATCAAACGATTCTTTCATCAACCTTTTAATGAAATCATGTTTATAAACATCAAGCTGAAATTCTGTGAGATGCTAAGGCACAACAGGTGCTTTACCTCTTTTAAGTGCTGGGCAGGAGAAAGTGGAGGAATCAAGCACATGTGGAATAGCGGGATGGGGAGAACAGAGTCTAGAGGAGAACAAAGTACCGAGTACAAACACAGTACTGCACATACAAGTACTGCACATACAAAGGACATGTGAAATTTGTACAAAATGTAAATTAATAAGCTTGGATTCCATGCTTGCACACCCTGAGAAATAGAACACGTACCTGCAGTTTAACTTCGATGTTCGATGAGGTTTGATATTCTGTAGCATCTGCCATCCTTGCTGAACAGATGTTTGAACGAGTGTGAAGCCTTTTGTGTCCTTTAGTTTTACTATGACATGCTATTTAATGACAGTGAGTGTTTCTCGTGTGACACAATATTTGTGTAACGACCAATTCCATGTGTTGCTTTCGAGGAAATTCTGTGTGTAGTAGAAACACACAAGTAGTTCAAGTGTACAAATGAGTGAAGCCCAAGCTGAACCACGGAAGTGAGTAGAATCAGGTGTGTAAATCATAGTCATTTATTCACTTTATAAGTTTAAGATCGAAGACTGAGATTTTATCAATTTATTTTAATATTCTGTACAAGAACAAAGACCATTTCAATAGAGTTCACATACTTTCAAGCAGCACCGTATGTAAATTTACAGACTGCTCCATACGACTGAACCGTAGGATGACTGTCTATATATGCATGTTACCTGAGGGATGCTAATATGCCTAGTGGCCTCCTCTGGCTCCAGAGCAGGTGAGTCAGGTGACCAAACACTTACGTTCAGCATGTCAGTCTGCGTGTGTGTAGTTATTCCCCTCTCAGGTGAATAGTAATGAAAAGAAAGATCAGAAATTCATTTAGCTGCAGACTGCTGTGAGATTCCAATGTATCGCTATTACAGTAATGATCATTGCAACACTGGGACAATGTGAGCAGCACCAGCACCCTCCCACCCACCGTAACATCCAGCCGGAAGTAATCTCTCCAGCATCAACATCACCAGGAGAAAACGACAGCAAGATCTGTCTGCTCCTCGCAGTGATGTTATTATTAATTCATTGCTGAGCCAGTACTTTTAGTCAAAGCAACTTATACCATTTACTTCATATATGGAGCTGGGTATTTCCGAGTACGTACTTTGTTCAAGGGTCCTACCACTGTATCAGGGGACGGGGCTTGAACCAGTAACCTATAGCTTATACAGGCTGCTGCCCCACAGAATCTTTGGGAGAGTACATTTCTCCTGTTGCCTTTCATAGGAAAAAAAATGTTTTTTTTTTTTTTTTTTTTTTTAGGATTGAGCACATCTGACAGTGTGTCAGTGAGCTGAGGAAGAGCTCTTTACACTCCAGCCCAGATGGGAAAGCAGGAGATGTGAGCAAAGTGAGCCACTTATGTAAGACTCTCTTCTTTGTACCTGTGACGGCTGCACATCACACCTCCAAGGTCAGGCTGTCATGCCACAGTGATCGGGTTTTAATCAGGCCTTGTCAAAACGGAATAAAATAAATGTGAAAAGGCATGCAGGTGACTTTGAAATGCAAAATACACAATTTGGATCAGCCCTTAAAGCATTTTTGGGGATATGTGCGCTGACAGTCAAATCTGAAAAGCAGACAGGCAAGCAATTAATTTACGAGAAAAAAAAAAACATTAATCAATTCTGGTTATATGTAGGCATCTAAATTAATTGTAGATGTTCCAACATATTGCTGGAAAGGACTGAATCATCATTTGGGAAAATGCAGATATCCCTTAGAAACATCCCAGCCAGCTTTAGTTTACATTAGTTTGAAAATCTTCCAAACGTAACAGTAATTAACACATTTTTCACTGAATTAACAGACCAATCCAGTTGTAATATATCTGCGCATAACTAATACTGTACATCCCTACTGTGTAACAGCACAGGAGTAGCAGCAACACGTCACACACATCAATGAACTTTACCCTTTAGGCTGACCTCAGTGCTGCAGAAAATTGGTAGTTAATATGATCACTGGATGCTGTAAATGGAATATAATCACCATGGTGTTATGCAAAGGGTGAAATTAGGGTATAAAGCCACAGATTATTACACTGACCACTATATTCAGTAAAGGTGCTTGAGAAATTACAATTAGCCTTCTTCTGGGAATAAATGACACACCTCATCCATGATCACGGCCACGTGTCGAAATGCAAAGACTAACCTGGTGTTGTCTTTCTTTGAAAAGCAGATTTTTTTTCACTGAAACCCGAAACATGACTTTGCTGTAAATGGAATGGAGCCAATAGCAGGAGGGACGATGCCACTGAAAAGCTTTGATAATAAAGGATGAGCGAAAAAACGGACCCCACGAGGGGAAACCAGCAGACATGGAAAGCCAGCCAATCTGACAAGAGCAATTCATGTCACATGTGGCTATGGGGTAGAGCACGTGTGTGTGTGCACGCAGACGTGGGGATGCACAGCGGAGCATGTGGTCCACCCATGGCGGTGTCGTACAGACATCGCCCTTGTCCAGTTCCAGGTCATCAAAGTCGTGTTGGGGGGAGTGTGGGTCAGATCCCAGTGGCGGGAATTTGTGGCAACAATCAGTGTTGACGTAAACAAACAGCCCCTGGACAAGACGGTGGCCTCCTGCAAGGCAGCCTGACAGAGACCTGAGAAGGGAGGCAAAGGCTTTCAGAGATTTATAGCACGAGCCGCTTTAGGGCTGAACGTGAGCACTTCCCCTGTCCAGGCCTGCTGTGTCCCGGGGGCTCATTCGCCGCTCTTGGACATTAAAGTGGTCTGACCACAACTGGTAGATGCTGAAAATACTCCCGCTCCATGTAGCTTTATGGTTTTAATCACTGGAAACACTGGGTTGCATGGATTCAGTCAGGATAACGCTCTCTGACCCACTCCATCCCAGTACAAGATGATGCACAGCAC
The DNA here is from genome assembly GCF_900964775.1 of Scleropages formosus. Classification (NCBI taxonomy): domain Eukaryota; kingdom Metazoa; phylum Chordata; class Actinopteri; order Osteoglossiformes; family Osteoglossidae; genus Scleropages; species Scleropages formosus. The sequence goes on along the minus strand of NC_041829.1, from coordinate 20,007,061 downwards.
AGACACACGTTTCGTTACAAGCGGTGTCATTTTATGTCAATAGGCTCGTTTACCTGCTGTGTGTCTTTTGCTGCAGCGTCCACATTTTCGGTAGTTCAGGAGCACGAAGGCCTCTTGTGGTTTACTTCATCGGGTACCATCCAAGTCAAGAGGAAGCGATGTGTCAATAAGCAGGCGTGGCGTAAGAGGGATCTGTACTGAAAAACGACACGCATCCCTTTCAGTGCTGCTCTCAGACATGGGCCACGTGGCAAAAACAACCCCGGCTGAAAACCATGGACTATCATAGATGACTGCAAACCACTAAAGTCTCTATACACTTTACTACACTTTGGCCACAGCTGGTGTACCAACTTGTTACTAATAACATACCTATTTGCAGCTACAACTAAGAATCACATGAAATAAAAAGACCACATTTAATTTATGTGCCCTTAATGCAGAAATAATCACACACACACACACACACACACACACACACACACTTTCAGAACCGCTTGTCCCAGACGGGGTCGCGGGGAACCGGAGCCTACCCGGCAATAACAGGGCGTAAGGCCGGAGGGGGAGGGGACACACCCAGGACGGGATGCCGGTCCGTCGCAAGGCACCCCAAGTGGTACTCGAACCCCAGACCCACTGGAGAGCAGGGCCCGGTCCAACCCACTGCGCCACCGCACCCCCCGTTGCAGAAATAATCAATTTCTCAAAAAATATTGAATAGCTGTGAATGAGATGTTGGCTTTGAGCAAATGAAAAAAAATCTACATTACACATTGGAGCAGGTAGTCTTTCAAAGAATAAAATACATTTTTTCAGTGGGGGAGCGTTACTCTGCTTTCTATAACTGAAGGTGTTTTTACAGGTAGAGACTAAGGTACTTTATTATCAAATGGTGTCCAACTGCCCCCTACTGGCAGCAATGTCAACTTACTGCCAGTGGGAAACACAGCTGTATCTTTTTAACAATTTAACCGTTTAAGAGAAATTTTTTACATTATAGTTCTACAAGCGGCTCACAAATTTTATGTTGAGTGCATCTGAATTTACAATGATCTATTTAGCTTATGGCTGTCTTCAAAGTGACTTGTTGACAACATTAAAACTACTTAGTGATTTATCTATTTACAGCAGGATAACTATACTGTAAATGGAGAATTTCAGGGTGATGTACTATGATCAAGGGTCCTGCAGCAGGAGGTGGGATTCCAGTGGAAGACAGCAGCTCCAATGCTGCCTGCTGCCTTCACATTTCAAGTTATGCCCATTGTGCTTGAGTACTACAGTAGAGAATCTCGTGAGACTTAAATCTGCAACCTTCAGGTGACAAGTTGGTGTCCTTTAGCACTACCAAACTGGCTAAAACATGACAATGAGGAAAAACTCAATTCCACAGTAATGGGCCTGCCAATATGTGCAATGGCAACCTACCTCTCATCACCAAAAAAAAAAAAAAAAGCAAATCTGTTGTCCATTCTGTACTGCAGTGATCAAAAAGACTATAAAAATGTTTTCATTGTTCATTAACTTGATCTTGCATTCAGATTAAGAGCAAAACCTCACCTTTCACTGATGTAAAATTATTCTAAGAAAATATTCTCACAAAAAAAAAAAAAAAAAAAAAAAAAAAAACTTCTCAAAACGTGTCACACTGGAAACTGATTACTCAGCTTCCTTCACACATTTCAATGATGAGCAGCAGAGCAGTAAATCACAGCATTTCATGCAGTCGTTTTTGTACCATACTACAAGGGTTCCCTCTATAGCTGGTTTGTTCAACACTGCTGAATGTCTTTGAAATCATAATGCAAAACACAATGAACACATCAGTAAAGCATGTTTACTCCTAAACATACATTCACAGATTAAAGACTGAAAACAGAAAGAGAAACTACTGCAGGAATGCCATGACATTTATTCCTTACTGCAAAACAAGCCATAAAGACTTTCAGGTAAATACCTCTACTTTTACAATATATCTGTTAGGAATATGTAAACACAATTGCATAGCTTAATTAATTATGTGATAAATCTTAGCACTGCTGATATTGAAATGCTAATTCAATTTGGATATAACCCTATACATGTTTCAAAATTACACATACTCTGCTGACTTGAACAAATATACCTGTATAGATAAAAAATTAGTACAACAAATGACATTTCACATGGTTTATGTACTTCAGATTAGTTCAGAATATCTGTGAGAAATCAATATGCTTTTTAGTATGCATTTCTGCAAATGATTTTTTAAAAAGTAGCCAAAAAAGGTAGACCACCATTAAAAAAAAAAAAAAAAAACAAACATGCAATGACACACACTATATAAGTAGTACTGTGAATTGGTATACTTCTTATACAGAATGAATTTTTCTATCATATATTCGTGACTTCAGTCGTTTCCACCACACAACTTCAACAGCAGCTTCCTGTAATCGCCAGATGTATCCCCCTATCAAATCATAAAAAGAAGGAAAACTTAGTGTTACATTTCAAAATTCTATTTAAGTACAACACTGCACTTGGATGAGGACACTAATTAATGACAAAGATGCATGTACATTTTAATAAAGGGCAATTTAGCATCACCAGTTCACCTCAACTGCACATCCTTGGATGTGGGAAGAAACCGGAGCACTAAGAGGAAACTCAGGCAGAAGTGGGGACAACAAGCAAACGCCACACAGACGGAACAGGATTGAACCCTCTTACATTTACATGTATTCATTTAACCATTTCATGTATTCATTTAGAGAACCCACGTGCTCTCACACCACCCATGCGTTGTGAGGCAGCAGCACTACTCATTGTGCCACCCCAATATAAATGAACTTTTACAAAAAATAAAATGTCAATTACAAACAAAAATATGTAAAGCCCTATTTTAAAAATGAGTATACAATTAAGTATTAATCATACCATTGTTTAATTCACTAAAGAACGACACAGGTTGTGAAGCAACATGGCATAGAGGAAAAGGACTCACAGAAATGTCGGTATACAGCGACTTCCCATAGTTGCGCGCATACTCCTGACGGATGTCCAACATGTCAACTTCTGAGCGGGACACCATAATCCGGATCAGAGCTCGGTCCTTTGTGCCGGCTCCCTAAGAGCAAAAAGCAGGTATTTTCATAGTGTAAGAGCTCAGGGTTACCATGCATACTGCCAAAGGTGCTGAACTAAATAACTGCCTTTGATAATGCTGACACTTCTAGGCCATAATTGTCATCAAAGACAATAATTTTACTATAAATGACAAGTGTGTCTTTTTACCTTCATGGCCTTGTGAAGCCTCTCAGCAAAGTAGACAGGAGTGTTCTTGATGCATTTCACTGGAAAACATAACCAGACAGCATTGCAGGCTTAAAACTGAACTTTCCATCTTACTATTTAGAGGGATTCAATTTTTCAAATTGAACAAATAAGTACAAAGGAAAAAAAAAGAAATGGGGGCTCCGATGTTGGACATGAATTAGACAGAAGTCAGGCAGGAAACTGTTTCTTTATAGCTGTAAATGTGTTACATTTGTTTTGAGCAAAGTGTCAATATATAATCACCGACAGATTAGCAGATAGGCAAGTAACATTTGAGAACATCTGAATTATAAGGAAGAGACACACTTCTGCACTCTACAGACATTAGATTTAAGTTTTAAACAGAATGAGAGAGATGAGAGACAGGCATGCATGGTGGTAACAAGTGAAAAACTCAGTCATATGCTGCATGTTCTGAGCTCATGACCACGTAAAGGGGCAAAATATAAACACTTGTCTAATGAAGAAAGGAGGAAGAACAACACCAGCCAACAAAAACATTACCATTACTCTGAATAATGACAGCATTTGGGGAGAAAAAATTCAAAAAGTTACATTAAAGTTTAGAATGTTAGTCAATTAACTATGTACATTACATTGTCAAATACTTTGCAACATTAATTTGAAACTACATTTCAGGTATAATTAATAGCCACCCTCATTATCTGCGAAAACTGAAGTGGCATACACAGGTTAAATGTTGAAAAAGCCAACGTTAACACACTGAGGTTAAGGTAGGAAAATAAAAAATGGTTCAGGTCATCCATGAGGGGATAAGAAGAGCATAGCCAAGGTGAAGTGCTTACCCACAGCCAACATGCCACTCTCTAAATCACCAGACATCTCTCTGCAGATACTCTTCTCAATGTCCTTTCCACACATCTGCTGGTACTCATGGAAAACTGGAGATGAGAAGTACAAGGAGCACTTACACAGAGGCCAGCAGACATATGCTGAAAGGCTTCAAATACACAGAGATGATATAGTAATTGCAAATCAACAGAGAACAAAGACTTTCCCTAGGATTTCCTGTACATAAACAGGCACATTATCTTTCCTTTTATGAAACAGTTTCTCTGGGGCTGCATGTGCAATGGGTGAGGTTGACAGCATACAGCCCTTGGAATAAGCACAGGAAATGTAACATCTTATCCTGGTTATATTAAATGTAATGTCCACCCACAAGGACAATCTAGGGAGACAGCATTTGGGAAAAAAGAAATTACCTGCTCTGAGGTGTGGTTTGCTTCTAGCACACAGGATAGCATTGAACTGGGACTCATCAGTTCCCAGTTTGTGCTCCCCAGCAGCATAAAGACTCTGACAACAAAAATTAGAAAACAAAGTCTACAATCACAAGTAAGTCAAGGTCAATACTCTCAAGGGTGAAAGAGAAACAAAACAAACATTCCAGGTCACACTTGTTGTATCACTGGAATATATTAAATTCATATGAAAATCTGGGCAGCACAGTGGCACAGCGAGTAGTGCTGCTGTTTCATAGCGCCTGGGTGGTGCAAGAGGATATGAGTTTGATTCCAGCTTAGTCTGTGTGGAATTTGCATGCTCTCCCTGTGTGGGTTTCCTCCCACAGTCCAAAGACACGCTGTTCCGGTTCACCCACAGTGTGTGAGTGTGAGTGACAGAAAGAGTGTGTTCCACTGATGTATGGATGAGTGACCCATTATAAGTAGCGTATCTATAAGTCAACACAGTGAATAAGGTGTGTGGGCACACTGCATAGAGTTCGTTGGTAGTTGCTTTGGAGAAAAGCATCTACTAAACAAATAAAGGTAAATGTCAAATATTATAACTACATTTGCTTCATTAAGAGTCCTGACAATAATGTATAATGTTCATGCAAAGGAAAAGAAGAGACATTTTTAACCATATTCTGTGTAATCATTGTAAACCAGACACATTCAGATTTCAGACTTTGCATTACAATGTTCAATTTGCTTTACATATACTGCGAAGCTCTTGTTTACCTGAGCGTCCTGTTTGGCTAGAGATACGTCCACAGTCTCCCTCTCATCTCGATTACCCTGAAAAGAAGAAAAAATGAGCAACACTAAGTAAATACATTACAGCAGAACATCTTAATTTCACTGCATGCTTTCCATCACTATCCTCTGCAAAATATACAGAGAGCACACACACACACATTTTCGGAACCGCTTGTCCCGTACGGGGTTGCGGGGAACAGGAGCCTACCCGGCATACAGATAGCATGCTAGGTAAAACCAGTCTTTTCAATAGATTCCACTGTTTCTTTACATGTAATTTGGTGAATACCCATGGCTGCCCATAAAATGGGACTACAACCAAGAGGTTGCTGCCTTGTGACAAAGCTGCTGGAACATATTACTGCCAACAAACCTTTGATACATCTTTCTTCATCAGGCTGTTGTGTTGAAGCAGATAATTGTGATGTCAGCTGTTCACACAGCATTCTGCCATTGAATCTTCTTCCAAGCACAGAATAATGACAAATCCCTATTCAAACTCACTGTAGCTGGGTTAAAGCTATTCTAATGACTTGACTTGCAATATAAATCATCTGTGTATAATAACTGAGTAGAAGAACTGATTATTCTTACATTTCCCTCCATCATAGAAGTGAACAGCACAATATCTGGGTATGCATACACAGACACACACAAACCTGTGTGTATAGTTTTTGTATTTTTTTTCTACAGAAATCTATTTGTACTGGTTTTCTATGAGTAATCATAAAACTGACAAAACCCTGAACACTGGAAGACTAGGCTATACCTTTACATATTTATTTTCTTAGCCGGTCCTACTTGAGCTATAAAATCAGCAGCATCACAGATGTAATGACATTAAAACTCATAGGACAGAGTTGCACACAAACTTCAGGGATTATAAGGCACCTAGCACTTTTAATGTGAACACTGTAATTACCTGGCTAAGTGAGACCAGGAGTCTGCGAAAGTGACCTGAAGTTTCACTAATGATGGCATCTTCCAGTGACTTCCTGTGCTCTGAAATAAAAAGTTGTTACATGTAGGCAAATGATGCATGGCATATGGGATTTGCTTTCAGCCCAAATCCTGATAATATAACTACCTATAGTAAATATTAGTTGATTGTTAACCTTATTTTTTTTTAACTTAATATACACACATGCATTTAAAATCAATAATAATCATATCAGTAGTTAAGAAAAAAAGAAACATTAAGAACCTACACCACAGTATTTAACCATTGTGTGTTAATGATAATCAATAAAGATGTTGCCTTACCTTTCACAATAAGAAAATATATGTGGAACAGTTAGTAAGTTTAAGTTTTAAGAGCGGCCACCATGTGATGCTCTAGTGGTTACAATAGAGCTGTTATACCATTATATGTAAAGGCATGCACTAATGGCTACCCACAGCAGTATCACAGGGCAGCCAGCCTTAAAACTTACTATCATACTAGCAACCAGAATTTATACAAAAGGACATAAAATGGTATTGGAAGCATATCTAAGTGCTTTAGAAAATTCAAAAAATGAACTCCTGAGCAAGAAAAAAAAACATTAAGCCACATAGAACCAACTAATCTTTCTCATCACTGATAACTCACCACTTTTGTAAAGTTGATTAATTTCCCGAATTTCCGCATTGGAACGAGAGGCCAGGATCTCAATCAGGCATGCTTCATCTGTACCCGCTCCCTATCAGAAAAAAAAAAAAAAAAAAAACACCCTATACTGTACAGAGTTCTCAGCAGGAACTTTATCTGTAATGCATAGCACAGTAATACAGTGCATAATGCTGGTGCCTGATTGCTCTTGGGGTGTGGGGTTGCATGTGGATTTAAATCCATTTCAGTCTATGTTGAGTTTGCTTGGTTTTATTCCTGGTGCTCCTGTTTCCTCCCACAGTCTAAAGACATATGCTTCAGGGGCACTGGTGAATCTACATTGTCCTTAGTGTGTGCATTTGTGAGTCAATGAGTGTGTGTGACTGCCAACAACAAGGCATACCCTGCTACAAACCCTATGCTGCCAGGATAGACTCTGGACCACTGTGACCCTGAATTGACAAACAAATATCAATGGAGGCTGGATCTTTGTCTGTACTTATTTGCACTACCTATAGTACCTGACACATAGTAAAAACTTATCAGACTTGAACATCCAGTTTCACAAGTCCAGAGGCATTTGTTTTCCCTGAAGTTCCACACTACTACGCCCAATCACAGGCTATGACCCTACGTGATTGTGTAATGTAGAAATTTATCACATACTGTAGTTTGCAGTGTGTACCCTCTTCCCTGTGCATCAGTGCATTTATGCAAAACCCAGGAAAAGAATCATGAAATGCCCCCTTTACCTTTATAGCTTCGCGGAGTTCATGCACATCAAACTCCGTGGGTGTCATGAGCATGGCAATGACAAGGTTCTCAAAATGTCCTGAAAGTTCTGACTTTAGATCAGAAATTAAATCCTAAGAGAGGGAAAAACATCCACTGAAAAACATTCATGACAGGAACCCTGGACACCAGCTGTGCTTTTTCACAGTAAAAGTACATTTACATGTATTAATTTAGCAGATGCTTTTCTCCACAGAAAATACAATGTGTACATTACATTTGCAGAAAGAGAAACTTAGATGCAGACAATATTAGCTACTGTCTCAATTTGTAACATACTACTTTCCACCTTGCATTATATCACCTCTGTCTAAACTCTGCTCACTTTATCTATGATGCATTACACTATTATATAGCTACATACAGCTTGTATCCTGTTTTAAGACAGTCCCTATACTTTGGAGCAGCTGTCCAGTGAATACTTAAGCAGCAATTTTAATTATTATCACACCCACTGTGAAATAAAGTTTTCAGGTAATTTTAACTAATATAATGCATTTGTACACCTGCAAAAAACATAGTACTTAAGCGTACTTAAAACATTTTGCTGGTATTGTACGTGTACTCTACACATCTGTGAAGAGGAACGAAGAATGCAAATCTTATGTTTAAAAAAAAAAAAAAGTTTGCCTGCACTTGAAATGGCTGTGTACACATGAATTAAAATGGAAGTTGGAGGAAAGGACGCATATGTTGAGTACTAACAAGGTGTGTTTAGCAATAGGTTAATGTGCGTGGGTGTGTGTGCAGTTTTGGTTGGAAAGTTAAGCAAAAAAGAGTTTGTAGGGATGATATAAGTTTTTCGTTTGTCCATTACGTCATTCATTACTATTTACACATTCATGATCCTACATTGCACAAGTGGATACCGACATGTGGTAAATCGATCGGTGGAGGGAAATGTTGCAGTATTTTGATTTTTAAAATTTTTATACTGTATTATGCGGGGGCGCGGTGGCGCAGTGGGTTGGACCGGGTCCTGCTCTTCGGTGGGTCTGGGGTTCGAGTCCTGCTTGGGGTGCCTTGCGACATACTGGCGTCCCATCCTGGGTGTATCCCCTCCCCCTCCGGCCTTATGCCCTGTGTTGCCGGGTAGGCTCCAGTTTCCCGCGACCCCGTATGGGACAAGCGGTTCAGACAATGTGTGTGTTTGTGTGTGTGTGTGTGTGTGTGTCCTTACTATGAGCAGCAGGGTTTGGATATATTTAAAAACATGCATCTGAAGTGCGTAGCTTCAGGTAAATGCCATTCATGGATGTGAATGTGTAAGAAGTGTGTTTACAATTTTCTGTGAAGTACACTAAACTGTAATCCATTACAATGTGGTTTTCCTGTAATGTAAGAAATCAGAGACATGGCTTAGGATTTTTGATACAGAAAAAGACAAGATGAATAAATTATACATACAGATGAGATGTTTTCATAAACAAAAAAATAAGAAATAAGAAAGAAATGCAAACTGGTTTTCAAAAACATGCTGCACATTCTTACATAACAAAAGCTGCTTTCATGAACTATTACCATTCTTATCCATTATAACTTCAAAATTTGATATACAGCTATACCTTTCCATAAGTTGTTTTGTAGGCCTTCACCATGGGCACACGCTGCTTGTTGGAGCGGCTTCCCAAAAGGTTAATAATTGCTTGTTCATCGGTGCCTATTAGTTAAAAAAGTAACTTGACATACACAACAGATTTTGTAGCACTGTTCATATTCAAAATTCTGACACGAAAAAAGACCTAAAATTCATCACAGTTCAAATGTATAAAATTGAGTTTAATAAATACAGTCACTGACCAAATCCTTTCATGGCCTTCCTGAGAATTTCTACATCCTTCAGTGGATCAGCCCCTGGAAAGTCGCTGATTGTACCCCGGAATCCCCTCTGTTAAAACAGCGTGCGGCTGAACATTATGCAAGTGAAACGCTGATAATGAATACGGAAAACACAGAATTGCACACAGCAAAGCTTCACTGTGGAAATGGCAAATTAAGTAGAATCTCAGGACTTTCTGGTCTTACGTACGTTGATGGCTGGTGCAATCGGAGCACCAGGTGTCCCTCCCCCATAACCTGGCATGGATGGGTTGGGTGCTGGAGCTCCTGGGTAGCCTGGCATAGGCTGACCTGGAGCTGGGCCACCTGGGTAGCCCATCCCAGAGGGCATACCTCCTCCAGGCTGGTGAATAGTACACACAGTATAGACACTTATGAAAGACATGCACTGTAATCCTAACTGCTGGAATAATGCAATTCTTGGTGTTTAAGAGTAATGGTGAAATGGCATGAAGTCTAACCATGTTACACTAATGAAATGAAGGTAGCCAAACAATGTTTTCATTACTATTAAACCAAAAGCAGTTTCCAGTCAAACCAGCAATTCAAGTTCAAGTGGGTTTTTATTGTCATTCCTCTATATAACTTGTATACAGTGGAACGAAACAAAGTTTTGTTTGCTGTTCTTTACACTGGTAAGTTAATTTTACATCAGCATTTACCATTCCAAAGCCAGGTCCTCCTCCCCAGCCAGCATTACCTCCTACAAAGAAACATAATGTAATCACAAATGGTCTTAGAACACAAAACACACAACACCCTGGCAGAAATATATACTTCTAACAAAGTTTGAGTTTTAACCTTAAATTTTATTTTTTTTTTTTTAAATAGTAAAATTACTAAGAAAGTTAAGTTCTAAAAAAGAAAATCATACTGCACTGAAATTTGTACACACTTTTTTAATGGCTTGAATGTGGATCAGCATATTCCCATATAGGCATAAAGGGCAAAAAAACCCAAACTTTTTTCACTGTAACATCATGAAAATGTAAGTGCATGTATTTTGTGTGTTTATACTTGCCTCCAGCACATTAATGTGCTGCCACAAGTATGTGGCCAAGTTGGGCAACCAATTTTACCTCACTGTTACATAAATATAAAGTAGTGAATGTACAAATCCGGAGAACTTTCAGCTTCCCACATTCCCAGGCAAACATACATACACAAGTCAAGTAGTAATATACATGTCAGATTATTAACAGGACAGCTGATAGTGTAGTGGTTAGGGCTACTGCCTTTAGAGCCAAAAGTTTCAAGTTCAATCCCCACCTCTGGCTGTAATACCCTTGAGCAAGGTACTTACTCTAAAGTGCTGCAGTAAAAATCCCCATTTGTCTAAATGGGTAAACAACTGTAAATACTTTAACACTGCAAATTGCTCTGGAGAAAAGCATCAGCTAAATGAATAAATGTAATAGCAAAAATTAGAAATCCACTTTCTCATTTTGGGTTCTGTAACACCGCTGCACAAACAGGTAAACACCACACCTGAGGACTTACCTGCGGGAGGCATGGACGGATAGCCACCAGGCTGAGGCGGATAGCCTCCACCTGGAGCGGGGTATCCTCCCGCTTGGGGAGGGAAGCCACCCGGCTGAGATGGGTAGCCACCCGGCTGGGGTGGGTAGCCGCCCCCTTGAGGGTATCCTCCAGCCTGCGGGGGGAAACCTCCAGCTTGGGGCGGGTAGCCACCCGGCTGAGGAGGATATCCTCCTCCCTGAGGCGGATAAGGTCCTGGTTGTTGAGGGTATCCTCCCGGCTGAGGGGGGTAACCGCCAGGCTGCTGGGGGTAGCCACCAGACTGAGGGGGGTAGCCTGGATAGCTCATTGTCTGCAACATGGAGAGACAATCGGTTACAAAATGAGGACAGCTATAACATAGACATGGGTGCACTGAAAAACACGCTATAAGTATTACATTCCGAAAAATGTATCAGCTGGCAGTGGATAGCATAGCAGCCTTCAAGTCACAAAGTCACAGGTTCAAATCTTGCTTCTGGGCAGTTCCCCTGAACAAGGTACTTACCCTAAATCGCTCTAGTAAAACTACCCAGTTATATAATCAGGTAAATAATATTAAGTGGCTTAACACTGTAAGTTTTTGTAAATTTTTGCATAAAAGTGTTGTTTACCAGAGCCTTTCAGAAACAGTAACACGTTTCTGCACAGTGAAGAAGAAGAAAAACTTGTATTCAAAAATGTTAAGAGCTCACCTCCACCCTACTTTATCATGACACTCATGACAGACAGGTTTTTCCCAACAAACTTAAAAGCGTACTACCTGTTAAAACACACTGTGGCTTTACAGTCAAAGCAGGCACATATATATTATGACAAATAAGTGAAAGTTTTCCCACATAAAGTGAGCAAAGACTAGTAAGTCAAGTATTTGGGGAGGGTCACCTGTCACACTGCCCATGGCTGAACATACTGTACTTCCTATAACAGCCATCTGGCCATGCCTCAGTACAAACAACTCGTTAGCGTAACGCTATTGTAACAATTTAAAAAAAAAAATATATATATACGAAGGTGTATTTTACACCTACGTGTAAAATTACTGCCCACGTAAATGTGAACGCAGCGCTTTTTGGCGCGGAGTACGAGGTGAGGCGAGTCGGCCGCGCGCCCGTCTCGCTCGCGCTGCTGCCCCCTAAAATGGCGCCCAGCGGCGGAGAGTCGCGTCGCGAGGCCAGACGGACACACGCCGCGCGGCGACACGTCCCCCCCCCCCGCCCCCCCGGCGCAACATCGCTGCACCTAATGCCACAAAAATTGAACACAAGTTTAAAATTACTAAATAAGACCAGTGTCGACGCAGTCACTACACATTCGCATACCCGCTCAGTAACTGCGTTATTTGTGACGAAAGGGGAAGTACACAGTGCACAAATGAATCATGTTTTTCGCAAAGCAAAGGTGTATATTAAAATAAAGAGTTATAACTCTATATTTATATATGTATACATATATTACTGTATACGTGTATGCAGTTGGAGGTGGAGAAACGTACCGTGCCGCAGGACTGTTCCGGGAAAGAGCCGTTCCAGGAAGGGAGGCTGGAATTTAACTAATGGTGGGTGGGTCTCCTTTGTGTTTCCATTCGGAGCCGAGAGGCAGGACAGTACGAACCCGACTGAAAGGCGTCCCTGGACACAGTAAAAAATAAAAAAAAAAAAAGAAAGAAAAAAAAACAGGGTAAAGAAATGCAATGTGGCATTTAATTCAAGGTTTCCCCCTACAAATACAGCGAACAGTGTGTGTGCAATATGTAGTAGACTCTGCACTACAACAGTCATTTCAAGTATTTTCCCTACTTTGTGCAAAATCATACCCAGGGCCAGGTGCAATATAATATGTCCTCTAACCAAGTGACAATCGCTGCGCTAGGCTATAATGTCACTTTTATGTTACAGGCCAATGCGTACTCTTTTCTAATGCTTGCTCATTGTGTTCTGGTCTGCTGCATTGCTAACTGTCATTCGCTACCTCTAATCATGTTCCTATCAGTCTATGTCTAGTCCAGTATGTGTCCCTCGTGTAGCCTGTATGTGTGAAAGTGCACTGTAGGCTTGCTCTAATCTGGAAACAAATTCTTTGAATGCTCAGGTATACCTGGCCAATAAAGCTGATTCTGATTCTGATGCGTGTGTGTGTACGTAGAGCCCACCTGTGGAGGGATAAGAATCATGTCAAGTGACAGAAACGTGGGGGTGGGGGTGGGGGGGTCCAGCCCCAGTTCATTCAAATATAACCCCCCCCCCCACTGGACACTGCTGCTACTGTTTAGTCCCAGATACATGAGCAGTAGTGTAACCACAGGCAAAAATGATGAGAATGAAAAAGTACAGCATGCCTAGTTGAAACACACAATGTGGCAGGTAACACAGGTTCTTACCATGTTACGCGAGTAAAACAAGGTAAGTGAGTTCATGCCGAACAGTATTCTATGATAATTTAGCGCCGCTTTTGTCCGGATCGGTGCGCTTCTGGTTACAGGCGGTCGGTGCATGTGTGCAGCAGAGTAAAACACTCCTTCATATTGAACTCCTTTTAATGAGCATCTGCAAAATTTCACACACACAAAATACATACAGTATGTTATGTAAGACTGTGTTCTCATTCGTGCTCAAACCAAAGACAACAAGTCACAGCAGCTTTGAACTCATCTGGGTAATTAATCCTTTTTTAGTCATTTTAGTCGTTTTTGTTCTTTTAGTCCTTTTAGTCGTTTTAGTCCTGAACCACAAACCACCACCATCTGCTCTTTGAGCCTTCCCCACCCTGGTGTCTGACTCACACACCCAGTTATGAATGAATGACCTGTATGACTCTGTATGGGGTATACCCTGTGTAGAGAAGACAGACACACACACACACACACACACACACACACACAGGTACACTGTATGACTGAACCTCTGATGCCGTGGAAGTTCACATGCAGAAAAGCGCATGACGGACACACACGCGTTTTTCTCATCAGCCGTAACTGCTCCAGTTTTGAGGGCAATCAAAGTAGAGTAGATGAATTTCATGTGTTGGGAACTTGAAAGACTCTCCGCTCTCTAGGAATAAGAGCAGTTGCACAGCGGAGAAAAGGTGACATTCCTGCTGTGGGACTGGAGCGCTGACTCATTTTGACAAATGAGGGTGGATTGCAGCCATGTGCATCTTCTGCCAGGGTAACATTTACAATTGATTATTTTGTGCTGGTTGGGGGTGCGGTGGTGCAGTGGGTTGGACTGCTGTCCTGCTGTCCGGTGGGTCTGGGGTTTGAGTCCTGCTTGGGGTGCCTTGCGATGGACTGGCGTCCTGTCCTGGGTGTGTCCCCTCCCCCTCTGGCCTTACGCCCTGTGTTACTGGGTAGGCTCCGGTTCCCTGTGACCCCATATGGGACAAGCGGTTCAGACTGTGTGTGTGTGTGTGTGTGTGTGTGTGTGTGTGTGTGTGTGTGTGTGTGTGTGTGTGTGTATTTTGTACTGCGTCTTTATCAGCACTTGCCTGGCCAGAAAATTCCAGCTTCTTTAGAATCTCAATACAGTGTTGGCGCCTTTCTGATTTTTGTGACATAGATTTTTGTTAAATAGTTTCAATTAATATTTATTAGTGTTACCTAATTCCTGTTGTGTTGTTTTCTGCATATGTTTTACAGTTATTACTTATTGCAATCTTAATGTATGCTCTTACTCCCCCACGAGCTTGCAGAAAAAGACATTTTTTTTTTTGCCAGCACTGCTGTACGCTGTATTGTTATGCATTTGACAAATAAACCTTTGACTGATTGATTCTGTCCATTTAGGCCTTCGACACTAAAATCACAATTAACAGTTGAGTAAATGGAAGTTACTCTTAAAACACTGCCGAATGTCTATATTCCAAATATCCACATTGGCAAGACACAATTGTTTGCTACAATGTAAGTGTATGTTAGTCATTTGTGTTCCGATTGCTGTACTGGACTACAAAGCGAAAGTGTCAATGAAAGGGTTCGTGTGACGTCACAAAGTCACGGCTCTTCTTTCGCCTGCTGCTTCACCTGAAGCCAGCAATGCTGCCACCGCCTGGTCATAAGCGGAATTACAGTCACTTACACCGCGGTAAAGTACCATCATAGCACAGTACATTTACATGTATTCATTTAGCTCACGCTTTTCGCCAAAGCGACTTACAATGTTAAGTTTGTAGTTATTACAAGCTTACATTTACTCATTAACACAGCTGGGTAATTTTACTGGAGCAATTTAGGGTAAGTACCTTACTCAAGGGTACTACAGTTGGAGGTGGGATTCAAACCTGTGACCTGTGACCAGAGGCAATAGCGCTAACCATTACACTGCTGCCAGCTGTCCCCACTACCATAGGTCACCCTCAATTTACATGTATTCATTTTGCTGATTCTTTTCTGCAAAGCAACTCACAATTAATTATCCATTAACACAGCTGGGTAATTTTACCGGAGCAATTTAGGGTAAGTACTTACTCAAGGGTACTACAGTTGGAGGTGGGATTCGAACCTGTGACCTTTTGGTCCAAAGACAAAGATAAATATACTGTGCACAGCGAGGCATGAATGCAGACATAATTTTGTAATCATTACTGATTTTGAGAATGAATCCGCAAAAAGTCTGCTTATTGTGACCACATTGTTTTCCTATGATGTCCTGCCTGAAAACTAGTGAAAAAGTCGAAACATTACTGAATAAGATTTTTGACATTTTTTCTGTTATATTTAAGCATCTTTTTACTTTACTAGCTGTTTGAAAAACTTAAAAAATGTATTTAATATTGATTTTTGCAGTTTCGGATGGGACCTGGCCTCATTTCCCAACAGTTCAATATGTTACACAGCACAGTATATGAGTTTCTATGTAGTATTATATAATTATAATTCATATTTGTTCCAAATTATGTATTTAATATTTAGAATATCATTGTATACTCAGTTTTACAGCTTTGATACTTTTCATTAATATGATCAACTTATTACCTTCAGTTCAACAGGTAGACATGAGTATGGAGACAGGATATGAGAACAGAGGTTGAATTTCCATGTTATTTTGTGGAGGAATTTTTTTCCTTTAGAAATACAAAGTGTCAGCACACGTCTGGTAAAACAATGGAGAATAGTGAAGTCGGAATATACTATATAGATGCAGATAAATAAATCAGATGAATAAGCAAAGCATAAAAATGTAGAGTAGCGGATGAGTGATTGAAGTGATAATGATGAAAATAAACAGTTCTGTGTTGTGTTTGTACACTATTCTATATTTATTTACACAATGCTTTTGTTTAGCCTGCTTACAATGTTAGTCTTGCACACTGCACTAATTACAATGATTTACCCATTTTTAACTAGTATATGAGTTCAGTCTAAGTACCTTGATGAAAGGTATTTCAACAGCACTGGGGAGTCACACCCAAGATCTTCAGTCTTGGTCATTACCTGGTGCCTGCTACCTTACTTTGTTTTACCCTGCCCCTACCTTACCCTCAGATACTGTATGGGTTGGATGAGCACAGGGACACCGAGCTGACGGTGAGTCCCATGCCCCGGAGCTCAGAGGAGTCCCTTAGAGTCGGCGGCCTGGTCGGGGGCTCAGGGAAACGGAGGAACGAAGGGCGGCGTGTGAGAGGAGCGTCGACGCCTGGCAATGTCACCTCCCTGAATAAACAACACCATTTGTTTCTCTTTGCTCACTCTGCCAGCGAAACCCGTAAGATTGCATCTCCGTTCGCGGGACTCCATGTCCATGTTTACTCACCCGTGCTCTGGGACACACCGATGGTTTATAAGATCTTATCGCACACAGAGGAGGCCGAAAGCGGGGCTGGAGCAGCGCTTCTGCGAAATGGAAATATTAACATTCACAATATTATTGACTCATGATCGGCCGAAGGGCGAAACTACTTGATTTTGTCAAATTAATTGGTTATTTAAGTATCCATGCACAGCATGTATGTATGTGTGTGCTGATGCATGTGTGTGCATACACTGTATATTTGTTTATTCAATGTACCTTTTTAATTGGTTGCTCCCTTTGGTTCAGGGTTCATGTTCTGGGTGGGCAGGACAGCAGCAGGGGCTTCTTTTGCACAATGATGGGATACTAATTTGGTCTCATTTCTCTCTTTACGAGTTTCGTCCCCAGTAAAAGTGTAAGTGGTGTAAAACAGAGATGTACCCGAGCGCGGAGTGTAAAAGGAGCCGCGGAGGGGTTCCTGTCCCCCCCCAACCCCAACCCCAACCCCAACCCCCATCCACTCGGCTCCCGGACCCCGGAGGCCCCCGGCCGAGGTGGGGAAACTGCGCTCCATATTGAACACGGTGTCCGGTTACGGGCCAGTCGGCGGGGGGGGGGGAGCGGGGGGCGATCGGCAGGACAGCGCCGCTCCCATGCGCGCTCCCGCCCGCCCTGCATATGCAATGAGCTCCCCGAGCGCAAATAAAGGCGGATTGCGGACTTTTCACACTGACAGCGCAAAGTTATGAGTCCTGAGGTCCCGCAAGGAGCCGTGCGCTGAAGAAGAAGAAGGAAGAAGGAGAAGGAGCAGAAGGAGCAGAAGAAGAAGTTAAAGAAGAGAAAATAAAAAAAAAAAAAAAAAAAAAAAAAAAAACAGACGTGGAAACACAACAAGAAGAACCGAACCTCTCCGGGCCGGCGGGGGGACTAACTTAAGCGAGTAAACTCGGAAAAGAAAGTAGCGAACTTCTTGCGGAGCGCAGGAGCTGTGAGGGAAGGAAGGAAGGGGAGCAAGGAAGGAAAAAGAGAGAAAGAGAAAGAAAGAGGGAGGGAGAGAGAGAGAGAGAGAGCGAGAGAGAGAGAGAGAGAGAGAGAGAGAGAGAGAGCGAGAGAGAGAAAAAGAAAGAAGCGCTGGAGGAGGAAACGAGGAGGCGCAGCGACGACGGACGAGCCAAGTGCCGAAGATGAGCTTGATGTCTGCCATAGACACGAGCGCCTCCGTGTACCAGCCCGCACAGCTCCTCAACTGGGTCTATCTGTCCCTGCAGGACACACACCAGACGAGCGCCTTCGACGCCTTCCGGCCCGAGTCCGGCTCCTCGCACCCGGAGCTGAGCTTCTCCACCAAGGCTGCACCGGCCGCCGAGCTCGGCTCCTCTCTGAGCTCCAGCTATCTCAACAGCTTCTTCCAGCTGCACAGGAACGAGGTGACACCCGCGGCCGCCCCGACCGCCACACCGTTCCTGCTCTTCGTCACCAGCATTAATAATCATAATCACTATTATTATTATTATTATTATTATTATTATTATTATTATTATCAGCGCTCTGGGGGGCCCCGGCGTTACACGTTGAAGCGCCTCCGCAGTTCGCTCGTTTCAAGTGTTGCGACACGTTTCATGTTTTACATGAACTCACGATTTCAGCGCAGCTTCATCTTTCTGACAGTCACCATTCATCTACGCCGGTGCAACTGGCACTGACCACTGTTAGTCACTTCTTTTTCTTCATTTTATTGATTTATTTATGTATTTCTGCAACAGTTTGCGACAAACAAAGTTGCGGCGCAGGAGGGGCGCGAGGCGGAAAGAAATCACAGCTTTTCACTCCCGGCCGTCCCGCCAGCACTTGTCGTGCGCGATCCTCCTCCATCATAACGGACTTTTCCGTGCGCTCAGAAAGCTGAACGAGTCATTTCTGTGCAGCTTATAAAGTACAGTAACCCTGTTTACTTTCAGCAAAACCTCTTTCGCTTTAGCTGTGCCTTTAGTAACACACCTGAACGTCTCCTTCACAGGCCGTGAAAAGTTCAAAGGAGTTATATATAAACTTTAAGTGATCTTTTTAGAGACTATAGTTGAAGTGTACACATATTAATCCTCCCCGCTTTGTCGGATCATAATTGTGGAGGTTCACTAACTTCAGGAGGGAAATGTGGACTTTTCCGTACAGTAGGCCGGCGTTCTGCATGTAGGTAGGCCAAAAACTCCCGACGGGAGCAGCTGGAATCCTGCTGCAGTTTTGCAGTAAGTCGGCTACTTACTGTACTGTGCTGATCATGTAGGGAAATTATAGTACCATAGTCATGGTTAATATCCAGGGATTTACTACGCTGCCGTCAGTAATCAGTCCAGTGTATTAATCGCACTGAATACCGCACTTTTGTATTACAGTAGAAACCTGTGGCCTTTTAACACAACCGTAGAACACACTGCTTTGGAAAATAAGATCTTAGTTTTGACAGCGAATTACAGTGAGCTAGGATTAATAGAGAAGCGCAGTGATAACAGCTGTTTCTCAAGGATACTGTACATTTGTGGCTCTTGTAAAAAGAGAGCGCAGTCGTAGCTATAATTAGTGTGCTTCTTATTAAAATATATACGTGTGTTTTGTGTTGCGCATGAGTGTGTCGCTGTCTTATTATTAGCAGTTCAAGAAACGTTATTTATAACAACTTTTTCCCTTCTTAACTTTGTTTTAACTTAATGAAAAGACTCTGCACTGTAGTCACGCTCTGTTCAGGCACAATTTGCGGCCCGGTAACCTGCGCTGCCAAGGGATCAGAACACTTTGCAGGGATCATTTGCTTTGCAGATTGAATGCTTTTGGTCCACAGATTGTATCGAAAAGGTAGAATGCGACTGCACGCCATTAAGCCTTGATATTATTTGAGACTTTACAGCGCTGTTGTGTAATTTTGTAGTTAGTCATGGGAAAGAAGGAGGTTGCCTGAGAAGAAACGAGAAATTTTAGTTTACCTTACAACTGGAAGCTAAGCCTTGCGTCAGAACTCTTGAAAAGACCTCTTGAGTCTGCAGTTTCTCAGACTACTTTGCATTGGGAATCTACGGAGAGCCATCTGCCCATTTTCGAGAAATATTTACGTAGCAGCAAACCCATTTTTTCCTTTAACTCATTATGTTTTCAGTGAGGATAAACATCATTCAGTGAAAATGACCTTGTGTACGGAATGTACTGCAGAAAGATTCTTTTTGCAAATTCCATTCTAAGAGTAGAAAGTCTTTAATACAATTAAATAAAACAATATGTTTTGGGAGAATATTCAGATGATTTAGCCGTAAGCTAGAACACAATGTCGTGTGGATGTATACTTAGGGAAATATACAGTATAAGGCAGAAGACTGTCTCTTATTGTCTTGTTTCATCTGTGTTATTTTCCACTTTCTTATTTTTGTAGGAAAATCAGTCATGTGTTGTTATGAGGGTCATAACCTATAAGTGTAATGTCACTGCGCTATAGAATGGCGTGAAAATGTTGGTTTTTATTGCGGTGCCATATTAATGCCCATTACTGACTGACGCTCAAAACTATTCAAACTACTTTCTGGCCGATTTTGTACCTCTGTAGTCACGGCCCACGTGTAACAGTTTACGGCCAAAAGATGAATGTTGGCGCATGTAACGGTGCCGGGGTGCATCTTTTTCACACCATTAGCAAGTACACCGTACCCCTCGTGGATTATGGGCAAACGATAACGTCCTTTTGCTGTCACAGAGCTCCCTGACATGGCAGTTTGCTGCTGTGTTTATACCCACAAACTGATATGAGCCACGTTACGGTTTCTGCCTATGACCCAGAAGCCTGTTTCATCACAGTGGAATGTTCCTGACAAGAACGGTGTCGTACCGCAGCGACTGTGCTCCTCTCCACAGCTTTTGGCGGTAATGACCTGCGAGGACCGCTGCCCTTCCGAATTTTTGGTATCGTTCAGCGTTCTCTTGCAAGTTCCTTCATTTCTTCTGCTCGGACAACCTGGGAGAGCCTGGTGGTGTCACCAGGATGCGTTACAAAAAGGCAGTTTGGTTTCCTCTCTGCACATCTCTGCTAAGGGTTTCCCGTCGGACCGTTGGGCGCGAGGAGTGAAAAAGCGGCCCCGTACTGGCGAAGCGGTGCTTTTCTCTGCAGGGTTCCTCCTAGGGAACACCAAGGTGTCAACAGCACTAATCGGACACAGTCGTGAAGGGATTTGGCCGGGGATAAAACTCACACGCGCTTCGCGAGGAATTCACTTTGCTTCCGCTGACCTCTGCGTTGAACCACTGTTTTAATGTCGGCAAGTGACTGTGAAGGAGCGGCCGGGGGATGGGGCCCCCCGCTCATTTTTATAACCTCAATGGATGGCTTCATGGGGGGTGCCGGCCAGCCTCACTCCATCTGGGGAGGGGGTAACTGCGTTTTCCTGGGGGCCGCTATTACATTCAGCTTATTTCTTTATTATTCTTATTGGCTACATGAGCGCTCCAGAGGGAACCCCCCCCCCCCCCCCATCTGTTGCTGTAAATTCTGTCTTGCTGTTACTCTGGTAAAGCTGTGCTGGGACCTTCTGGCAAAGCAGATATGTCACCTGGAAACGACTCTCTTTTTACCTTTGAAACACCACAACACTTGAGCAGGGGATCCAAACTGGACATATTTACATCAACTCTGGTTTGTCGTCGTGCCGAAGAACATTGCTGGTGTTTGTTCTTAAACAAAACTCGATACTATGGGCGGTACGGTCCTGCCGCTGGCGCCTCACAGCTGCGGGGCTGTGGGTTCAGACATGGGTTCGAATCCAGCTCAGTCTGTGTGGGGTTTGCCTGATCTCCCTGTCTTTAACTGGGATCCCTCGACATGCTCTGGTTTCCTTCTCCACTCCAGAGACATGTGTTTCAGGTGGACTGGTCACTCTAAAGTGCTCGTAGTGTGTGTGTGTGTGTGGATTAGCAGATAAATGAAAGTCGGTTTAGTGTGCTGCGTCTAGCGTTGTTACGTCGCTTCGGACAAAAGTGTCAGCTCCTGTAAACAGAAAAGAATAATAATAACTATCTGCAGTCTCCTTTTGTCCACAGCATTTCAGGGTTTTGCAGGGATCCTTTTAGGCTGCTTGGAAATATGTGGGATTTTTCTCTGTTTCAGAACAAAAAAGGTACTAAAAAGAAAGAAGGTTAAATGATGATGGAGAGATGAGTAAAAGAAACTGCTGTTATGCAGATGTGACACACACAAGTAGGACGCTTTGCATTCTGGGAGGTCTGGGGAAAGACAATGGCGCCCTTTGTGGGTTCTGAGATTCACTGTTTAAAACAAGTTCTTGAACACCCAGAGCAACATGCAAAGGGTGCATCTGAGCATCCTTCAGTATCACAGGAGCAAAAAAAAAACATCACAGTTCTGCAAAAAAATTATATAATGGAGGGCATGATAATGATGGAGGAGATTTGTAATGAATCTCAGTGTAGCGCGGTTAAAGACAAGTGACAGTAACTTCACTTACCATATTGTTTGTAAAGCAAAAGTCACCCTGTTCTTTGAATAATAGAATTACCTTTGCTATTATTATTATTATTATTATTATTACTACTTCATTTAGCTGACTTACAATGTCAGGTTTTAATGATCACATCATTTATACAGTTGGGTAATTTCTACTGTGGTCATTTACCTTGAAGTAGGGTACTGGAACTTAATAGAAAGGAGCAGAAAGGAGCACTAACTCTATAGCACCTGCTATTTAATATTGTTTTTAATTTTTATTTTTAATTCTGAGTGGTTGTAAATCTCACCGTATAACAGGGCACTAATATGTCTATTCAAACTGTGCTGCTAATTAACTACTATTTAGCTCACTTCACACAATGGGTGTAATAAAGGGCAGCAGAATATGGTCCTCTGGTAACTTTAACACTCATGAGGGAAACACTGTGAGTGCAGCTCCAGCCAGAAAACCTCTCCCAGCTGACATAATAGTGTCGACTGTGTGGTAAAAATGCAGGAAAAGGAGATGCAAGATGCATGTAAAAGCTGCCCTGTTCTCGGGGAGCCGGAAAAAAAAAATCAGCGCTGTGAAGGCATCTTCAGCAGCACAGTAACGTCTCGTTGTACCGCGTTGCGTGAGGACACCGCAAAGCCATGGCAAGCAGACCATCGTGGACTGCAGTGTTGTGTTTGTGAGGACGTCTTTCTTCGCGAGCCGACGGTTGACCTCTCACGCGTGGTGTTCCGGCAGGCGGATTCCGTACCTTAGGCCCGCCACCACCACCACCACACCCTCCTTTCACGGTGAACGTCCAGGTCGAGATGTCCCAGCCAACGTCATCCAGCAGGATTCTGCATGCTACATAAATCCATATGGGAAATGTGTCTTAACGGGTATGGAAACATTCATATCTGGTCCTAGCGAAGCGTTCGGTGTAACTTTCGGTCGAGGTTTCTACGCTTGGACAGTCCACTAGGAAAATTTAGTTCCATCACTGGCTGCCGGTTATGGGAGAATCCCTCAGACGAGCTTCCGGTGTTCTCGCAGTCTTACGTTGTATTCATTTATTCATTTGTATTCATGTGTTTATTTAGCTGAAGCTGTTCTGTAAATCGACATATTAGTCCAAGTAAACAGTAGTACCTCTCACCTCGGTTAGAGGCTCAGACTCGCGCTTCTCGTCGCGCGGTCGGTTTGAGGAATCGCACAGCGTTTACAGCCGTAGCTCCATACAGAACTGATAGGAAGTACATCCCGATCGTGCCGGGCGATTTAACGTAAGTTATGGAACAGATCTGAGATCTGAGACTCCTCTTGAATGTGGGGAGCGTTTCAGCGGCTCCGAGGGAGAGAGGACGCTTATTCCACCGCATCGGAGCCAAAACCGAGAACGTCCAGACTCTCTGTTCCTGACCTCTTGTGTGCTGGACCACCAAGCAGCCGGAAGTGGAGGAGCACGCAGAGCTGCGGGGGTGTGGGGAGTGATCAGGCCCAGTAGGTGCTTGGAGCACATCGCTGTCCGGGTTTAATGCCATAATACCAGACATTACTGGTGTCCCGCAGAGCTGACATGGGACAGTTGTCTTTTTGACCTTTTGGCCTACTTAACGTTCGTTAGAACACAGAGGCGTATTGGATTAAACCTACTGAGCTTCCTTCGGTTCTGTGCTTTTCAGGCCTTGAACAACAGCTTGTACAAAAGTGCTTCCCCTTACGGCTCCCTCAACAATATCGTGGATGGACTGAACTCGCTGACGGACCACTTCTCGGACCTTTCCCTGTCCTCCGAGCCGCGGAAGCCGAGCAAAAGGCCCCCGCCCAACTACCTGTGCCACCTGTGCTTCAACAAGGGACACTACATCAAGGACTGCCCCCAGGTAAGGTCCGCAGCGCACCTACACACGGCGGCCTTCTAGGACGACCTGCGGGACACACGGCGGTACGGCCTTCTTCTCGAAAACAAGACGTCCTCTGTATTTTGCCACGCAAATCAAGTTAATAGCGAGCGGCAGCTGTGCCTTGAGGATCCAGTGAGAATGTTATGTAACCAGATGGGTCTGAACATGAAAAGTTCTTTCAGTTCGGTGGAGGACAGGCCCACGCCTCCTGGCCCAACTAAATTATTGACCCGAAAACAAAAACGAATGAACTTCCTGGTACCTTCTGAACACTTCTTAAATTCAGCACGTACTTTTTCTGCGTATTGTTACACGTGCCGAACACTTCAGGAACATTGACACTAGACACAATGCGATATGAACTTGTGAACAAAATACCATGTACCTTTCATGCCTCACACTCGTATCCCATAGGGGCTCCTGCAACTCGCCTGCATTTGAAAATATGAGCAGAATGAATTTCAAGTATTATACGCTCGCATGCTGACGGCTTTACTATGGGTGTGCGAATTCATTTTGTACCCGGGGAAATTTTGGAAAAAATTAGAGTCGCTGGCTACTGTGGTGCTCTTCGGTTGTGATGCAGCCCCCACGAGATACACAAAGTTGCGGTCATCGATTTAGTGTCCAGACTATATCCTCTTTTCCTGATGCCGCACCTCAAGCTTGGCCTGCGCTGACTTTCTACGACTAACAGGTGGCTGATACCACCTTTACATGTGGGTCACAAGTCCGTACAGATTCAGTGTCAAATGCAGTTCTCCATCATTTTCCTACCAGTGAGTTCGCTCAGGCCCGGACAGGTGACCAGGAACGGGTCCTAACTACTTCCCGTTATTGACTTTATTTTAGCTTTATTGGCGTGATTATTTCTTTAAATTTGTCATTTCAGATTTTAGATCTTCACAGCTATTTAGAGCACTGGTACTGGGTTTTCCAGACAGTTGAAATGTTTTCAGACAGTTGAATGCAGTGTTGAGACAGGCCATTTTGTCCACAAATGACTGACATCATCTAAGTTGCTATGCCAAATAATTGATGGAATATTATCCTGAGAGCACATTTCAGTGCTATAAAACGGAGTCTCGGATCATCCGTTTTCTCATTATTACGTAGGGAAGATCTAACAGCAAGGCTGACTTTAATTTTTAATGCGCTTCTACATGTGGTAATATGCTTACGGGGTGACAGCATACTAATAAAAATATTTATCTTCAACCATAAAGGTGCCAGTAAGATCGCTGAAATGTTATCTAAATAGTATAAGTCTTAAAGAATGACCATTTAAATGTTACTTTGGTATGACCATTGCATATGGTCACAAATTACCCTGATGATGTAGATCATGACATTTACCATCACATTGAGCACTTACTGCTGCTTTGTCATTTGTTTTGAAAATTAATGGCAGATGTTCTCCAGCATTCTGCCTTGAACACGTTCGCACAACGGAAGAGATGAGTACCGAACACGAACTTCTCCTGTTTTAGTACCGTAATCCAAACACTCTGCTGTTAAAGGGCAAAGCATAAGAAAATACTGCGACTTTTCTCCAACATGTGAGACTACCCTTCTCTTTACTTCCATCGCCTCTTACCTGGGCTGTTTTGTTAATAACCATTAATTCACGTCTGGACAAGTAGCTAAAATGATAGCTGTTCAGATCTGATTGACGGAAATGGATGACGAGGCCAAATCTGACCGTTGAACCACAACTACACGGAACTGGTTCTACGAATGAGAATGTGAATAAGAAAGATACTGCCAACGTATGTCGAGCTGGTATGTTCAGAGAACTGTGTTTCAGTGACAATTTTCTTGCGTTACACCAAAAGGCAGAGAGCAATCCCACCCAGTTCAGCTCAGTGCACCATGGAATGCTAATGGAAACCAGATGCTGGATTAAAACATTCAAGTCCCCCTTTATGAAAGAGGATGGTTTCCCTGTAGAGCCGCACTAGATCTGCGAGACAAATGATATATATCCCGTGGACATGATGTACATATTGATCGTTCTTCTGAGACTCCTTTGACGTGATCGACGCAAGTTTTTCCTTAAAACGGCCTTTTAGACATGCAACCAGAAAGAAGACTGCAAAAACTATTTCAACAATAAGTTAATGTCATCACCATAGAGACACAAAGTTTTTTTTTTAATCTTATGAGTGTAATTTAGGCAGGAAGTGACGCATAAATTGTACTTTTGCTGAGATGTACGTCGCTTTGGACAAAAGCGTCTGCTAAATGAATAAATGTAAATGTAAATGTAAGTGAAGGCCTGAAACTATTTTACAACCATAAGCAAGTTACGGTGCTGCTGTTTGCGAAGAACTTTGTAAATGTCTGCCGTGTTTCACGGATGCCTCGCCGCGACAAAATAGCCAAAGGGAGCCGTTCCTCTGGGCCCTGGGGCGTCACCACAGAGGGAGGAGCTCTCATGCGTGCTGTGTTCACCTTGTTAAACACGGCGTTGGGGGAGCGTAATGCTGGGGGGGTGATCTCCGCTTTTGCAAATTCCCTGTTTTAGGAGACATTCCAGCTTCCTGTTATAATACTTGGCCACAGTGGTGGCGGCACAGAAAATGATCCCGGAATCATAATGCAGAAGCACATGCAGGCGATACAGGAGGTCCGCGGATTACAAACGAGTTCCGTTCCCAAGTCTATCTTTAAGTCGAATTTGTACGTAGGTCGGATAATCGTAGATTTCATCGGGACAGAGCCTTTTACACGCTCCATTATTTTTGCTTTGTCCTTTAAAACTGTATCGATCGTTGATCGACTGTAGCCTAACACTTTTCCAATGTTTGTTGGCGTTTCGCCTTTTTCCGATCGCTTCATCAGTTCCACTTTTGTTTCGCTCGTGATCATTTTCCTTTTCTTTGATGCATCACCTTCACTTGCATCACATTTACGCTTTGGTGCCATGGTTACGAGGGTAAAAACAAATAAATTAAAGCCACATACAGTAACACACGAGACACTGTTAACAGCAACGCGGTCCGACCGAAAAGAAGGAAGTCTTTGGCCTACCTCGGGTTCACGCGCCGACGAACCGCTGTAGACGCACAATGTTTTGATCCTCATTGCAAAGTAGCGCCCGTTTGTTCTTATGAATTATTGTACGTAACTCAAATTTTTAATATAATAGGCTTTACTGGGGGTTGCTTTGTAACTATGGGTTGTACGTAAGTCGGACGTTCGTAACCCAGGGACTACTTGTATTGTAGATGGTCAGAATGAGATGTTTTGCTTACACCTGAAAAGAATAATTCTGCTTGAATTGTGACTGATCTTTAGTGAACTAATAATATCGTTAACGTTTACATTAGCGTGCACACAAAGGCGATGTGCTCTTTTCCGCAGTTAACACATACCTCAGACATGAGGAATACAAATCACGTTATTTCTGATCCTGGATAATCTCACTGCGGAGGCGGAGACAATTGGGTATATTTCTTTCGGGATGTTTAGCTTTCTGGTGGTCTTCTGGAGGAGACGCATTCCAGGGTGAGCTGATCCCACGAAGAGTGGATAAAACCCCGTCTACAGATTGAGGGAGCGAAGCCAGAGTAAACATGGGAATGGACCTTGACAGACAATTGCAGGACTGTGATCTGTGTCCAGCGCTGGGGATCGCTTTCGCGAACTTTCTCTACGTGCGTATCTTATCTGCCTCGTCTTTTCGGAGATTAAGTGGAAAAAGGCTGCAGACCCCAGGCAGGAGGGCTCCGTTCCTGGATGTCCCGCCTCAGTGCTCTCGCGAGGCTTGGTGGTTGGGGGGCTGGAGGGCCTGGAGCCGGGTGGACCGGTGGTTGGGGGTGGGGGTGTCATGGCTCAGTGAAACTGGAGAACTGAGAGGAAGCGGGGGTGGGAGGTTTGCCTTTCGGCAAGGGAGGTGTCAGTGGCAGAACGCTCAAAGTGTCCCCTCCCCCCCGTCTCAGTTTAACGTTACACAGGAGAGTGCTGCAGAGGTGGAGAGGACAGCCCGGGGGGTTAGTGACATTTAAACCACGGTACTGGCGAGTACTGGCAGGCATGGACATGCTGGGGCTCTTTAGATGGGCACATTGAGGTGGATTTTTGGTCATTAAGGGAATCCCTGACACACGGTTACACCAGATTGGGGGGGGGGGGTTATGATCTAGGCTTTAAGCATCTCTTTAGCCGTTTAATCTCCGAGTCTCTTGTACATTACATAACGGTTTGCCGACACAGCACTCAACTGTATGGTGTTCCTAGAAAACCATTAATGATTCGGGATTTGGGCTGTACGGGAGGACCTTCGGTGTGCGCAGGAGTGAGCGCAGCTATCGAGTCGTAACCTTTGCGATACTTTCGGAACTCGACCGACTTCTCTGTGGGAGCGTTTCCAGAAACACTGCTGGCTTCCAGTCATTCGGAGCCTATCATTTTTATGGCCTTTAATGTGATTCCGAAGACAGAGGTGTCCGGAATCCCATTAAAAAAGAACTGTGTGTTACGGCCCTGAAGGAAGACTTGACATGTTTATGTGTGATACGCTGTCAAGTCCAAAATGCAGAAAAATGCATTAAAAACACCATTTTCCGCACAAAAAAGTACATTTCAAGGGCAATAACTGCACACATCTCTTTTTGTTGTGTTTTATAGTTTATGGATATTTGACACTTTGCTCTTGAATATTTATGTTAAGCATATTGCATTCCCATCTTATTTAAATGAATACCTGGGCTTCTCCATGTTATCTGATGCTATTCCTACTTCTTGCTACACATACTCACGCACCGCTTTCTCTTTGTTGTACTAGTGCTTTCCGATCTGATGAGGTTCCCACGTGAACGGTACGATAATTTTACTTTACTACAGTACTCTGAAATTCCACAACCACAGGAGATGGTGGTGGGCAAACATCAGCGGTGGGTCACCCTGCGGAAACAGTCCTGGCGCGTCACCTCTTACGCCCATCTTTTCAGGCTGAACGATTTCAACCGAGCGGCGTCACACCAAATGGCAGCCGTGAACAACTCGAGCCACGGCGTAAAAAAGACACTCTTCTGTTCGCAAAGAGGTGCTGCTGATTTCCTGCTGTGTGGCCTTCAGCAAACAAAGCAAATGTACTTTCTTTGTATGTTAACAGTCTTTTACATATGTAGCGTAGCGTAAGTGTAACGTCCTTACTGAGAGTTACAGCCTTTGGTTACTTGTGATCTTTCAGGTTACTGCATGACTTCACATGTATCTCAGTGTTAGCGCAGCATGAATATAAAAATAAAAAAAAAAGTGGAGAATGCGTGGAATAGCTGGCGTAGTCGCCAATTCTCCGTGTGGTTTTCATAACACAGGAGTCAGAAAGATCGTGTTCATCATTTCTTTCATTTCTTCTGCAGTCTAATACGTGGGCCAGTTTCTAGTGGAGCGGAGAAGAGCGAAACGGCTGCATGTTATCTAACAGAGAGATAAACACAGGGAAAGCACATTGACGACACTTCCTTGAAAAGGAAATCAAAGCAGAAAGAATAAAAAAGGTTTCCTGCCAACTGCTTTGCTGTTTTTTCATACAGGAATATCAGTCTTCCTTTGGGTTGCTGATACCACAGTCGTCACACTTCCCTTGAGCGCAGAAAGCACAACAAGCCTTCGGCTTCTGCTTCTTACGTGAGGCTCATCGTAACTAGTGTGACGAAGGAAGATCCTTTCGCTGCCGCAACCGAATGTGCAAACGTGCGAGATATGGAACCTGTTCATGCTCTTCCACTCACTGTCTTCTACACATTGTTGCAGGGTGGTGACATCACATCGTATCAGAATGCGCAACGTGGCTCCTCCGAATAGGGAAGAACTGTTCGCAACAAAGATGGTCACAGTTACAGGAAAGGCCTTCAATGTGTTGTCTGAATGTGGGCGCGTCCGGTGAACAAGCCGCTTTTTGTTCTCGCTGGCTTCTCGGGGTCTTGATCTGGGATTTCGTGGGGAGGGATAGCGAAGCCTGTCCCTGGGGCTCCACGGGCCTTTGTTGCGCGGGTATTTATTAACACCGTTCCCCGATTAACCGTTATTTTCACTTACCATTTAAGACCCAAGAACCTGTTAAAAAGTACATTATTGCCACAGTAACCAGGTAAGGAAGGTAACGAAACAGAGGGAGCGGCTACATCGGGGCTGCACCTCCGCTTTCGGGAGCGAAGGGCTCCAGTTAACGTTACGTAGCTAACAGTTGCGTTTCATTCTCTAGTTTGCGCACAAATGTTTTCTCTGCATTTATCGGGGGAATATTAAGAACTTACAATGTACTTCATCCTTAAATATTGATATTGATAAAAGGTATTCTTAGCTAAGTACCTACTAAAATTCAGCTTTAATTATTTTCATTTGTTCATTTAGCTGGTGCTTTTTTTCAAAGTGACTTTACACGTTAAGCTACTTTCAGTAATTTCTCATTAATAGAGCTGCATAAGTTTTACTGTATTAATCAAGGGAAAGTACCTCACACCAGTGGATGATCAATGATGAATGTAGGGGATGGGGTGAAAAGATGTTGATGGTGTAAGAAAGGTGTCAGTCAGATGGTTCTGCTGCGGAGTTGTTAAACTGCGGTCGTCTGGCAGTATCCTGACAGCAAATGGTTAGGAGGTCCAATTTGCTCTGGTTTAGATTTGAGCCACATAAGAGTCTTTCTGAGTTGCTTTGAGGGGCCCCGGACACATGGGTCAGGAAGTCAACTGGTATCGTTCACTCTAGAGGCCGACGCGTTGACGCTTCGCCGAGCCTCCGCCGTTAAGCGGTGATTTCCGTTTTTAGCCGTGCGATTCTCAACAAGTCCACGAGGAAACCGGTCCATAAAGAGTATTTGTCTGAGAGTCCACTTCTGAGAATCATACATGTATAAGATGCCTAGCACTCTATACAACGGTATTGTGTTCATCCCATGCTTACGATTGCGGATAACGGTACAAAAAAGCATTATTGATGTTATTGTTATTGGGAACTTTGATGCTTTACACTTAATGTACTGTGTAACTTGTAGTGATATTGACAATTGTTCTCAAGAGTCAGGATTTTCTTTAAAACACACTGCCACTTAGGAATGGGTGCCCATAGAGGTCAGAGCATAAGAATTATTTTTGTGTTGTGTGTGTACTTGACAGTCTGTTGTATTGCAGAGAATCACTGTAGCCCTATTTTTACAGAGGACAAAGGCAAATTTATGGAAACTGTGTGTGGCTGTGGCCGCGTTGACTGCCATCTAAAACATCTCAGTGTAGCTGAATTTACACGGCTGTTGTTTAGATGGGCGTTCGGCTCATGGTGCCTTTAGCCGTAAACATTTCTTGTAGATGGATTAAATGCAGATGGATGTTAATGCCCCAGGAAGAGTACTGTCTTCAGTTATGAAGAGTATAAATATTATGTTATTTTGCAATAATATATGGTGAAAAATATATAGTCTTGGCACAGTAGGGTACGGCAAAAATGTACAAGATTGTAAGAAACATTTAAATGTTGCATTTGCACAAAATATCGCTGCGGGTAGGAATATGGCTGTCTCCTTCTTTGGGGAAGCGTCATCAGTGATTTGATTTGCAAGCAGGCCTGTGTAACGCCGGAATGCTGAATGCATGACAAGTAGCTTGGATTGAGAACAGGAGACTGCATATCAAATGCACAAAGATCCGGTTGTGTCACTGAAATGTGTTCGCTGGTGCCTTTGACACTGACTTCGCTGGCAGGAGCTTTGTTTGGAGACATCTGCAGAGCAAGTGCAGCACAAGAACACAGAAGCCATTGAAGCATCTCCGAGTTTACTCCGAGGAAAGTGCATGCGGAGGGTAACGCGTTCCATCGTGCATGGTATACCTCGATTTTGGCTCCTTTCATCCTGCCAGTTCGGGGGGCTGAGCGGTCGCACATTCCTTAAAGAGTCAGAACAGCGCAGAGCATCGTCTCCATGCAAAACGTTTCTGCCAGAATAATTTTCTGACAAATAAAGTACCTGGTAATGAAATAAAGTATCGAGAGAGAGGATGTTTTCAAATCGTCAGGTACAGAGCTCGTGATCCACTGCTGGCTGCATCGTGATGAAAATGCCAACACTTTTCTTGATGGCACATTTATTACCAGTGTAACAGGGTGTCAGGTGCATAATTCTTTCAACATTTGTCTTTCATACTTGATCCAGAATGCTGACGGTCAAAATAAACTCATCATATATTTCCGTAGGAGGTGTGGTGTGGTACTTTTTCCTGAAGTGAAATAAAGGAAAGGAAGAGTAAAAGGAAGAGTATTTGCATTAACCTTGGTTTTCAGGTGTTTATTAAATCCCTCGCTTCGTACTCGGCTCTGGAGATCTGTGTTGCTTCTTACTAATCATGGTAAATTAAGTTACCGATACAGGAGGATGTATTTGTTTTCAGATAAATAGAAATATGAGCCAAAGAAATGTGAGTGATGAAGTTAAACTGTAGTTGTGGACAGAGGATTGAAGAGATTGCTGTTGAAACACTGAAAAATAGTAAGTGATACTGACTTGGGTTGTAAATTATGTTTTAACTAGTAAATCAGTGGCTGTTTTTATGTTTATGTTTTTCTGCATTTCATCTGGCTGCAAACACATGCACTATTTTATTTGGAAGTACCGTGGTAAATACATTGCAGGTTTTTGGAGCTTGTCCTACGCCCTGATTCCTTTAACACACCGCGGTGCCGTTTTTAAAGCCATCCTTGAACTGTCAGTGAAATCAGGAAGTGGGCTCCCCTAAAACAGTTTTGTTCAAATGATTCAGATACTTCCTTCCTAAATTTATTGCTATCACTCGGTGTGTTATCACTAAACATTTTATGGCCAAGGCTAAGTGGAATCCAAGCACTACAGCTGAAGTTTGTCTTTTATTTTCTGCGGTATACACACACACACACACACACACACACACACATTTTCAGAACCGCTTGTCCCATACGGGGTCACGGGGAACCGGAGCCTAACCCGGCAACACAGGGCGTAAGGCCGGAGGGGGAGGGGACACACCCAGGACGGGACGCCAGTCCGTCGCAAGGCACCCCAAGCGGGACTCGAACCCCAGACCCACCGGGGAGCAGGACTGTGGTCCAACCCACTGCGCCACCGCACCCCCACCTCTGCAGTATACAGTTACTTGTAATTTATCCTCCAGGCACCTTATACTCATTAGGGAATCCAAACAATGGCTCTTGCTTAGTTTTTTTTTTTTTTTGCTTTTTTTAATCCTGCTCAATTCCTCTATCATAATGCTGACCTTTGTTCTATCTCTGTAATTACCCATGAAGCTCAGTGACTATATGGCAAACACTTGGTTAAGTTGGCCGCACTATGTATCCAGCATGTGGCCTTAATAACCGAATACCTTTTTTGTGCTCCGTTTTTATTATTACAATACGACTGAAGAATAAAGAATTGACCCGTGAACCAAATGAGTCTCCGTAAGTAGGAAGTTCTCATATTACCCCTTGGCATGGTGAAAAACGCTCTGAATTATGCAGTTTGGAGAAAACAAAGCGGTCCAATCAGCTGGAAAGCGTTGATTCCTGAGAAGCACACCGTTGCCTTCAAGCCTGACTATAACAAATCACGTTCCATCAGCGTTCTTTTTTATCAAGGCCTTTCGATTGTTATGGTTGTCATCGCGTAGCCTTTGGATCTCTGAACATCTGCAACTATGTCTCATATTTCAGATTGAGAAAATGGGGAGAAAGCATTCATGCACGAGAAAACTTGGAATGAGCTCGGCGCGCTTTTTGACCTTCGGAGTTGAAAACACGGCGCCTCCTCCTGTAGCTTCACTGTCCACCGGTCTGAAACATGTCAGAAATAAGTCACTCCTGAGGAACCCGAGTCAACAAAGTTACCGTGGGCACTTCAACTGTTGGACTCTACAGCGCCTCCTGCAGTACTTTTCGCGCCTTTGCAGTTCTTTCTGAAATACGGTGGAAAGTGCAGGGAAAGAACAAATACTTGGTGTCACTTTTCAGTGTAATGAGGCATAATAAATTACGTTAGATGTTATTTAATAAATAACAAATGTGCCTCAAAACAAAGTGACTACACTGCTCTCTGTATGAACACAAGAAGTGTACTTTTTAATGCATTAAATAACTTGAATTCAACTTCTATGTCCATTGTTAGAAGCGGCTTATAATAGGTGGTAATGGAGCCCCCTTCAGCAGTACGGTGGGGGGGGGGGTCTTGAGACCGAAAATATTTTTACAGCGTGGCCTGGCCGACCTGTGGTCTTCCTTCCAATATCCAAGCGGTCCTAGACGTCTAGCCCACGAAAGAGCCTGGAGCTCTGGAAGAGAAACGCGTCGACGGCACATGTTGGGGCAGGAGGAGACGGAGCGACTGTGGAGCACGACAGAACAAGTGAGAGGAGCCCTCTGTGAAATCTAAACCCTAAATGGAACAAGTCTTATCTCTGACACTGGACACGCAATGTGCCAAAGCGTACATACGGCACACACACATAGTACATATGGATATACAGTATACACACACGCACACACACATATGTACATATGTACAACTCACAGTGTTAAGCTAAAAGGCAAAATATTAAATAAAATTTAAACATCGAACTTGACAGTGATTTACACAGCAGGATATTTTTACCGTATCAATGCAGGGTAAGTACCCTGATAAAATGCACTACAGCAGGAGGAGGGATTTGAACCCATCCGATACACCGCTCGCTGCTCCCACGTGTATATATGTAGTTTTACTACTTAGGTGAGACTTTTTTCCCTAAATTACCAGTGAATAGTAATTTTCCTCCTTGGCAGTTTACTGGAGCACTTCAGGTGGTTGTGGAAGGTCCGACAGAAGGGCCCTTTTCGCTACACGAACAGACAGCCTTCGTGCCTGTTCCCTCAGCACCTGCAGCACATGCCTTCGTATCCCTGCTTCTTCTTACGCGCGTTTGCTCACGCCGAGAGGAAACTGACGAGTTGAACGATTTGCGGAGCAGCCCGGCCCCTTTGCCGTCTGAGGGATTAGGGAAATGCACAATTTATTACCCGGGGGGTATTGGTTTCCCCCCACACCTCTATCCCAGCTGGCCGCGGAATGTGCGATAACAGAGAAATGCCCTCCTCGGGTCCCGCGCTCCCCCGTCCCGAAACAAGCCGGGAATATCTGCCCTCCCATTTTCCCCAAGCCCGTCAGCCCACCTGCCTCCGTCGCTCTCGCCCGCCGAAACCCAATCCCAGGGCGCAACCGTGTGAGTCATTAGTGTGGCCAGCGAGGGAGCAGTGCATGATGGGAGTGCACAGTGTGGCTAAAGCTAGGACTCTCTCAGCGCCGCCTCCCCAGCCCCCTCCGGCAGACGGCTTCACGTCAGTATGAGCAAACCCTGGGGAGGGTAAGAGGCGCAGGGCCAGGGTCTGTTCATGGTAACGTAACACCCCCCCCCCCCCCACCCCCCGACACATGTGCGTTTTCACGACCCGTCTTCTTGTTTGCGTCCCAAGTTCAGGTGGGTGTTACTGAAAAGCAGAAGGTGGTTTTGAATGGGAAAAATATTTATGACGCGCGAGAGATTGCAGAGAATTCCATATGCTTCGCCTGCATAAAATATAAAAATGTCACTGTTTTTAACACTGATTTACTGTGGTAACTGCTAGACTTGATTTTTTCAGCTTGTTTGAACTTTGGATTTGGGAAGATGGTTCAAATTTTTCCCGAAGTTGCACACGCACAGATAAAAGAGATTACTCTGAAACCTTCTGAAAAAAGTTTAAAGAGGAAACTGGTTGCAATGACCGGCTATAAAACAAATTTACTGTGTTTTTCCCCAATTAGGAACACTACAGAGGCCTACCTTGAAGAGCCAACATCA
Organism: Scleropages formosus; assembly: GCF_900964775.1. Taxonomy (NCBI): domain Eukaryota; kingdom Metazoa; phylum Chordata; class Actinopteri; order Osteoglossiformes; family Osteoglossidae; genus Scleropages; species Scleropages formosus. Next base: position 19,971,047 of record NC_041829.1, on the reverse strand, counting down.
GAAAGTCATTAAACTATTGAAAAGATAATCTGAACAAATGCAGAATAATAATGTTGTCTTTGCCCTGCATTTCACTGGAAGAAAATAATTTCCTTAAGATATCTAAACATTCCTCGGTTTAATTTGTGGGACGATTGGCTTCTCCTGGCAGGCGATTCCACAGACTCTCGCTGAAAGCCACAGCTGCGGTAGGAGTTCGAAAAAGTAATTTTCCAGGAATTTTGGAATTCCATTTTCAGACAACAGTGGTTTGAATACATCATTGTCAAGAACGGGCATTATACTCATGTGTCTATACGCTCCATTATACATCGAAGCACTTATAAAATGCGATTTCTTTCACGGTTTTGCAGAATTGCGATCATGTCGTTGGTTGGCTCCGTCTCTTCCCGTGCACCAGTGGATACGAATCACCAAATACTTCTCATTTCGCAATCGCACTTATGTTTCGCTGTCATTTTAGGGTTGCGGCTGAACGACTCATATATTTGAGTTCTGCTCTACAGCAGCGCAGCCGGCGAATGCGGTGATCAAACACAGGATCGCACTGGTAGTCGACGTGTTGAGGGGAAACTGTCCGGCGTTACAGTTTCGCCCCAGACGCCAGATATGATCCTGTGATATTAATAAACTGATAAAAGTTTACCTACAAGTCTATCTACAGGACTTAATCATTCGCTACACAGCAGCCAGACTGCTACGCTCTTGCACATCTGCCCGCTTGGTGGTCCCACACACGAAAGATAAAGCACGAAGGTTGTCGGTTCTGGCTCCGTTGTGGTGGAACGACCTCCCCCTCTCACTCAGAACTGCTGAATCTCTGTCCACGTTTAAAAAGGGTCTTGAAACTCACCTCTTCTGGACTCACTTCGCCCACCCTTTACTCAGCTACTCCTGTAATGTAAGACAAATGTTTGTATGTATCTGAAAAAAAATTATTACTAGGAAGGTGATCAGGAACATCGATATTCGGATAAAGTTTTATGCAGCTGCTCGTGTGATGAACGTTGGTTCATATGGTGGAGAGAAACAAACTAACTGCCCTTAAGAATCACACGTCTGCATCTAAGTGTCTTTTCTTGCTCATGTAATGGACACATTGTATTTTCTATGAGATGTTCCTCGCTTTGGAGAAAAGTATCTCATACATGTACATGTACATGTAAAATGTAAAAGGATGGGAGTATTTCCACCACTTGCCGAGTCATACATGTCAGGCCTTTCTCCGTCTAGCCCATCCGTGTGTGGTTTCGGTGCATGGCTACACTGTCTTTACTTTGCCTGTGAGCGAATTGAAATATTCACATACTTATGAATAACAAAAGGTAATGTTGCCATTTTAGGGACAATCTGACACTGCATCTGTTCCAAGGGCACCGGGCTCAGCGCAGGTCCCCCACAGCTGCCACGCATCCTTTTCAAAATCACCCGGTGCTTATTAGCTTAATGATGAATTTCTGCACATCCTCCAGAAACATTACAAAGGTGAGAAAAGGAGGTTTTGACAGAACCCACGAATATGCAGTTTTGGTCAGATTTATTCAGCTCGATTAGCTGGTTCTCGAAATGGAGAATGTCTTCCAGTCATTAGCAGAATTTTGGTCTTCAGCGTTTCTTGGAAATATTAATGCTAAGCAAGGTCCTAAGAAGTCTTTAAGAGTAACAATTGCGGGTTTCTTTCATAATACACAAAATGTTTGTGCACATTTCATAATATGCTTTTGATTTTATTCCAGCTGCTCATTTCAAACTAACGTTGTGGATTAACTCTACATGGTAAAATGTGCTTTTGATTTGGAGAAGAGACGTAGTGCATTGAATGCATCTCTCATCTTTTCCCTTTCTCTTCTGCTTTCACGGGGCGCCTGTAAATTACAGGAATTTACCTGGGTAACTGTTTTACAAGCATTCTAAACCCCAAAATTTACCAAGAGAAGCCCATAAATACATTCTCCGGGCTTTTGTCTTCATTTCTGGTGCCTCTTGACAGACGGAAAGGTGACGTGAACAAATAGGCGTTGTGGAGCACGAGTCTCGTCCAGCTCCTTCCCCTGTATTCCAGGGCTGAAGACGGGGGGGGGTACATTTTGAAAAGCCGTTTTGATTTATTAGCCTTCACTGAATTCACCACAGCTGTCCTTAGTTTTCACACGAGCAGTGAGAGAGACAGGGACTGGGGGGTGGAGGGGGGCTTCTCAAATAACACGGAGAACTGTCTTTCCTCAACTTGGGGAGTGAATTTTCTTCATGTGGTGATTTTTTAAAAGATATATCTGGACTTTATCATTTCCCAGATGTTTGCCATGAGTGATGGTGGTAAGGCACACCAAGGGGCTACAGCTACATCTGTCACTTTCTCCTAGAACATGCCGGAATTACTCAAGTCTAATGGACAGTATTGCTGTGGTTACAGAAGAACGTCAGGACAGTAATATTTTCTTCCTTGCATTGTTATAAGTTATTGTCAAAGGGCTTTCTTACACACATATTATTCATGTAGTTGTGTGTAAAAGTCGAAGCTTTAAAAGAATGTCAAAGCAGTTGAAATCAGTTCTGTCTCCTTGTGGTTCACTAATGGTTTGGACTATTGTGGTTTGGGGAAAATTACGTTCAAAAAGTTCAAAAGGAATGTTTTCATTCCTTGTATTATTTAACTTACTGAAAGAGCCTTTGCGAAATATTTTCTTCATGTGATTAAACATGCCAGGCTGCTTTTGAAAAATGGCAAAATGTGAAATGAATACAAGTGGATACAGTGATAGTACATGTACACATTGCATTTATATATAAAACCTTTTACTCAGATCTAACCCTAATTTTTACCTTAGGAGTCATTTGCGCCCAACCACCACACATTTTTCCACATAATGTATTGATTCACTCCATTGTGACATTACAAAACAAAAAATAGTTCTTCAAAAAGTCACCTTGGACAAATATGTACAATATGATAGTAATAATGACAGAAATAATAATAGAATGAATGAATATATGTAACACTTCTACAAAGAACTTAAAGGACAATAGAAGAGCTGGTATAACATGACTGTTTCGGTCCTAAAATGAAAATAGTAGTACTCAGATGGGTATTTGTTTTAGTAACTCCTAGTAGTTAGTTAATAAGTTTCACAGCTGTATATTGATTCAGCTGTGTGCCACTTAATCACAAAACTGGGCAAAATTGCAATCTTGATAATAGGGCACACTCAACTCAGCTCAATACAACTCAACTCAGCTCAATACAACTCAACTCAACTCAATACAACTCAACTCAGCTCAGCTCAACTCAACAGACTCAACATTCCAACTGTTTGAGTTGGTAATGAGAAAAACCACGAGCGAAAGAACGTCCACTACCGGCTTAATTAGCTGCTGCAATTAAAAAAAAGAGACTTTTTTTTACAAGTGATTGCAGCCATGGGTGTTTCTGCATTCCCAGAAGAGAGCAGTAAGGTAAAAGGACATTATGGTCCCGAGATACGTTACGCTCGTATGTGGCCTGGTAACAACCGCACACAATAGGAGTGTTTACCTCGGCAGTTACTGCCCGGCAACAGCAGTCGCTAGCGGACAAAATAAGCGTGTGCCTACCCCAGGCTGCCATTTCCTCTCAACACACCATGCTCTTATATGACACGGACGGGGCACGTTGGCATTTCCAGCAGTCCTTAACTGCTATATTTGACTCGTCTTGTTCGAAAACAATGGCTATAGCCTGTGTGCACGATAAAGCAATGAGGAGAACTGGTATTTTAAGCAGCTGTGTTGTAAGAGTGCTGTCTTTAAAGCAGTATTGAAACAGGGTTTCTTTTGTTTTGATTTCTTTACGCAGGTGAGATATTAATGAGAAACGTTTGCTCTACACCTTTGGCCTATTATCTCGTGTTTGGAAGAAAAACACTTTTAGGAAACGTGACACTCCCTGCAATCCTAGCAACCACAAAGCATGAGACACATGTCAAATCTCTACAGATTATAGAACTCCCTGATGTAATGCCTTCAAGACAGACTTTTGCCATTTACTAGGGGTGTAGTGGTTTGCTAATGTGCTCAGTTGAAATTATTGTAATAAGAGCTACACACCCAGTGCTCCGCACACAGGAAGCAGCATGTTATAAAAGTACCGTAGTTTTTGTCCTTGTTTCTCTAAACTTGCTGTCCCGTTTTGGACCACGTGATGACTGATATCATTCTTCAACTATTCCAGTTTAAAACAAAACTCAGGTCTCGCTTCACAATGTTGTGATGACTGTGCTCTGCGTTCTGGCCAGTTTCATCACACAGCTGTTATTATGATGAATAATAATAATAATAATAATAATATGCTGTGTAGCTAACACTTTTAACCACAGCAGCTTACAGTCTTTGACTCGTTCAACAGAGGAACAGATTCGGGACCTTGATAAAGGGTCCCATATGAGTACCATGGAGATGGGTTTGAACCAGCAGCCAGCAGGTTAGAAGTTCTTGTATTAAGTATCCAGTATTACTGCAATTGTTATGCATGAAAGTGTCAAGAACGACTCATCTCGCTTTATGTACCGGTGCCAATGTTTCTATACACACGGATCATGGCGAAAAGACCAGCGTGCAGGATGCACTGGTGATGGCAGTGGCTAACTGTGATTTTACTACTAAACTGATCATAAACATCTGTGTTTAACATTTTAAAGGGTCGTTTTGTGTGAAACAGACACACTTAATTTAATTCGAATTTAAGCAAGACTGCAAGAGGAAGGGACATTTTACATGCTTCATTTTGATACTGTTTAAAATATATCATAGCAAATCATGTACGGTCACTGCTTTTATACTACGTGTTGTAGATGTACCTGGAACAACCATTACCAGTTACTGTGGAATCAGTACCAGGACGACCTGCTTTCGACATGTAATAATTCAGCCTGCAGAGTCTGATAGAAAATAAATGATTTCTTCAACAGGGAAAAAAGCTGTTATTTGTATGAAAAAACAATTTTAGTTTTTCCCATAGGCTGTCCATTCATGCAAGGTGTAATTCTGTGACGGCGGAACAGAAGTGTACACCAAAACATGGTGAAAGGGGTGAAAGAATTTTTACAAGCACGTGTGTTTCGCGGTCCTGTGACTGTAGGAGCCTGTCGGCCTACAGGTTCACTTAAGAGCCAAAGTCCAAAGTGGCCGTGGTAAAATAGATTAAGTTCTGGCAGCAGTAACGCCTCGTGTGTGCGCAATGATGTCACCACATTTTATACCTCAATAGTGTGTATGTATATTTACCTAGAGCCACAGCAAATTCCTTGTGTGCGTCAGCACACTGGCCAATAGAACTCATTCCGATTCTATATATACTGTGTATATATATATATATATATACACACACACACACAAACACACAAGTAAATTCATTTAAATATTTACTTACTTTAATTATGGTACTATATGTACAGTGAACTCACAATAACGTCCTGTGTTTATTATAGAAAATCCCAGGATTTTACATCGGATGAAACAGCTGCACGTTCCTCAATAGCACTCGCTTGACAGCGAACGACCGAAGCTTGAGGTGTGTTTCCTTACTGTGTGTGTTTTGCCGTATTATCTTCACTCGGACCTACATGCGAATCAGTTTGAGCGGAGCCTTACAAACGCATGCTTTGGTGCTTTCCTTTCGTTGACGTGACTGCCGACATCCGATTTCACGGACGCATCAAAGAAAAATGTCAAGCAGCGAACTCTTACCGTGGTAAAAGCATGATTACGGTGATGGGCAGCCTGTGCTTTCACACATGTAAATGTGGATGAATTAAGCTGCCACGGCGTGTGACAGTATGTGTGCACGGTTCACATGTGTCTGGCACAGATTTTTCGACGTGTGGGCCGAGGGTCCGAACTCAACGGAGCGGAGGAGGACTTGGGTTTGTTAGCCCCAAGTAATTGACCACACGGTGTCCAAGGGTTTCTGTGTTCTCATGTTCTCCGGACTGGCGTCCCGCGGGAGCCGAGCAGGGAGCTTCCAGCTCCGAGGACCCCATTGTTTACACTAATGGTTTCCAGATGCTGGCGGGGGAGCGGCCAACATCCCCAGCTTCTCTGCCAGCAACCAGGAAACGGTCCAGAACTATCTGCAATACTTGGAAAACATGGCTGTGCTTCGTATTAACCCAGAAGAAAAATGTCGAGGCCGGGTCTACGCCGAGTTTCAAAACTGATTAAAAACAACAATGTTACCGTGGAAGTGACAGGTTTTTTTCCTTTCTAAATTTTCTATTCGGAAAACAGCAGCGAAAACGGAGAAACAACGTATTTCGCCACCCCAATCCCAGTGCGCCGATTTAACGAAGAGGGATGCCGCAATAAGACAGTCGAGGCACTTTTGCGGTGGTTTGTGGATTCATGACCATTTTCTTACTCGCGACGACCGCTTTGGAATCCAGGCGTGCCGAGGCATACGTAGCGGCCGAAACGTGAAAACGAGCCAGACTTTGAACAATAAAGAGCAGCGAAAACTCCGTTAATGATGGATCGCGCTTCTTCCTTATAGCGTATCACGTTTACACTGTGTGTCCGGTCACCTTCCCAGCACACGCCCTACATGAACACGATGTCCCGTGACAGGGGACCCAAACGCTTCCTTCGCTCGCCCCTGCAGGCCTGCCGGTGTTCTTTTCTGTAGGTTTATTTACATCCGCGAGGGTCTTTTCGGTCTGTGCGGCTGCTCTCGGTTGTCGGGGGAGGTCCTCTGTTCTGCAAACACAGCGACATTGTGCGAGGCCAAATTTGTCCCTTAGCGGCCCACCTGTTTCCCCGTTCGTCCCTTTGCGCCGAGCCAGTAAAAGGGACAGCTGCGTCGGGCGCCGCGCATCCGGGGAAGCCGGGAACACTGGGCCCATTTAGCCCAGGCAGCACCTGATTGAAAGTCCCGCATAAAGGGCGGCCTTTTGCACGGGGTGCGGAACTCGGCGGTTGCGGAGAAACGCTCGTCCTGAAGGCGCGGGGACGCAGCTGATGGACGACAATGCGATTCCTGTCGTCGCGCGTTCAGCTGTCTTCGCTGGGGAACGCTGTCCTCGGCTCCACGGAGCGCGCGTCTCTCGTGCGGGAGCCCTTGCGCGGCACGCCAGTCTACCTTCGGCACGCTCAGACGGCAAAACGATCGTTATGAAATGAGGCAGGTGGTCAGAAATTGCTAGAAGAACAGGCTTTCCATGACCGTTTCACCAGGAGTCACTGCACTCAGTTTTTAAGAGGTACATTTTACTTTGTACTTGTGTGCTGTGTGAAACACATTTTGTGTGGTGTTGCCTGCTAAACTCAGGTGGATGAAATATCTAAATATATACAATTAAATTGCCAATTAATTGCAAAACGGAGCGAAACTGCAACCTCGACAATAGGACACATTCAACTCTTAATAATAATATATTACATAGCGTATAGTATCAATGTAAATAATATAAAGAATAAAAATATTCATATAAATATGAAATAAGAAATAGCTACTGTAAAAATATACTTTTGCTTCTTATACAGCAGGGTAACGTATGATGTTACTTGAGTTATGGGTCCTGAGGAAGTTTCCGGAATGAGATTTTTACACTTTCCTCACACACTTCAGTTTTGAAGCTCAAGCTTCTGTTCTGGGAAAACTGGAGAACTTTGTCAGAATTATGAAAGGAAGGAAAAAGAGACAAAGACCAAAAGCATCACATGACACCACTTGTTGCCGGCCTGTGAAAAAGCAAAGTACTGCGGAGATTTCAAAGAAACCTTTTCAAGCCACTGTTTAAATATGTCACATTACTCTGGCTTTAAGGCTATCAAACAGTGGCGAATCCTCCCGAAACGTTACGATTAATGTCTTTTTTATTCTAATCACAGCTTCCTCTATCGCCAGTTATGTCGGCAAAATATATTACGGGAATGTAGTTATTAGTGCGCTTAACGCTCGTACATTCAGTCACGATTTGAGTTTCGCAAGAGATGTTTCCTTATTATCCAGGCCTCCCATTATTTTTCCACGCTTCCCCGTCGCTGTTTTGCGGCGCTCAGTGGAAAGTGACGGGCGCTCCGCTCCGCGCCCTTTGACCCCTAGCGGGCGTGCTCTTTCGCTGGTCGTTCGCGGAGAGAAAGTTGCTTCCTGCAGCAGGAAGACGGGATACGGAAGACGCGGCCCGCTCGCCGTCGTCACGGCGTCACCCTGGGGCCGAGCGGCCGCTCCCAGCGCCACGCGGTGGGCGAACGCCGCAATCGCAGGCGCGCGAACGTAGACGCTCCGGCGATCCGCTCCTTCCCCCTGCAGCCGCGCGGACTTAACTCCGTAAAAGTCTGGCTTTTTAGAGGGAAACGCGGAATTCCTTGGAAAGCGGCTCAGGGTCCCCAGCAGCGCCGCACATCTGAGCTGCAGAATCGTTTGACGGCCGAACCGAACCGCGGAGGGTTTTTGAAAGACATTTGCTTAGCAACCCCCACCCCGCTGACCTAATATATAACCTAAAACATTCAGCGTGCTTCTATCACGGGTTTAATGTTCTCTTGTATTATACAAGTGCCGCGATCATCTGGCTTTGATTTCCTCTCCCCCCGGCCCTTTACGGCTCCATCGGAGGGCCCTCTGCAGCTGGGAGCGATGACTGCGCGGCTGAGGTATGTGTCCCGTAGCCGTGCGCCGCAGCTCATTGGCCTCGGCGCCCGGACCGTCCGCGGGGAGCGCAGCTGGAGGGAGGGCCCTCGTTCCAAATCCGACGGCCCGTAGGACCCCAGGTCTACAGTTACACGCTGCGCTCCGATAGCCGCCCCATCGGCTTCTCGGTTACGTCAGGCCGAAACTATTACTCGAAATTAATTTTTTTCCAAATTGCCTGCTAAATGTCACACGATGACTTTGAGCTCTTCCCTCTGTGGTGAGGAAGCGGGTTCTGCTCTTTTGTTCAGCAATCGACACACTTTCACCGAGTGGATATCTGTCCGTTTTCTCGTTGACATTAAGCGTTAGTGCGGCACAGTCACGGTGGTCCAGAGTGCGTCCTGGAAGCACAGGGTGTGTGGCAGGGTAACAGGGTAAAGGCCGGACAGGACGCCAGGGCGCTGCAAGGCAGTTTCACACTGATTCACGCTCTCTGTCTCTCTCTCACACACACACACACACACACATACATATATATGGAATGTGCAATCTAGATTCCCCAGTTCACCTGAAACGCATTTTTTGGGCTAAGACACGCGGAACACACAAACTCCACATGGCGTCAGCTTCGAACCCGTGTCTGGACTCTGCCCGGTAGCTCTGAGGCTCCAGCGCTACCCCCAACGCCGCGAAACGTGGAGATTGAGTCAATCCCAGCATCACTATCATCAGTCAGTTATGCATCCTACAGATCCTCAGGGTTAGGGTTAAACGCGGCGCTCAGCTGGGGGTTAAACTGCCCGAAACATAGTGGGAACTCTCCGAACGAGGATCTTTCACCACATGACTGCAGAGAGAAATAAATAGTGTAAAATGCCCTGTACCTATAAACATTTTTGCTGCTCGGCCACAGGAAAAACACCAATTACACACCAATTACGTCCACCGAAGCAGGGGAGGGAGCGCCGCCCTCGGAGCGTTGCACAACGTACGCGAGCATAAACAGCCACGGCACACTTTGACCCGGCCAACTGTTGTTTGAAATGTTGTGTAACCGCGTTCATTTCGCTCGTTTATCCTTCCTCGCACTTTTTAAAGCGCCCTTTTCGTTTAACGCGTCTCGGTGTCGAGGAGGTCGTTACGCAACGATTACGGCTGTCCGTTGGAGCGTTAATATTCTTCGGCTCCAGCCCAACCGTGCGACCGCAGGCGACTTTGCAAGCAAAGCAAAATGTAGGAAACGTGTGGAGCGCAAGGGCAGATTCACGGAACGGAAGCAAAACAATAAGAGTCATGAAATCCTGAAGCCCTGCGATACAGGCCGTCACGCAGTACCGTTAACTTAACAGGTCGCTTCACACCACTTATGGAAGGTCTGCAGACGGGGAACAAAGCAAGTCTGTTCCAACGATACAGCGAAACGCGAGCACGTTCTCGTACCGTGCTGTCAGTAAACGAGGTGCGGAATGGATTCCAGATCGTGCAGTGGGTTTGAGGAATGCGCACAGATAAAACTTGGCAAAGAGAGTTGCAGTGCAGTGTGACTGACTGACTGACCATGTGCAGGAAGATGTGTTCTTTAACATGTCTCGAACAGTCTCCTTGAACGGCATCATCATCTCCCCCCTCCTTCTAGTTCTGAACGATGCGGCCCGATTTCCTCCGATCCTTTAATCGGGGCAACTTGTCGCCTCTTCGCCGCGTCGACTGTCGCACCACCTCCGTGCCCTTGGGCGAACGACGTGTCCGAAGGCTCACGGGAGCGGTGCGCTGCGCTCCTACGAGTTTCACCTCCGAATGACTTCAAATTGTTATGCAGGACGGTAGAGAGAGGGGCGAGTGGGAAGAGCCGGGGGGTGGGGTGGTGGGCTTTATTTTCCCGGTACCAATCCTCTGCTCCGGCAGAATACTGGAATTGTGATGTCATGTTTTTCAGCCTGGCTTCCAACTGACAAAACAACAGGCTTGTTTGTGTGACATTCCCAAGTGCTGGTGTTCAGCTGCCCTTCGGGAATGTGGGTCGCCGGCAAATAAAAGGAGACCCGCAGGGTGAAGATCAAGTCCTCCTATGAAAGACCTTAGTTTGCACTCTCCGTGGAAGTCAAGAGCTGCGTGCTCGCTGTGTTCACAAAACATTTTCATGGGCGCCGTCTTCGGTGCGGTAACGTTCAGGTGGGGGTTTCTTTGGACGGAACAGTCGTAGAAAGCAGCCGCACCAAAGAAGACAAATATAAAGCCCGTTGAGTGACGTTATTGGGTTTTGCAGATGAATACAGTGTCTCGGTGCGTACAAGCCTGATGGACAGCAATCTCCATGGTAGTTAAGGAACCGCAAGGATGAATGGCCTGTTGGTCCGTGGCACAGCAGGTGGCACTGGTGCCTCACTCACTCTGTCAGGTTTGTTCACTTGGGTTTCCTCCAGGTGCCCCAGTTACTTCGCACAGTCCAAAGGCATGTGTTTCAGGTGAACTGGAGGCTCTACATTGCTGTGAATGCGTGTGTGTGTGTGTGTGTGTGTGTGTGTGTGTGTGTGTGTGTGTGTGTGTGTGTGTGTGTGTGTGTGTGTGTTGCACTGCTCTGCTCTAAGGATCAATAGATACCTGCAAGTTGCTCAGATGCTACCATTCAGGACGCCTGTGACCCTGGGGAGTCGGTTCTTAATGAGAGAAGAGCATAGAAAAAATGTACAAGAAAGATTACGAGGATGAACAAAATGTCATGGTTGTGTGACGGAGGGCAGAAGAAAACACGAGATCCTCGGAGGCCGTAAAACGTAATTAAATGAGGAGAAATCACACACGGTTATCGGTGGTCCGATTCAAAGGCCGGGGGGGGCTCCGTGCCCTGCGGTGCCACGGGGACGTGTTCTCCGCTGCATTACTTGTTGCTACTGACAGTCATCTTCCATGAACAGAAATCCCAGAGTTGGGCAGAAGGAGTTTAGTAGAACTGCTTTGGAAATGGGAGAAGGTGCCGCATTTCCAAGGAAGGATCTATAAATAAATAAATAAACAAACCCTACGTTCTCCTCCTTTTGCCCTTTTCACAAAGGAACGTTTCTGGGTGTGTAGTTTTATTCAATATATCATAGAGACAAACCTCTTGATATCCCACATAGAGTCTGTAGTGCAAAAGCATGACTTGCTGTGACATCCGACTTGTACTTTTTGTGCGTTTTCCTTACGGTTGAGAGCTACTGTGGTCCCACATTGTACCCAAGAAAGGATGATGCTGCATGACTCATAAAAGCTCCCTACGTTGGCCTGCGTGACGGATGGAAGAGGGTTTATGACTTAAAGGGTCTCGTGAATATATTCTAGGGCTCTTTTATTCTTCAGGGACCCCACCCATGCAAGAGGATTTGCTTAGTGGCTTATACAAGCTTTCAGGAGTGGATGTGAATGTCCAAATGCTAGGGGAAAAAAAGACGTACTCAACTTCTTGTACAGTATGGAATAAAGAGCTTGGATGCTCAAAAAGCCCCCGTTGCATGTAGTATGTAGAGCACGTCCATGTCAAGCTTTAAACGTCTTGTAAGAGAAACATCTTTGGGTACACTGGACGTGTGCCCTCCCATCATTGCTCGTGTCCAAACGATGGCCAATATTAACATCACTGTAAACCGGGGAGAACTTGTGTTGACAACTGTTAAGTCATTTTGTTTTGTTTCGGAGGGGGTCACCGATGACTCTTGGCGAACGAAAGGTGACGCAAGGCGCTTGGAGAAGAGTTGGAATGAAACAGATGCGAAGGATTACATTTCACATTACTCGCTGTGCACTCTGCCCGTTCAGCCCCTTCCAGCCCTTCATACGCCACATTTGGACCCAGTTATCGGTATCTCCCTACATAGCAACGGAAAACAAACGTAGGATTTTGAGGAAAACACATTAATACATTAATAGGTTTCATCCAATGCAGCAGGAACTTAGAAATAACATTTCACGGCAGAAGCAACAAAAGTCAAACTTTTTACCAGTGAAATGATTTTAGAATATCTGGCAGAAAATATTTCACACACAGTTATGGGGGATACAGAGGATGAGAAAGAGGACGGTCAACGTAAACCGCAGGAAGCATTTTGCTTAACATGTTCTCCATTAAATCTCTTGCATACTGCTTAAGAAGCCATGGAAGGTGACGAAAAAAGATGTCATCCTTTGGAGTGCTTATTGCTGGAATTGCTGCATGCAGCCAGGTTACACTGGTTTTATTTCTTGTAATTGTATATAAAAGTGAGTTACATGTTGTAATGAGCTCTAACCTTTACGTTAAATCTTTCAGTATCAGTTCTACCATTAATTTGCCATGAGATCAATACTGATTGCTAACAAGCATTTGTCTGAGATGCAGACTTTGTAGTTTCGAACGTTTAAAGTTTAAAACTCAAAGCTCCTTTTTCCAAGCCAGCTGTAAGAAAAGATAGGAGAGCAGTAGTAAACGTCCTCGGTACGGAGCGTTTAGCTTTACAAAGGTCACTACAGAGGCCTAACTTCTCCGAAACCGCTTCTCGGTATGGGGACACATGTTGGCTTACAGTATAACCACTTGCTGCCTAAAAAAAAACGGCAGTTCGAAATATCCCAACCAACAGTGTAACGTAGGTGATTTATGAAAGAGTGAATATATCCCAAGCATTACTTAATTCCTCACTAAAAATATGAACTAAGACAAATATACATTTCTGTAGTTCATATTCTTAGATATTATGTTAGATACTTGACTTGTTGAGCAGCAGCTGCGGTTTGTGATTCAGACTTTGGTCTTGAGGCCAGATTTTTCACTCTGGGGCCCAGTTCAGATTTGTACCTGGGTGTACAAAAACAGCATAGTGGTGTAAAATACCCGCAGGAATCTGGGACAAGGACCTGGTGTGAGCGGTAAAAGTAACAATTAAAACCAGGATATCATACGCACGGCTTATGTGTGACAGCTTGAAAACGCTGTAGGCAAATCAGAACGTCAATTTGAGACATGGAATAACACAAAAAACGGAAATCATTTCTGAGCTAAGCAGCCATGAATCTCCAAGTAGAGCACATCTACTCACTCTGAGTTTCCCGCCGACACGCAAATGACTTCAGCTTCGCTTAGACTAAATTTCACATAAATGTCAGTGACTGTGAAATGGAAGAGGGAGCTATGCACAAAATAAAACTAAGAAATGCTCCCAGGTAAAAAAAGAAAAAAAAAAACCTTATTTTTTCCCCAAGACAGACTTTTTACTCTATGTCAGAATGACACAAGTTTTCTTGATTATATTCTGGCAGCATCTAATTTAGTTTTTCCTGTGTCTTAAAGCACACAAATGTATTAATCCCAATAGCAGTTAAAAGTTTATGGCCATCATCACAATTTACACTCACTCTCCCGTTTCTTCAGTCAAGCAAACTATAAAATCCTAATAATAATAATAATAATAATAATACAGCTGCACTGATTTTTATGTTGTCATTGCTGATTTTTCAAACACTTTGTTTTACTTTTGTGCTACATTAACATGATGTGGTTGAAGGGGTTTTACCCAAGTTCAACACCAGCCCTTGTGCATGTCATACAGTGCTGCTTAAAGTATGTGAAGCCCTTGTGCGCCTTACTTTTACCATGATACGGTTATTTAATGGGTATCAGTGTTTCTCATGAGACAAAATAAGTGTGTAATGAGCAATTCCATATGTTGCTTTAGAGGAAATCACGTGTGCAGTAGAAACACACAAGTAGCCCAAGTTGAGCTGGTTAAACTGAGTAGGTAAGTAGAGTCAGGGGAGTAAATCACAGTCATTTGTTCATGTTATAAGTTTAACATTTAGATGTTATAGGTGTATTTTACCTAAGAATAATGACCATCGCTGGAGGGTTCACATGCTTTCAAGCAGCACTGTACGTACACAGCAGACATTTGGATGCTCTAGTCGAGTTTTTCGTTCGGAAGGTACCGGATCCCGCAACAAGCGAGCGTGGGAAAGCAGCGCCACCGCACTGCGTTGAAAGCCGAAAGCTCGTGCTCCATTTCTGTCCTCCATGTCTTCTTCCAGTTGCCTGAGCTTTTGTGTCGATTGTGTCTTCCCAGGCTCGGCCCAAGGGGGAGGGTCTCACTCCGTATCAAGGGAAGAAGAGGTGCTTTGGCGAGTACAAATGCCCCAAATGCAAGAGGAAGTGGATGAGCGGAAACTCCTGGGCCAACATGGGACAAGAGTGTATCAAGTGCCACATCAACGTTTACCCGCACAAGCAGGTGCGCAGTGCGGACAACTGCCCTCTTACCCTGTTACAGCTACCGTATGGAACCGTCTCTGTGTCCGCCTGCTCTCGGCGTGCGATTCCTTGGTATTTGGGATGGATTTCGGCCATTTGAACGCGGCAAAGTTCTTCCATAGTGTATCTCCTAAGTTCGGCGCACATCAGAATCACATCGTCCACCGCAGAGTCCACTGATACCGCGTGAAACCGCGTGAAACCGTAGCTCATTTGACATCTGAACGTTAGTGTGCTCGGACAACTCTTCTACTCCACTAATGTTTCTGCCTCCGGAAGACCTGTCCAGCATATTTCTTCTCCCATTTTATCAGTTACTTTACCCTACGCGCCAAATGTGAAAATGCAGCCTTTTGGCCGCTGCTTAGCGATTTCTGTCTTTACTGCTCCTTTTACAGCCTTTTTCATGTACTCTCCATATTGCCTTTTGATTATAAAGAGCCCTGTTATGTTACCCAGAAGGTTCTCTGTAAGCTTCACATCACTCACGTTAATTTATGGTTGTACAAGCCTCTCCCCAGGGTTTCTGTAGCTACTCAGATTTGCTTCAGAGGTGCAGTGGGGGCTTATCGCTGTGCTAACAGTTCTGTTCCCCGCCGCTCCTCCATAATTCGATCACATCCCCCTTCTACTCTCTTGGTATCATTTATGGCTACAACTGTCTCTTCTCTCCATTCTTTTGTTGTTTCATCTCATTTTCCCTCTCGAGCTCCTCGGCTACAGTGAACTCCCAGCCGACATCAGATATTTCTGCTATCAGACGGTAACCGATGCCCACGAACGTAGAGCTGTGCGCCGTAAAATTATTGAGTACTTGTTACATTATAGCATTGAATCATATTTTACAACATTACTACAATTTTCCAGTTACTTAAATAAAATAAAATTTAAAAAAAAAAAAAAAAAAAAAAACGTTTTTACCTTGGGGCCTGTTCTAAAAATTCCCATGTCACCTATGTGGCTCGGAGAGAGACGGGTTCAGGTAGAGTTTCACACGTACTGAAGTTTACATGTGTTTCCAGATGAACATATGGCAAGTTAAAATGAGTGCAATCTTCCTCCAGTAAGTTCAAACTCCCTGGAAAGCAGGACTACAGTCATATTATTGAACAGGGATGAAAATATAAACGATCCAGGTGGTAGATATGTCTCCATCCGTACGTATTTATGCATTTTTTTCCATTTGGGTATTTATTTGTGCATATAAAAACAGAGGCACATTCTTGATGTTCCTCCTAGATGCCCAGATGGATCCTGCATGCAGGTTTCGCTGAGTGAGTCCATATGTGTCGCTGACAGAAGGGTGATGTCGTGTTTAACAAGTGCGCCGGGTTCCGGGAAGTTCGCATGAATATTGTGGTGTTTGTCAAACGGTGCATGTGCTTTCCATAACCTCTGTCACACGAATATCTGAATTTGTGCAATGCCTAGCAAGCTCAAAAAAAGCCATGCAGCTGCGTGACGGCAGGTGTCAGTTGGCTGAAAATGTAAAAACTGCCGGATTTAAATTTGGCATTCCTGCCAAAAACAGCATCGACAGAAGAAAATCTATTTGGTCACTTCCTTCTTCAGAGGGGATGCGAAAGAAAAGAGGTCGGAAAACGTCCTTTTTTTTTGTCATCCTCTTGCACTTCCACTGCATTTTTAATTGTCTTGCAGGGGTTTTGAGGGGAGAGAGTTCAATGGGTACATTAGGGTTTGACGCCTCTTCGCAAGTATTAATGACAACTGGAGAGCGCTTGACATGCAACCACACTGGCAAACTCTGCGGCTTTGGAGTCTCCATGTATCTCCGCGCTTCAATCTCTGCAGAATAACTAATCAGTTCAAGGCGGCGCGGTTATTTCGGGAGGCCTAGTTGTCTTCTGACATCCATGCGAAGAAGGAGGAAAGCGTGTATTCACTGGTTGTCTGTTAGCAATTATGTTGCTTATAAAACCAAGGCCTTCCTCCAAGCACATTTCTTTTGGTTGGAATCAGAAGAGACAAATACATTGGTCAGAAACATCTGACAGTGCAGAGACATGGCCAGACAGTGAATGAAGACATCTCTGGACAACCTTGACTTAGCGCAGGGAGGACATCCTATATGTGTGTGTATTTCTGCACATTGTGGCTATTTTCCATCCTGCACTCGTGTCCCATACCTTCCATACTTTGTAGAGGGCAAATGGCTGACGTCATTCACAAACCTCTTATAAGGTTTAAGAACGCTACGTGCTGGAATAGCGGCAATTAGAAGATATGTAAACAAATTCCGACAAGAACATTACATAGTTCTCCCTCTATATGTTAGTCTGTCTTTGTTTTCCTTCGTTACCATGTCTATGTGTCCGCAAACACAACGAGAGCCATCGTTACAGCAGAATAATAATATGGATCATATGATGGATTCCATCAGTCAGAAGGGCCATGTTTAAATACGCTACAGTCATGCGCCACAGAACGACTTTCGCTTCACGGCTGAGCACGTGCGTATATAACTGTGCTCCCATAATGTTACAATGGAGCTGAAAAATCCTTATCGACTAGTGACGTCGTAGCACAACGTATTATGTGTTCACGGTGGTGTTGCTGTCAAACCTACTGCGCTGCCAGTCGTATAAACGTACAGCACATACAATTATGTACAGTGCATAATACTTGATAATGATAATAAACACCTAAGTTACTGCTTTATGTATTTACTATACTGTACTTTTTATTGTTATTTTACAGTGTATTCTTTCTACTTATAAAAAACTGTTTACTGTAAAACAGTATGTTGTGTTATGCCAGCAGCAGCATCAAAAATCTCGTGTTTACCGTGTGTGTATAAGTACACTCTATGATCAAGGCTATACCTTCTAGGTGTGTATAAGTACACTCTGTGATCAAGGCTATACTATCTAGGTTCATGTAAGCACACTCTATGATCGAAGCTATACCCTCTAAGTGTGTATAAGTACACTCTATGATCGAGGCTATACCATCTAGGCGTGTATAAGTACACTCTGTGATCGAGGCTATACCTTCTAGGTGTGTATAAGTACACTGTATGATGTTTGCACAACGACGAAATGGCCGAATAACACATTTCTCAAAATGCATCCCCATCGTTAAGCGACGCATGTCTGTATTTATATTCCTTTACATGTTTTGACTTTCGACCTTAGAATTTTGGGAGGACATTTATTGTCACGGGGGTTGCGGTGGCGCAGTGGGTTTGGCCAGGGCCTGCTGTGCGGTGGGTCTGGGGTTCGAGTCCTGCTAGGGGGGCCTGATGATGGACTGGCATCTTGTCCTGGGTGTGTCCCTTCCCCCTCCAGCCTTGAGCCATGTGGTGCCGGGTTAGGCTCCAGTTCGGCACGACCCCGCTCGGGACAGGCGGTTGTAGACATTGTACGTGTGTGTGATTTATTGTTGTGATAGTTATTTGAAAACGCATTACATTTATGCTTTCTTGACTGTTCCACAACAGTCTTCAGGCGTTTGAAGTGAGGACTCTGTCATGTGGCTGCGGTCGCTTTCTGAGACGTCTCCTGAGCGCAAGCTTTGTGGTCCGGTGCCCTTTCAGGATCGGAGAGGAAAACTGCTAAGGTTTTAGAGAGAGTCCTCTCAGCTGTGTCTGCTCAGCACAGCAGAGTCTAGTCAGAGGTCTGACAGCCTCGGATGTCTCGTCGCCGTTGTGCTGCGGTGTCCGTCCTTCATGCTCATTCTAAAAAGGGAAGCACTTGGACGTGTGTCCTTTAATAGAAAGCCTATTCCTATCAGCCAGAGAAACCTGTTCGAAGGACTGATTACTGCCCAAACTTTTTTACTTGAAGGATTTCAGCAAAACCACGATTTTGCTGTATTGGCGAGTTTTCCAATAAGTTATCATGGCTAATTGTTTTTTCACCCACCCTTTAAATGCTTGTGAGCCTCCATAGCTTAGTCATGGTAGGTTTAGATTTGTGGCGAGTGGCCACATTTCCTTCAGCTACATTTTCCTGACAGTGGTTCCCTCGCAGCTCAGCAAATTTGGAAGGAAAAAAAAATAATAAAACACTGAATTAAATATATCAACATTCCTCGCGTTTTCTTGTGCTGGTTTTCATTTTCGTCCGTGGCCTTGCCTGTACGAGTGTTTAATGCGTTCAGCAGCCTCTACGAGGAGGAGACGTCGTATTATTGTTGCCACAGCTTTAAGCGGAAAAAGCTAGGTAGAAGAGCGTGGATGAAAAGGGCTTCCTAGGAAATTGGGGAAGTTGGGTCATCTGCCAGGACACGTTGTGTCTTCTGAGAGACTTTCTTCTGTGCCAGCACTGAATGTTAAAAGGGACTTCATGGAGAAGAAACTAACTGTCTCCAGTTAAGATTTATGTCACACTCGGTCTGTTCCCAGTATAGTCCCAACCCGTCCCCTGGAAGTTCTCGCAGAAACACTGTCAGTGCAATTCAAATAAAGCTGGAACTGGAGCAGCCGCTGGCCTTGTTAACCCTACTTCCAACGTTCAAGAAATACACGTGAAACAAGAAGCAATACTAACAGTCCATTTTGGCTGCTGGGCAAAATAATGACATTTATTAGCTGGGTAAGAAATGGGCTGTTGAATTTCTTTAGCTGGTGTTTCTGCTGCAATGCAGGTTTTCAGGGAAACCTTATCAGCAGCGTTCCGGCCCAACAGGGACAAGAGTGCGTTGCCAAAACAAAGATCCTTCTGGGAGAGTTCTGTTGAAACTTATTCTGCAGTTGTTTTTGCACGAGGTTAAAGTAAATTCAGCTTAAAATTCAACACCAGGCTTGAACACTTTCTTGGAGCCAAAGTTTACATGTAATTTTACGTGTCTCGTACACTATATGAGTAATTACACGTGTTGTAGAGCTATTACCATGACCGTTGGCTGTTGTGTCACAGAGCTCTTTCGTCGCGTCCGTCAGCTCTTGACTTTTTCATTCTGAACGGTTGTGCACGTTTTTATTCCTCACATGTCAAAATGTGGCGCCTGGAATACCCCCCAAAGGGAAAAATAAGAGGGAAAAAGTGCTCTTTCTAAGTTTCAGTTCATCCATCATTTCTTTCCTTAGTCTGTTATCGGAAAAACATTTGTAAAGACATCAGTTTACCCGAGCACTGGGGACTTGTTCTACTTTTAAGACGTATTTGACTGCGACCAGAGGTGTGTTCCCACAGTGTGCGTGGGAAAAGGAGAGCATCGTGGATCGTGTGCTGATTATACTTTTCGCTCCGTGAAATCGACGTAATCCTTTGCGGTTTGTCCAAGTCGGCCAGCGAGCTAACGTGGCACACAAATGGGTTTAGTGTCGAGGGCGCTGCTAGAGAGCCTTTGAGTCCAGCCACCCACAGACTCACTTGGCCAGAGCTGATATCTTGTTATTTTAGCTCAACATACATCATGTACAGTGCAGCAGCATCTACAACGTGATCCGCTGCCCGATGGCGAGCTCAGGAGGCGGCGTCCATTCCAGCCGTGCCGGAATTTTTTTCTCGCCGTGTGCATGTTTATATCGTCAAGTTTTATTTGCGTTTAACTGTTTATGACAGTGGTCCGAAAAGTTCTTGGCCTCGAGTGGCCTTTCCAGAATTCGTAGCATCAGTTCCAAGAAAGTAATTCCCAGTGCTGTTTCCTGCGTCTCTGCAAAACGGTTTGTGTCAACAAACAGGACAGCGTTCATTTCCACTTCGATCTCGGCAAATAAACGGAAGAAGCGGACGCCTTGCACATTGCCGTCTGCAGGCTGACAGAAATTAAAATCAAAGTGTCGCGAGATTCTCCTCTAGCCTTCCACAGTGATGACGAATACAAGGAGGGTAAAATAATTTATTGCGAAAAGTGACAACTTTTATGGCGACTAAGGAAACGGAATTAAATGACTAAAGCATGCAGTCATACTAAAAGGAAGACGGAGAGAATAAAAAGTAGCATTTACAATAATTGTACTATTGTACAGGGAAACAAAAGGGCCCTTTGACGGAAAGAAATCAGTGGAATCCTATTAATACTCTTTCGGAGTTACCAGACACCAAACAAAAAAATGTATCTGTGGTGCTGTGACATTGTGGTTCCATGTGTTTCTTACAGAAAGTTCCTAAAAATCATTTCATTTTAATTGTTCTCACTATCATGCGGACATTCGGGTTTGTATCAGAGGGCCTGTTACCGACGTGATCCCCAGCTCTGACCTCAACGTTTCCTTGTTTCCCGGAACAGCGTCCTTTGGAGAAGCCCGACGGACTGGACGTGTCGGACCAGAGCAAGGAACACCCTCAACACTTGTGTGAAAAATGCAAAGTCCTTGGCTACTACTGCCGTCGCGTGCAATAATCCCAGAGCAGAAGGGCTCCCCAGCTTATCCCGCCTTTTCCGCAGCCATTCACAGGTTTACCCGCAAAGTGCTCTTTACGTAGTGAAACTTGCCAAATTTGATATGTATATATTTTAATTGCTAACAGGCCTTAAAACATCAATATTCTGAAATGTTTTTTTTTTTTTTTGTTTGTTTCCTTTTTCTGTGTGTCTGTATAACTGAAAACATGTTTTAACACTATCACTGACAGTATTGCTGCCCGTATCAGTTGCAATGGATTACCTCACTGTGGGGTCTATTGACTTTGTTTACATAATTCTTTTTCATGTTTTTTCCCTGCCAAGTGAAATATGTGGATGTGCTGAGTATTCTTAAATTTTTATTTTTGCTAATAATTTAATAAGGCTTTTAATGCCGTTCGTTGTTCAGTGGGTCAGCAGCACATCTTATCAACTGTGAATTAACTGAGGGATTATGAAGAAAGTATCCCTGTCTTGTACGTTATCTTTGTATTTATTACTGGAGTCCTACCGTGTCGTCGTCGTAGGCTGTCGTTAGGTTTTGTATTGTGCAATCGTATTATTTTAACTGGGACGTATACAAGTATTGTAACTATTTCCGTACATCCTTAGAAACTACTGTAGATTCTGTCGTAATGCTATGAGATTTTAGTCAGTGTTAGTGTGCTTGGAAATAGTTCTGTAATATTTTTTAATTATGTAGTACACTCATGTATTTCCTTGTATCCACTGAACCTTGAAATATACGCGCAGTTAATTTATATATTAGATATCAATTCATGAAAAAGCTGTTAATGGGAAAAGCTGCTGTGCAATATTTCATTTTAGAACTGAACAGCACAGTGCTACCATATAGCCAAACTCCTTTTAGTCATAATGGAGAAATTGTATTTTTATATCGATTTACAACATTATCTTAGTGTTATATTTAATGAAGAGCAGGCAGCATGTAAAGAACTCACAGCTTGGGGTTGGGCTTTGGGTGAAGCTGTAGCCCTGAGCCCAACTCAGAGCTCTTAGATCTGGACAAAGTGACGTTTCTCTATCTGTGTCGTAAATTAGACTCAACGAAGGAGGGGTGTCAAAGAGCATCGACCCCGACCCCGACCCCGACCCCAACCACCGACCACCCCCTCAGAGAGAAAGCTGCATTTGCGACTCGTATACCTGTGATTCCGGCCCATCTACTTATACAAAAGGTTGCGCTGGCAAACACAACACTCGTATTTGAATCTATATCCGATGTTTTCGAACCTTCTTTGTACATTTACGTGCTCGAGTGAGTACGCTGGCCCGTAGGAGAAACGGCTCATTTTCTTCACTTTCCATCAGCAGATGTAGACTCAGAGACAGGGAACGGATGAAAACTGCAGTGCTTTGAAGCGGTGCTTTCAACGTTACACGGTTGTGTTATTGTTTTTACTCAGGTCAACTGTACTGTTCAAGTAGGAAGCTGTCAGGTATAGACACACGACCCCGAAGCACAAACGTTCGGCCACATTCGGCGCACGGCTCGTCCTTGTTTGGACCCGTCAAGAAATGAAAGCGCAAACATTCTTTGAAAGTCACTGCGGTTCAAACCCGACTTCCCATCGTCACGGTTAGTGGGGAATTTGAATCCTGAATTGAAAAGGTTTCATTCAATGGCTTCATATTTTGATTATGACAAGTTATACCTCATTTGTGAACGAGCTGAAGTCCAGTTTTGTGTATTTGAACAGTATCCTTTTACAGCTGCGTATGAAATCTACGAGCTGCCAAAAGGCAGATGAGAATTGCCTTCACCAAATTCATCCGAATCATAATTTCTCCTTAAGTCAATAACTATAACAAGTGAAGTGCGGTTCGCTCACCGCTATGTAAGCAATGAGTAAGAGTCCACCTCGAGTGCCTTCGGAGGGCTTTGCCTGCAGCAGACACTACGCCTCCACCTTCAGTCCATAGTGTCTCACTGAGTGCAGAACATCTAATACTGGAGGTGATTCTGCTGCCTAACCACCAAGTGGTCTTTGGAAAAAGCAAACGAATAACCACAAGACAAACACTTGTCTTGACAACCAGTCACAGCCCCCCTTATATTTCTCATTCCTTGAGCTGTTCTGTAACCAAACACCTGAGATTTCCAAACACCATTTTGCCAATTTCTTTACCAGCGTAGAGACTTTGCTTGGCTGCAGACTTTTTTAAAAAAAAAAAAAAAACAAAAAAACAACAAAAAAAAAAGCTCAAAATGCTTTTCCAGACGTTATGGTTCTGGATCAGTCTGTCTCCGAAAACAAAAGGCAAAAAAGAAAAGGCTGAACAAAAAGTCATCATCAACATTTCCAATTATGTAGCCAACCGTTGCTATACAAGAGTCTTTAAATGCAGAATGTTTATTTGCAGTCATCAGGGCGAAGGAATAAAAAGCACCTTGAAATACGTGTAGTGGCGGTAGCTGATTGGAAACATCTGGGAAGTCAAGTGCCGTTACTTCACGAGTGTGGATGCTCACCCAGTTAACACACGTTTCGCCGTCTTGTGCCCCTGATACATCAGTGTGTTTGGATTATAAAACTTCCATACAAAATTGGATTATGTATTATGGAATATGGATTATAAACCTTCCATAGGGAACAGACTCAGACTATGACTGAGCAGCAACAGCAGGATGACGCCGTTTGTGCTGTTAAACTGCTGCCCGTACCCTGTCGTGTCATCCATCCGTTCATTCTCAAACATTCAACACGTACGCGGTGGTCGACTGGAAGACGATGCGCGTTTCGGAGACGGCGTCATGTGCAAATATCACTTCTCGTTGTGAAATACGGACATCTACGCCGCGTGTGGGAGAACGATCCGTGTTAAAGGTGTCCGGTGGAAATGGAGGGCGGAATTCGTAGTGGGGGGTGAGGGTTACTGCAGATCTTGACGGGTTAGGAGACAGTGGAGAAAGAGTGTGAGAAGAACGCAGAGTCACTGAAGGGATCTTGTCTGCTGTTGTGGGGATGTGATGGGGACATTCAGGAAGTTGGGTCTTGTGTTGAAAAGGCGTGACAATCATTAGTAGTGCCGAGTTCTGCTCCCTCCAGCATTTCTAAATAGAGGAGCTGCAAAAATACCTGCCTTAGAAGACAAAAAACCGAGAAGAGCATTTAAAGCAGGGTGGTCAGCTCACGTCCCAGAAGGCCGCGGTGCAGCATGACTTAGAAAGCATATTAATTAGTGCCTCATTTATACGAGGGGAATTACTGCTCCAGTAACTGCCTGCAGAGTAAGGAAGAGAGGAAAAAAACTGCAAAAATATAATGGCTGCAAATTATCACAGAGATGCCAGACTGACTAGTATTTCTCCTTTATTCCATTACACTAGTTGACTTGGACACGTAGTAAATTTTCCAACAGGCAAAAACGAATATAGTATTGTTGTCATGGAAACGCATTTGAGACTAAATGCGCTTATCTTCGACAGACCAAGCTGTTGCTTTTACTTCAGCGCACCATCGTTTTTACACTTCTGTGATCCGTGAAATCTGATTGCTGGCAGGAATGCAAAGAAGAGTTTAGCTGAACAAATGAACAACAAAGCATTAACGTTATTTTCTAACACGTTCTCTTTGTTGTGTCTTTTTATTTATTTCTAAATCGTGCAGTGATTTACAATAAGGTGTGCTGGTGATGTTGAAGCAGTGGAAGGTAATGTGAACTAACGTACACTGATGGAATGTGAAACCGCAATTGCTGGGACAGTTCGGAACATGACACGATACGCGAATGTTACTTCTACCATTAGGCGGAGTGGAGCTGGGGGGGTGATTGACGATACCGTACACTGCTAGTAAGGTTCGGGTTAGCTGTAGGAACCGTTATGGTGTGTTCGCCGTGAGCAGGACAACATGCTGTCTAAAGTAAAGAGATATTTATGGGCAGAAAAGAGGTGGAAACGTTGAGCGTAACATTTCCATTTATGAAAAGGATCTTCTCTGTACACCATCTTCTTTAACCGCATTGCATTGCAGCTGGGATCAATTTTAATGCTCTTTAATTAGAAATAATAGAAAAACGTCACACTCTGAACTTGCACCGTCTTGCCAGTGTTGCATGAGCACAACTACTTCACTCTTCGCTTGAGTTATTCTTCTGTTTTCGTGTCGGTCGGTCGGTCGGACGGATGTATGTATGTATACCGTAGCGAATCGACGTAAAACGGCAGTGGGTTTAATTCTGACAGGAAATGTGCGGGAAAATTAAATTGGAAAAAGGCATTTCCGAGCAGATCTTTCAACTGAAAATTTCCGTAAAGAACACGAAACAAACGTGTCCCCTCAACGTGGCTCGGGCCCCGGACTCAGGGGTTCTGGCTGCGTTGAGCCAGCGGAGGCAGTACGCTATTCACGGGGGGCGTTGGCGTGCCGAGCGACAGCTCTCGGCCTTTTCGCACCTGTGAAGACGAACCCATGTGACTGTGGCTTTCAAAGCCTTCTTCCTCTGGCCACTCGTAACGCTCAGGAGGGACGTTTTCGAGGAGGCAACGGGCTCCGCGGCTTCGCAAAGAGCGGCAAAGTGTTCGTTCCCATGTCTGAAGACAGACGTAATTGCTTGCAGATGCATTTGCCTTGATACATATACTTGACTTCTTACAAGAAATCCTTTGCATTTTCAATGAACAATGTATGTATTTTGGAAACCTCTCTTGATGTTAACATTTCTGGATAGATTGCAAAAAGTAGAAGTGGTTTTCCCCAGAAAGAGCTTTGCAATGATTTTTGTATGTATATATTTGAAGGCCATCATTTACAGAATAGTATATTAGGTGTTTTTAAATATTATATTGCAATATCAAAGCTTTTTCTTAAAAAGGGCCTGTTGTTAAAGTATAAACAAAGCTGGGAGTTTTTTCAATGTTTTACAATCTGAGGGTATATCCTACAGAAAATATTTATGGAAGGATTTTTTTTTTTTACACAATATTTTGTCTGTATAAAATATGCAACAAAAATTACACTAAGAAGAAAATATTGTCTACTTAGATTATTCTATGAAGGTTGGTACATAATTATTAAATACCCTTTCTCTCTTAAAGCCATTTCTGTTTTGTTTAATGTGTGGATGAAAATATGACAGTATTAACAGGTATGCTATTGAAGTGTATGTTTTATATGCTTAGAGTTCCTATATGTGTATTTTGAAATACGTATAGCATCATTTTAAAGAGCTCTTTCACAATTTTAACATTAATAGCAACAGGCAACAGTGACACTTATGCTACTGCAGTTTAATGTTGTATTTAAGCAAATAGTAAGCAATATGTGTAACGTCCTCAAGCGCAGGACAGAGTTACTCTTTTTAAAACATTTTTTAATGAGTTATACAGGAAGAGCATCGCTACTCTAGACACACCTGGCTGAGGTTGCATGCGCACGTACGTATTCTTTCATATTGCTCGGAAGACAGAAAAACGTTTAGTATTCTTATTACTTTTTAGTGAATTATTAGTTTTCGAAATGTTATGTTATTCTAGTATACACCAAAATACTAACCATGTTGCTGCATTTACAATATTGTGTAGAAACTAATGTATGGTCATACTGACTTTATAGTTGTCTGCTGAGAAAACGGGAGGTAAATGGAATAACATACACTGCCTTATTATAAACTAGATATCACTGTTTACTTTTTAATTAAATTTACTTGTTTTGTACAAAGACTAATGCTGAAATGGAAATTGGCAGAGCACAGAGTGACTGGCAAAGAAGATGTATAACTGGGAATGTGCAAAGAATGTACAACTCTTCTGTTAAATGTCCATAAAATGGCATTCCAAAATGTGCCTTATTTGCTTATTAGGGGAAAAAAGCTTGCTTTACTGCTTTTAAGAGTTTTATTGCTGAATTAAAATATTGAATAAGTGCCTTTTTCTGTTTTATTTGCCTCTTTTCCCTTAATTGTCAAACACAACTGGGACAATAGTTCAACAGATTATGGCGAAATTTACGTCTCTATTTGGGGGGGGGAGTGTAATTCTGTGAAAACTGTTGCCTGAACCCAATGTGCTCAAAATATGGAAGCGAAACAGCCTCGTGCCTCATTCCAGGTTTCCTTTTCAACACTGAACCTCATTATTTAGTGTCGCTGTGCTTTAATGTGTAAAAAGCACAGATATTTGCAGTTAAACTGGCCATCTTACAACCACTCGGTAGGACCGGAGTACTTCACGCACATGTGGTTGATGCATTCCTCGCGACAAAGGAGCACAAATTGCCATTTGTTCCTTTACACAATATAAATACACACAGTGCCCAGATGCCTAGGTGGCTGGTGCATAAAGTGCCAGTACTTTTCGACACTTCTGGAGCACAGCGCTGCAGACTGCTCAGCAGTGCTCCTAGTGCAGAGCTCAAGGAAAGGATCCCGCAAAGAAAGCCGCTTGCAAGTCCGTGAAGAAGCGAGACGCGTGCTGCGCGTTTTCATTCTTTCTGGAAAAGCTCGCGAACCTGCCGAGCATTTCACAAACGTTGCTTGTGAAGTGAAGCCTGCGCCCCGAGAGCACAGGCCACTTCCCGCACTGCTCCACGGGAAGGGAGGCTAAATGAAATCAAGTTTGCCTTAACACTGGGACATTAAACAGAACTAGAAGGAAAACATTGTTTCCATGGCGACAGTGAAATCCGATAACTCAAACAAACCTGAATGGTTTTGGAAACAACACACCCTGGCTCCATATGGCTTCGTTTAAACAATGCACACCATTCCTCTCGCCCATCATTTTTGCTCATAACAAGGCATAAAGGCACAAACCCCGTCCAACTCTTTCGACTTACCCTTCAGCTACACGCTGCGCAGAGTCCTTCTGAAAAGTCTTGCTGCTTCTCACTGCAAGAGATAACAATGATAAAACAAAGACTGCATTTTGAAATGTATACCTGCAAACGCACCAACATTAGCTAGTGGGTGATAGTAAACTCAGTTTGTACTTCGTCAAAGGAAATCAACACTGATTGGTCACAACTTTGCACCTAAAACACCACCTAGAAGAATAAGTCCTGCATTCAAAATTTAAAGTCCCTTCAAAAACTTTACTTTCTGCAACTATTTTAAAATACTGTTACGGTACTGCCCTGTGATGGACTGATGTCCTGTCTAGGGTGTACCCTAATTCACCCCCTGCATTTTAGGGATAGGCTCTGGACCACCACGGCCCTGCATTGGACAAGCAGTTCTTGACAGTGGGTGGACGGACAGACTGCCTTTCCAAGATGTAACAAAGGACCTCTGTGCAAACCTTTTTGAAAATCCTGAAATTCATCAGACCTTTTACTGTATTCAGAGAACCTGGCAGGATAAATTAATTGATGCACAATGATAGTTCTGCCACATTATGTGCCAATGAAAAGGGGGGGGAATTATACAAATGGTTGCAATTATAATAAAGTGTAAGGCTGCTGAGATCAATGGTTCCCTGAGAAACATGGGAGGAACCACAAACTGTCCAAGTCACAGGACTCAACCCAGTACATTAAAATGTTGCAAACTGTGCAAAACTGTACTTTGTGTGACACAGGTCAAACAGAACTTACATAAATACGGGGGGGGGGGGGGGGGGAGAAGAAAGAAAAAAAAAAAAAAAAGGTGCACCTATAACCCACAGCTATGAACTAACTGGTTAACCGAAGTCCTAAAACGGCAAATGAAGTGCAAAAATAGACAGCTGTAAGGACAAATTGAGAGGAGAAAAAAAAAAAAAAAAGGCTCGAGATTTGTGGTCATTTTATTCTAAGTACAACTAAAATGTGAGGAAATAGCCAATTCCATGATTAATCAGCAAAAACAACGTTTAAAAAAACATAATAGATATTATAGAGCCATTAACTGAACATTACATTGAGAACTTACTCCTGTTCCAAAGCGCCTTCTTTTGACCGTGGTATTAGAGTTATACAAGACGACACCACATTGCCTGCAAAGGAAATGAAGCATGCTGGGATAGTCATGTCTCAAAAATATGTTTAATCAACAGGCAATAATATGCAGTAGTATAACAGCATTGAGGTCACAGTCAAAATAGAATTGTAAACACTACAAATTTAACCCCAAAAAAAAAAAAAAAAGTTACCCACAGGGGGGTAGAGCCTAACAGAAATACACAAGATCCCATGACTGGTATGTTTCAGTATATTTATACAGGGCACAATTCTTTAGATATTACCAAAATGGAACTCCAACACAGTGTGATAATATAACACTGGCCTCACTTTAATTCCAAATATTGCTGTATTCTTCCTTTGTGACAATTTTTTCAATTTCTTGCTTGTTAAGAGCATTTTGTTTTCGTGCTTTTCTTTTTTTACACATTTATCACACTGTATTTGCGTTAGTCATTAAGACATATTTTAGTGGTTTTTCCTTTTTAAGAAACAATATTTTATTCAAGTTGAGACAAGTCAACATAAAGAAAAAAATGGAAGATGGATACACTTACATATGAACCACTTCAGCCTCCCATGAAGTCCTATTAATTACTGAGCATGCAGGTACAGAAGACATTAAAGAGTATTCGTGACATGATTCGTCAACAGGACCCCTTTATTAGCACCACAGATTTATGAAATGATAGAACATTTTATACCGAACTCAATCTTTCAAAGCCAATTGAAAACAAGGTAAAATATGAATAAGAACAGCCCACGGTAAAGAGGACGACACACACAGCTGACATTCCAGGAAGCAAACGGAACTGACCGTCGAGACCTCAATCAATTTTACAGTTAAGTGCAAACTTCCAGGTGCATTATTAATCAATCATTTTTAAACTAACAGACTTATGAAGGTAGAAAATAAGAAGAGGTACAATTTTCTTTCCCTCCTGATGGGAATGATCAGAGTCCAGTTTAAGCATTTGATCCTGTTCATGTGGTAAAACCGCCTTTTTCTGCATTCACAGTAGGTGTAAGTCTGCTGAGGACACGACACACAATTACTTTAGCTCTCCGCAGTCTGCGATGGTGATCCTTTTGGAGGTGCTCCCAGACTGGGAGCCGTATGACTCCACTTTGGAGATCACGTCCATTCCCTCCTTCACGTGGCCAAACACGACATGCCTGCCGTCCAGCCTGGGGAGGAAAACATCACAATTCCTTAATTCAGCAAACTGCACTGTGCAGTGGGCAGCAGGGGCTGTTCCTAAAAGGACATTTTGGCAGCTCGCTCCTACCATTCAGTCTTCGTGGTGCAAATGAAGAACTGAGATCCATTGCTATTTGGACCAGCATTCGCCATTGACAAGACACCTAAAAAGCCACGGATAAGTGACACAATTACAGACTAGCTCTCATCATGTTAAATGTTAATAATTCAGTGTCAGCCTTCAGCGTAGTGGAGCTCTGCTTTCAACAAGAAAAGCCTTTACTTGGTTTATACCACAATACAGTGCAGCATTATAAAACACATGAGTCCACAGGGTTTGGATCTTGAACTCTTTGACAGAGAGCTGGACTGGTAAATGTGGTGAGGAGAAACAACAACAACAAAAGTAATCAGTAAATTGATTCCTGGTGGTTGACTTGTAAAGTAGGTCAGCGTCTTTGGGAAAAGGAAATTCGGCATCAACTCCACGCTCGGGAAAATGTCCCCATCTTGTGGTACAAGCACTTTGTGCAAACTTTATGTAACTTTTAAGAACATCAATAGCCATCTTCGAAATAGATGAGGAAAATTAAAGATGATTCAAAATTTAAGGCTGCAGAAAAGACAAGTAAATACTATGGTATACACAGTAAACAAGTGTAAACACAGAGAAAAACATTTGGACTCTTGAAGAAAAAAAAAAAATTACCTTTCAAAAAAAGCCATAGTAAAACTACAGAACATTAAGCAACACCAATTAAACAAAACAAAAAGTCCTCAGATACCTGGCCCTGTGTGCTTCAACTTGAAGTTCTCATCAGGGAATCTAGGTCCATAGATGGACTTTCCTCCAGTTCCATTGTGATTAGTAAAATCTCCTCCCTAAACACATGGGGTGAGGGAATAAAAATTACTGCTGAACACTCTCCATAAATGCACAGCACTTCAGAAGTATTCAGTTCAGACCAAATATCAGCAGTTATCACATGGCATCCAACATGCCTCTTCTTGTTTAATTATGGCAGAATCAGGGTGTTTGGCAGATTCAGTCAAGCAGCGCTAAAGCCCAGCTCCAGATAAACAAGACGAGATGAGACACAGCACCTGGCACATGAAGCGAGGGATCACTCTGTGGAACGTAGATCCTCTGTACCCAAAGCCATGTTCTCCTGTGCAAAGGGCTCGAAAGTTCTCTACATAGAAGACAGACGCACAAACGCACAATATTGGGGGGGGGGGGGGGGGGTTAAAGAGCGGTCCAGCACCCTGCATCTGACAACAGCTGACCGCTGCACACCTGTATTCATGTGAACACATGGCTTTTCGACACTCATCTCTATGTTCTGGAACTGTCTAAACTTCTCCTCTGTCCCTCATGGTCTTTCCCACAGTACCTCACTGCGCTCCTAACCCGCAAAACACCTAAAACCTTTGTACCGGCTTTACCTTCTCCTTAAGCTGCTCGTCTTCTGCGCCAAAACTTTTTTTGTTGTTGTTAAATGACTGGGTGGATCCAGTCCGAGGTTTGAGCCACGCAGCACCAGAGAGAACATTGCGGGAGGTCACTGGTACCTTTCGGCTTTCCGCATTGTGAGTGAGGACGTTTGAGACAGTACAACTCACCTTGCACAACGGACCAGCTAAACATGATAATAATAATAATAATAATAATAATAATAATAATAATATGAAGCTGCACACAGATCAGCCAGTTTATGTAACTCAAGAGAATGTCACATTCAATGTGCGCCCACCACCCTACCTGCTGTTTTGGGAACCACGTCTGCATTCAGCTGCAAAACATCAGGAAAGAAAAAGAAGAGAGACAGACAGTGGTCAGACCCCCTGGACTGACATTATTTTAAGGAGGGAAAAAAAACAGAAGTAGCCCAGGAGGAACAAACACTGACTGTGTACTCAGTACTGTCACTTGCTGCTTGCGCTAGTCTCGGCTCCTCAGTCAGTGTCAGTCTGTCTTTCGTCAACATTCGCACATTTGTTTTGATTTGTAAAAGTGTTAAATAAGTAAAAGCACCGTGGCATGTTTGGAATTTCAATACAATACTTAAGTGCCGTGCGTGTAGTGAGACTTTTTTTTTTTTTTTAAAAACTGTAGTAATACTACGACGTGACGAGAAGTCAGCGTCCGCAGCAGGCCGGGCGGCGCGCGGCGACACTTCCGGGACGGCGACGTTGCGACGGACAGGTCAGGTGCGCCGTACCTGGAAGGTGACCCTGCCCAGCGGCTGGTTGTCCGCCGCGATGTCAAAATAAACGACCGGGTTCGCCGGGGCTCCCGACGCAAAGAGGCGCGTGGCGGCGATGCCCAGCGAGGAGAACTGAATGCGGCTCTTCACGCGCAGCATTGCGGTTCCGAGCGCGCCTTTTTTTCGTCCGCGCGACACTCAAACACTGCGTACGTTTGCAGATACAGGAAGTCGACAGAGGGCAAACAGCGAGATATAGACCGCAGAGCATCCAGCGCACATGTACTGTGGGACAGGAAGTGGAAAAACGTCACTTGTGGTGGGCGGGAACCGTCCTGCGTCATCTTTCATCGACGTCGCCTGTCCTTTGCGTGTTTTCGTTTGGTTTTTACGACACTTTGCCAAATACCTCTACCCATTTTTAACTTTTCAAGGACAGGGACTTGTAACACAGTACTTGCAGGTTCAAGACCCACTTCTTGCAGTATCCTTGACCATGGTGCTTAATCTTTACATCCACTATAATTCACAGCTCTATAAATGGGTCAAATAAGTTTTTTCACATAAAAGTATCAGCTATGAAACAATTGTGGTCAAAAACAGTAATTAGAATGACAGACATAATCATAAGTAGCAATATGTTAAAACAGAATTTAAGCAATGACCATTATTTTTCTTTTTTGACCAAAGGTTGTGTTAACTACGTAAATTCAAATAGGACTCAAAAGACATCGCCATGATGACGAAGATTAACTAAAGCTGCTGTAAAGACACTGAAGTTACAAACACTAGACGAATGTCTGCATATTTACTATGAATTTAGGCCTATGAATATCATTTTGATTCAAACACTTTAAGCAACTTTACCAGAAATACCTCTGTGCCAAGCATTTCAGTCCTACGGCCAGACTGAGAAAAACTGATGAAACGATGCTGCACGGTGAAAAAATACTCCTAAAGAACCACATGGAGACAATGATGTACAGGTATCATCTGAATACATATTTATTAGATAAATATTAGGATGTCACATCATCTAACTACATACAGTTCTGCAAGACTAAAAATCACAATTAGTTTATTTTTTCTGACCAGTTTAGAATATGAAATGATTGTACATACAATGTACAAACATAAAGACAATGGCCACTTTTGCATGAATCACCTTAGATTGTACCTTTTAATTTTTTATCTTTTTTAATTCTGTCTGATCATGATATCAAAAATTGTACAAACTATGGATTTGGTTACAATCTTTTGGACCCACCCCCCGGCTTCTGATATCCTTCCCCCTCCCTCCAAACCACCCCCCCCCCCCCCCGTATTTTCTTCATTAATATTTTTGTAGCACCTTAAAAATACACAGGTGATAGACTAATACACATAGGCTAATTATTATTACATGTTGGTATAACAAAATTATTGTTTTTTTTCTTTCCCCAATTGGCCTCATAAGAGAGGTCAGAATTATGTTACATAAGGGAACAACTGCTGAGAATTCACAGACACTAACAAACAAGATTCATTTTCCATACTGAGTCACTTCTGATGGGCTGGGCAAGCTTAAAAAAAATAAAATCAATAAACAATGCACATTCCCGGGGAAAATGAATACATTTCTGTTAACATGTCTCTATATACTTATTTACATATGTACAGGCTTCCCTTAGGTCCTCCTCTCTCTTGCATGTTCTTGTCCTGTGGCTGAATCCCAGGGCCTAACAGGCTGGGCTATTCCCCCTTCTCTTTTTTATTTATCATTTTATTATTTTATTTTATTTTCCCGGGTCACAACTTCGCTTGCAGATGATTGTGCAACTACACTATGCAAGGGTGCCTAATAAATGGAAATGGCTCATACGTAAATGTGAGCAAACTGTGAAATATTAACTACTTCAAATATGTCTACTTATATACAAAAATTAAAAGAAATAGTGTGGCAGTGCATGTTTAAAATAGATTTTTTTTTTTTTTTTAAACTTGTGTTGGATATATGTACTTTTAGCTGCTACCCCAGCACCAGTTACCTATTCTAATCATATTCCCCCATTAAACTGGAACAATAATAACTTCCAAAGGCCTTATAATTTATAAGACAAAAATTAGCTGTTCATTTTTACATACATAGCTACACTGGGTTAAACGAAATCGAAAGAGTACTAGCCTTACGTTTTATTAGAAAAGAAAACATATAAAAAATAATTTACAAAAGCAGAAAACAATATTTGAAATGGGATACAAATTTCAAATGATCTTTAGCTTTTACAAAAGCTGTATTTCTATAACAAAAATAAAAACAATATCATAGTTTTATTTAATGTAAGGCTGTGATACATTTTTAAAATGCCACTTGCACATCTTGAAGACCGATGATAATCCCCACATCCCCATGGCTCCCTTCATTATTCTAATGGCCACTGACAAATGACATGTGTTCTGTCCAAATCACGCCACTGTTTTTGTTCTCAGTCAAATATGTTAAAGCCGGCACTCAGAGACAGAACAAATCGATTCATCCACACAGCCTTTGAAGAACAGGAAGATTTAAAGTGAATATTACAGTATAAACAGTAAAAATTGTGCCCCACCCTCCACTTTTTTGTGTTGAACTGTCAAGTGACCTCAGTGGGGCAACTTTTATTTATTTTTTTTTTTATTTTGTTTTTTTTTTTTTTTTTGCAACGGCGGAAAAAACATCTGCAAGTTCCAGTTGATTCTGTAAATGTACTGGGGAAAGGAAGTACACAGATAAAACACAAAAAATAAAAAGACCGACATAAACGACAGACAATTTCATTGGTTCTCTCTTCCACGGAAGAAACCTCATATTCAGGTGGAGGGGCTGGGTGGTGACGGGGTTAGTTTGTTCATAGAGGAGTAGTGGAAAACAACAAAGGACCAATTCTGAAAAGGATTAATATCATCTAAGACAGTACTAAAATATTCACAAATGTATTTACAATAGCTTCTTTAAAAAATAATACATTTGCATACTGAACAGCG
Source organism: Scleropages formosus (assembly GCF_900964775.1). Lineage (NCBI taxonomy): Eukaryota > Metazoa > Chordata > Actinopteri > Osteoglossiformes > Osteoglossidae > Scleropages > Scleropages formosus. The sequence goes on along the minus strand of NC_041829.1, from coordinate 19,935,562 downwards.
GCTTTCAGTTAAAATGAAATTGAAGAAAAATAAGATGGAAAATGTCATATGGTGCCTGTGATGTTTCCAGAATTTCTTTATAAAATATCTAAGACAGAAACACCAGGGACTACCATATATTTGCAATTGAACAAAGTGATAAATTATTTCTTTTCCCAGGGCGTACACATGAGCGGGTAGCCTACCCTCTGGCCCTCCCAAACTTTGGTGACATAAAGCAATTTCCCAATGATTATAAACTATAATGCGTTTGCAGCACTGCAAAATAAAAGAGCGATCAAACAAAACAATAATTACAAACCGGACAATACGGCACAAATACAATAAAGTAATCCTTCGAAGGAAAGTTAGTGTTACGCGAAAAGAACAACGAAAAGGACAGAAAAAAAGGAAAAGCTTAGTTAAAGTCAGAGATAAAACACACACACACACACACACACACACGCGCACGCGCACACACACTCTTAACTTGGAACATCACTAAACAAAGGCAATTGGCACACATGCACGTCTTATAGCAGGTTCTGTACATCAAAGAAAGAAAGGAAGAGGCGTCACAGAACGGCCACTCGAGCGACACGGGGCCCATGCAGGACACTCCGACAGCACAGGGAGGCGCTGGCTAAGGGTGCAATACAGTGACTCGGCTACGGGGGGGGGGGCCTAGGAGAGCAGCAACACTTGAGTGTTTGCGCTGCAAACTACCGGCTCGTCACCCCTCCGTTTTCTCCTGCTTTTTCCCCAATGAGCTCCCCTGTCGGGTAAGGAAAGGGGTACGATTACTATGTAACAGTCTTGTACATAAAAGAGCTGCGTTTCTCTGGAAATAAATGCCCGTTTCAGGTGTACAGAGTCGCGAGTGTGTGTTCAGTTCCTGCCCGCTACAGGAGATCAAATCACCCCCTACTTCCAAAAGCCTACCCTGACTCCTGTATGTTATTATTATTATTCTTCTTATTATTATTATTCTTATTATTATTTAGTGAAGATGAGCTTGTGCATTACAAAAATATGAAACAAAATTAAAAACCACACACAAACACACACACACACACACACACACACACACGCAAATCCTCAGAAACATTGACTTTTCCCTTATCTGCAGATGGAAATGAGCTTATTGAAACCTTTGAACACTTACTCCTTCTCTCTACATTGGGAACCTAAAAAAAGTTTCATATGATGAGCAAAACAAGGGCATCGTACCCTCTTGATTGTATCACACGTGTTCTTCCCTTTGTGGTGTTTTCCTGTATAATCACATCACGGTTTGCCATAATCTCTTGTGCTTTTGTCTGGTGGTCAGCGGAAATCAGTGCTTTTAACTGGTTAAAAAAATATTTGGGAAGCCACGATTTCATAGTCAGGAACATCAGTGTTCAAAGGGGTTACAGACACTGGCCAAAATGGGCAGTTGATTTTTTTTTTCCTTTCAATTTCTTCTTAAATAGAAATAAGACCAGAATTTTTAAAAAAATGCTACTTTTTCCGGTTTCCACACAGAACGCCGTGTGACGTAAAAATGAAACGAACATAGCTGCACAGTTTTTTCTTTTTTTTCTCGAAGGTATCGCTGCGTGGTAGCCGACAGGACCGTCATGTCTGCGTGTTTACAATAACTCTCAGTCGATTTGAGCGGGAGAATCGCATGTTTACAAGAGGAAGAAGAGCAAGGGAGTGCATCTTTGTGTCGTCAAGTACTGAGCGGCCGTTGACTTCAGCCAGTCCGACTCGCGCCGCTTCCGGACAACGGGGCGCCCTCAGTTGTTTTCAAAGAGGGACAAAAGGTCGTCGTTGCTATTGCTCGGGAGGTCTGGAGGGTCCAGGTACGACAACAACTCGTCCGGGTTGGCGAGCTCCGGAAGGAGCTGCGGGAAGAAGGGAAAACAAGATCCAAGTGAGAAGACGCGATGGGACGGCACTTTGACCTTTCTCTCAAACCGAGGAGTGAACGAAAGAAAGGACTGAAGGTGTTAGGCCAAGCACAAGTAAAGCTCAAGTCATGTGATACTCCCTCTGCCAGCAGTCGCATGCACAACAGGGCTACGATGTTAATATTTACGGCTTCGGCGGCCTTTCCGTCTACAACGCGCAGCGATCCAAAAAGGCAGAGTCAGCAGTACAGAGCCGCGTGGCCAGTGTGTTTAGTCAACGTCTTCCACGTGGCTACTACCCTGAGGAAGTTAAGCTCTGGCATGGTTAGCGTCACACAGTGGGTAGTTAGTGCTTGTCAGTTTCGGCAGAGGCAGAGAAGGAAGCCACAATGCTGGCGTGTGATAAGGTAGACAGTGTGATGCAATGAGAGAAGCAGTACCATGTGCCCAGCTGGGCTCCTGTCTAGTGCCGGCGTGCCAGAGGCCCAGCGCACACTTACATCCAAGGAGGGCTCCGGCATATCGGGGGCTACCGGCCCGCCAGCCTGACCTTCTAAGGCAGAGGAGGGGTTAAAGGTCAGGTCGCCGTGCGGATGGCTGTTAGAACCGGGCTGCGGTGGTGGGGGCTGGCGGGGGGGCTGCGGCGCACCACTGTGATGCAATGGCTGCCCTGACTGGCTGCTGGGGTGAGGAGGCACGTGCAAACCCTGCTGCGTGGAGCTATGGGACTGATCAGTGCTGACAGGGTGAGGAGGCATCTGCGAAGGAGGAGAAGCGGGAGAAGAGAGAGTGAGGCCCCCCCTTACACCCCCATCCCACCCTGCCCGACAGCTGCGGGGGGGGTGGGGAGACTTGTCCGCGAGACGGGTACGAGAGCCGCCGCGCTGACGGAATGAGGGAGGGAGGGAGGGAGGGAGGGAAGGAGGGAGAGAGGGAGGAAGGACCTTAACTACTGGCCCTCACAGTGACCCTCGGTGCTTTCCATTTCCCATCTCCACCCCGTGACATGAACACCAAGCGGCGAAGAGCATTTCCACCCCACTGAGGCCCAGCTGACATTTGCAGAGTCGTCCCTCGGCCCTGCCACACACCGTGCATCTTGGGTTTGAGACGGGTTACACGTCTGACCCACTCGCTGGCGCCAGCACCGTAGCCGGTGAGATAAACAAGCTCATTTCTTCCCATGATCCCTTAACCAGGATTGTGCACACAAATGGACCTCTTCAGGAATTTACTCTGAGCACTATTAATAGCTTGTTCCGGGCCTTCGTGTTACTCCTCTGCACAGAATGCTAAATAAAGCTTTGACAGATAGAAACACTGCAAGCTTCTCGTGATAAAGGAGTGGGTCAAAGGTGGGCCGTGACATTTCTAAGCAGTTCCCTCTCCCGTAAATACTTTCGTAGGGTTACATGGTACATGGCATAACAAAAGCAGCAGGTTTCCCAAATTGAAGCCATGGGCATGGTTGCTATGGAAACGCTGTGCTCATGACGGGCGCCGGCGGTCACTCACTGTGTCGGGCATATTGTGACTTAGGGGTTTGTCTGGGTTCATAAGGCTGCTGGGTAGATCGGGCGGGTGAGACAGCTGGGGTCCGTGCATGAAGTCGTTCATGGAGGTACCACCGGGGTTACCGTGGGGGAAGTCAAAGTTTCCGTGCCCCTGGTAACTGTTTCCTATCAAACAGAACGATGTGAGAGGCCACAATGAAAATTGCTCACGGTTCTTCACAGTAACGCGGCTTTTCACGTTAAGGAGACGTGAGGGACATTGAGAAATGGAAACAAATACAGAAAACACTCCAAACTGTTATTTTCCTCGGGACGGGCTGTAAACCTGTACCCTGACTGGCTGCTCACTAACCATTACCTTGGTTCCCATAGTCACTGTTGTGGCCACCAGGAGGAGGAGGTAACGACGGGTACGGGGAAGGCCCAGGGCCGAGCTGAGCAATCATCTCCATCACGTTGGGCATGATCATCTGGCTTGGACTCATGGTTTTGAACCTCTTGGCCAACGGTCCATCTGGGTCTTCCTTGATGTGGATGTCAGACTTTATTGCGACTGGCCTCCAGCTACACGTCGGGTCAATGGTGACCTCTTCAAACTCCGAGCTTAGAGGAAGGAGAGAGGGGAAAAGAAAAAAAAAAAAAAATCAACAAACATTTCTGTTTTTCAAAAGGAAATAAAGACTTTACTGCATGTGGCAGAAGCATCTGCCGCAAAATGATTCTGAGCAACGTGTTCAGAAAGGCCAGTGAAGGACACTTACTTTTGGATGGCGTTCAGGATGCCCCACATGTACTGGTCCACTTCCAGCCCCTCCAACAATGCTGTTTTACTGGGGGGAGAGCGAACACAGTGTGTGTTTACACACAACAGGAACGTGCACAGCACAGCAAGTGAGAATCGGACAGGACCGCAGGCCGTTAAGCGCGTCCACTCACTTGCATACTGGACATCGCCACGTTCCGCGCTCACAGTTCAGCTGCAAGTAGGACTCCAGGTCAAAACACTGTTGGCAAGAAACAGGGGTGTCATTCAGAGCGCTGTGAGCAGTCTGGCGAGGGGGGGTGGTGGCAGCTCGGGGGAGGCACTCGCCTGCACATGTTTGCAGTCATGCCCTCGCGCCGGAAGCTGGATGCGCCGAAAGGTGATGGGACACTTCAGGGACACCTTGATGGCTGTCTGCTCCACTCCATCCTCTCCGTTGAGCGTGGCGTTCCCGGACGAGGCCGCCGCGCTGCTGAAGTTCCTCTTGACTTGGGGTGGCAGGGGCGAGAGAGAGAGCTTCAGGATTCGGAGCTGCGGCAAACGGATCGAGAAGGCACAGCGGACACAGCGCGGGCGGGTACCTTTGGTGATGCAGTGTTCTGCTGGCAGCAGCCTCTTCTTCAGCAAGCCCTGGAGGACGGAGCGCACGGAGGGCCGGTGGACCAGCTGCAGGACGAAGAGGTGCGACTGCGGCGGAGAAGGGACACACGTCGGTCACGGTCCACTAGTAGACCAGCAGAAAGCAACAGCATCTGGAGAAAATGTGTCCCCGGAGAGGACAGGAGATGGAGGGCTCTACTCACGCAGCAGCAAGCCGTGACCGTGATCTGAATGGTGTTCCTCCCTGGCTGACACACGTGCTTCAAGTGCAGAGGCTTGTGGGATGTCTTGTTGTCGCCCCTCTCGATGGTGAGCGGTGTGGCGTTCACGCTCACCTGCACCGACGCCGGCCAGTTTGTGTTCATCTGCCGGTCTTCGTGGTGGTAGCACTTGAACTGCAGCTCCAGGTCTGACCTAGAATGCAAACACAGGAAAGCGACCCTGTTTTACACCATAACTACCGGCAAAACCCAGCTAAGCGAAAGATTAGACTGCCCAACTCGCACTGCCAGCGCTGCCAATGCATTCTCATCGTTGGTCCCACATCAAATCCATACTGAATCTCTTGTGGAGACACTTATTTTAAATACTCCAGTGAAAAGACGACAGCTAGCATGAGATGTATCTTTTTTTTTTTTTTTATTATAAAAGATGTGACAGTCCTTCAGGGCACTTTTCCAAACCGGTTCAACACACATTCAAGGAAATCTCAGCAGTGCATTCTGGGTCATTTGCCGGTATTATTATGGCAGCTGAGTCAACAATTTTGCCGGTTCCACCTGCATTTACTTAAGGCTGTTGTGTGCCTGTCCATGTTGAAATAGAGGCGAGCGAGCAGCTCAGCACTTCCTGAGCTAGACTTGCGTCCAGACACCTGCAAGGGTCAAGAAATCAGCTGGAAACCAGTTGCACACTTTACCTCTCCTGTTGTGCTCATCTGAGTAACTGTAGAGCAGTGAAAAGCTCCAAGGACCTTCAGTCCTTTTGAATAAAATAGTTAGTTACCCAAAAAACAAAATTAAAATGAAACGTCTCTGCACGGTAAAGGGTTTGCTTCCATTCCGAGGCACTGCTGCTCTTAGAGTACGTATAAAAGCAATGTGTGTTAGCCAAAGTGGCTAAACTAGTAACCGAACTGAAATAACCGTAGCTGTGGGCGGGGCTATGGAGAAGGGCGGGGCTTACCTCCACATGAGTGTCTGGTGCACTGTGGGGCGTAGGTGGAAGACGTGGTTGCTGACAGCCAGGTTATGCTCTAGCCGGAAGGGCTCCAGCACCACACCATCCCGCACCGGGAAGGTCAGCCGCAGTTCCTCGTTCGGGTTGGCTGGTCACGGACGAGAAAGGTGCCAGCGAAATTAGAGCGTGTGTTAAAACAGCAGTAGAGTACAGAGCGAGTACAAAGGTGCGAGCATTACCAATGCCCCGGAGGACTCACCGGGTGGCGGAAGTGCCGTCATGTTGGGTTTGATCTCTGGAGGGAACGGTGGCTTGACGTCTTGGTTGGGGGACAGGTATGGGGGGATGGTGCTGCCGGGCGTCATGGGCGGCGTAGGGTTGCCTGGCACTGGCGAGTGGGGGTAGTTACCCACGGGTCGTGGAGGCTACGGACAGAGATGGCGGTAAGGTTTCGGCCAACTCGGGTCTAGCCAAAGGACCTTGTGTGAAATAGCAGAGTTTGCAGTGCCAACATACCCCGTTGAGATTGCCTTGGTTGTACGGATATCCGCTCCCAGAGAAGTTGTTATTCTGGCCGTTAAACGGTTCTTGCTGAAACAACCAAAGAAGAAAAAAGGCAGTTGAGACGCTGTGAACCTGGAGACCGTTGGTGTGGTAAGTAGGATAAGAGACACGGTAATGCGGAATTCAGCCTTGCCTTGTAATACTGGCTCATGGCCACGCTGGGCGGCGGGTACTGTCCCGAACTCTGCTGCCCCTGCATCCTCTGCCCAGGGTAGTTGGGAGATGGCAGCGGCCTGGGGGCATTCGGAGCGGGGTACTGCCCTTGCTGGTTGGGAAACCCTTGACCGTTTGGTCCATACTGCTGGCCGCCATAGTTAGGCTGATGGGAAGAGGAGCAAGAGGTACATCGTTCAATACCAGGGTAAGCAGCAGTCAGATACAAACCACTGCACGAGTGACTTGATTGTTTTTTGTCTCAGCTGTCAGATAAATTCAGAGAATGCTGAAATACAGTAAATAACTAGTAACTGCAGAGAACTGTGAGGCTGTGCGGCACACGTCTGTCGCTGCTTAGCGCGGGCGTGGTGACCAGCACTAGTCCGTCCCCGAAAGGTCGTCAGGTTGTGTGTGCGCACCTCGCCAGGATAGGGCCTCTTCATGCTCTGCATGGGCATGGACTGGGGCCGTGGCCCCGGATAGCCCTGCTGCGGCATCCTCTGGCCGTGATTCCCAAAGGGGCTCATGCCTGGGGCGCGGGGCTGGCTCATACCCATCGGGGGCCCGCTCATGTTGGGGGCGTTCATGCCGCCGCCCATGCCGGCTGGGTTCATGTTGCCCGGGATAGACGGCGGCCCGCGGGGGCCCGGCTGGTTCATGAATTGGTTGTTGTAGGCCTGGCTAGGTCCCATCTGGAAAGAGGAACACATCTGTAAGAGAAGAGCAAGCCGAATTAGCACTTGGGAGGAGAGCCATCGCTGGGACGTTCCCCCCGTCAGCGACTCGCTACGCCAGTCAACTACAGTAGAGTTTTACTGCAACTCCCAGAACACCGAATTCACGGGCGGTCAGTATCTGGACACGCAACAAAGAGCATATTCGGGACCTTCTAATAGCTTCAGATATGTACGTTATGTAATCCAGGGACAGAAGCTGAATTTGGCTGACCAACAGACTGCCTCGGCCTGGTTCCTACCGGTCCGTATTGGTTCATGTCCTTGTTCTGGGTCTCCTGCAGAGCGGCCACCGTGGCCGTTGCGGTGGCTGTAGCCGTGGCGGCGGCGGCAGCGACGGCAGCGGCGGCGGCGGCTGCGGCAGGCTGGGTGAAGTCAGCAGGGGTTCGGGAGTGAGGGGGGATACCCATGCCGCCGCCGGGATTCGGACCTCCCGGGTAACTTCAAAACACAGAGCACAAAGAGTCAGTCAGTGTCAGTCGGCGGACATGACTCGTTTCCAGGTAAAGAAGAAACCCTGAACACAACCTCTGCCTGGAGAAGCGTGTGACTTTTCTACGGTGTCTACGGGATACGTTTCCAATGAGCAAACAAGAGGCCGGAGTCCTGAGTCTCCAAGAGCCGTCGTTGACGCCGCATGCTTTATCAAGGTATATTTGCGCCGTAAAAGCTGCGGCCCATTTAGTGCGGCCCGCACTAAAAATGGTTAAGGCATCCTGGCTACAGCAGATCCACAGGTTCCCACAGCCTGCCTGCCATCTGTGAAGATTCCCCGAGCCGATGGGGAAGGCCCGCCTTCTCTTACCTTGCGCCGAAACCTCCGCCCCCGGGGTAGCTGGGCCGCCCGTACATGCCCTGTTGCATGTAAGGCTGGTTGGAGCTTCCCTTGGCGGAGAACTGCTGCTGCTGGCCCGGGAACTGGGGGGAGTTGATGCCAGGGTTGTTCCCTGACATGCCCGACGCCATGGGGTTGCCGCCAGGATTCATGGGATTGTTGGCATTGGCCATCGGGTTGCCCAGTACCTGGTTCCAGAGGCCCAGCGGTTAAGAGCGACTCGGCCAAGCAGAATTTGTACAGCTCAGCCGAAATGGTCAATGGCGAGCGTTCAAACCTCACCTGGCTTTGAGACGTGTTGGTCACACCCCAAACCGTCGTCACCACAGACAGCGATCCGGGCGGCTGGTTGGTGTTTTGTTGCCAGGGAACAGAATCGTAAGGAAAGGACCCATCGCTGCGGAATGGAAGCAAACACTTTACCGCACTGCCATTTCCCAGAGTCCCGGTGCCAGAGTCGCGTGTCGCAGCTGTTCAAGGTGTCCATTTAACCAGCGGTGCGGAACCCAGACCGCACATACCCACTGAAGGCGGGGATCGAACTCCGAGTCGGACCACCGTCCCAGTGGGTACGAGCAGGAGTAGCAGCTGCTGCGCTCAGGCGTTCGAGTCACAGCAAACACATGCGGACTCACTGGAGCAGAACGCCGCCGCACACAGCGCTGCTCCTCTACACTCTGCCCTGTGCTGTTGCGCATTATTTTAGGTCTCCATCAAGCTGTGATTTTTCTTTTTTTTTTTTTAAGTGATGGACTCATCGTGCAGTCAGGGACTGCCGTCTCAGCCAGTCTCCGTCTTCATGCACTATAAATAAGAAATGAACCCACAACGCAGGGATCCTAATGGTGACTCTCGCTGCTTTCTGGCGAAAGGCCGCGTTAATTCGCTCAAATACGACCTTAAAGCAAAGCGCCTCTTGATGTGGTTCGTACGGGAAGCAGTCGAGGGCGATTTTCAACAAAGTGCGACTTCCGCGAGACCTCTCCTTCCCCACACTCTTGTGCCCGCTACCCTCCCAGGGCACCGCAGCTGCGGATCCCCTTAAACCCGTTTCTTTAATCCTCGGTTTAAAATATTCCGAAATGCGCAGGGGTAAAATGGAGCGGCGAGAAGCTTCCTTCACCGCTCTCCTCCATCTCTCTGCTGTTCTCATAAGTGGTACTGATGGTGAAAAACGTGCAACGGCTTAAACGTCCTTTCTCGGAACTACTGGAATAAAATTCAGATATATGGGTTATTTACTTACTGAGGTGGAATGCTCACTGTTTACCCACGAAACTGACATTTCTTCACAAGTGCCGCATGTCACGCACTTCAGTCAGACTGAAGCAGAGGTACAGGCTGAGACAGGCGGACATGCGGGAGAGATGTCTGTCGATGTGTTTTAACGGAAAACACGTGGGACGCAGAAAAGTCCTGCGCCGGATTCCATTTATAGAGCATCTATTACGAGAAGCACGCGAGGGCTAATTAAAGAGCGTGCGGTGGCCGGCGGACCCCCGCTGCGGCACTGACCCGTGCGAGAGGGTGGGCTTCATGGAGCTCATGGGCGGCTGCATGGGCAGCTTCCCGGGGGGCTCGCTCTGTCGGTTCTTCTGGTGGCGCAGCAGGAGGAGGCGGCCGAGCTCCTCGCACCAGGACGACAGGAGGGCTGCGGGTGGGGGGGAGAAGGGGACACACTCGTAAATTCCTCCACGCAAACAGACGCGTGCAGAGCAGCTCTGGGTTCTGATAAAAGGCTTTCTGTAAGAACCCCCCCCCGCCCCCGCCCCCGGCCCAGGCGCTGCGCACTAACTGAGCGCTGCTGGAAATAGCCAGTGTTTACATGTCCTCAAGACCTTCTTATCCACAGCATTGTGTGGCCTGCAGAGACACGGTGTTCTTCGCGACGAGAAAACATGTAAATATTTCCGTGGGATCGTCCATCACCCAGACTGAGGCACAAAAATGAAGTAAGTGTATGAAATGAAATATGGCAAACGACAATAAATAAATGCCACGTCCAAACAAATTCAGTCTCTCACACACACACTTGCATTTATTCACTTTTCTGACACTTTTCTCCAAAGAGACCTTGCGTTAATCTGCTTGCAGTTATTTACCCGTTTATACAGCTGGGTCATTGTTACAGGAGCACTTTTTAAGGTTAAACACACTTTTCTCAGGGATACTAAGGCAGAAGAAGGGATTCGAACCTGTGATCTACAGATCTGAAAGAGGAAACTCTAAGCACTGACCCACCTGCTCTCTCTCTCTCTCTCTCTCTCTCTCTCTCTCTCTCTCTCTCTCTCTCTCTCTCTCTCTCTCTCTCTCTCTCTCTCTCTCTCTCATATAAACCAACAATTCCTTCTATTTAAAACTAATTCCAGGAAACAAACGAGAAGCCCGTACGATTCGGAGTCGGCCCTCCTTCTCCACGTACCACGTTTAGAGTACACATCGTGGCCAATGAGGTAAACGCATCCTTCGTGAACGCTGGTAAAACCTGGCAAAGACAGGAGCGGAAACGAAGTTCTGCAGCGGCACCGACACCAGCGGCGACGCCGTTCTTACGATGGCCACTAGGGGACACTGTCCCTCCTGCCGGCGGGCGCCGCGCTCGCTTTCAACGCCTGCCAGGAAGAGTTTGATCACATCATATGCTCTTCATCTGCAGCGCATCCTCAGCAGCATGCCGGATACAAAGGGCCGCGTTTCCTTGAGCGGAGCGCCTGTGTGATCGGCACCGAAACAGGAAAAGCCCCCTCTACCCGCGGGCCGAACCCACGGTGCGAGGCGGCGGCGGCGGTGGCAGGAGCCCGTGGGCCAGCGACGGCAGACGCATTTACATTTATTCGCTCAGCTGACGCCCTTCTCCAAATCCACATCCTCGCTTATACAGCAGTGCCATTTTTTTACCGTATTAATTCATGGTAAGTTCTTAGATGAAGGGAAGGGTACTGGAGCTGGAGGTGCAATTCGAACCTGGGCCCTCTGAATGGAAGGCAGCGGCTCTAACCGGTACGCCACCTGCTGGAAGATGGGGGGGGTTCGATCTTCATACGAGCGAGGGACCCCAGACGGTGCGAGGATGCGAGTCGTGGGGGGTCGGTGAGGATCAAAGCGACAAAAGCGCTTCTCTCCGCTCACCAAGAAGGCGCCAAACAAACAGGAAGTCCCGGTGCTGTGTTTCCTGCAGCCCACGGGACGCTCCTTTCACAGCCCTGCTCACCGAACCGCTTGAGGCGAGCGCCCCTCCCTGACGTGTCTCGGTAGCGCCCCCGTGCCGCCAATGGGGGAAAACAAACAACCGGTTGCGAGGAAAGAAGCGGCGAGGGACCCCCAGCGGTCAGCAGCAAGAGCGACTGAGACTGCAGTGACCCCCCACACTGCGGTGCCCCACGATGGTGCAGCCAACTGCAGCTTCCTGCTCATTTGAACTCTGCGCACACGAGGCCGTGCGTGTGTGTGTGTGTGTGTGTGTGTGTGTGTGTGTGTGTATGAGAGAGAGAGAGAAGACAAGGAGAGGAATACAAAAGACGTGTACGGATGGTTCCAGCAGTCCTCTCTCGCTGCCCCCACCTCCTTCCCATTTGGAGGGCGACAATAAGCAGCTGGGCTTCCTCCTCCTCCTCCTCCTCCTCGTCCTGGGAGGCAGGTGCCAGAAGGCCCGTCGCCGGCCCCGGGATCGATCGGGGTGGCGTCGGAGGCGCGGCTCGGCCGGCGCCGCGAAGCGACCGATCGGCCGTTTCGCTCGGCCTCACTGCGGCACAGCAGCGCGAAAGACGGGAGCGAGGCCTGGCGATGGCGCACGCATCCGCGCGTGTGTGAGAGAGAGCGAGGAGGAGTTGTCGGGGGAGGGGGGGCGGTGCGGCTCGGCTCTGCTTACAGAAAGGGTTTCTGCTTGACGTAATGCGGCCCTAATAGACTTCCCCGTGGCATGTGGGCTCGGAGGCGGCGCGCCGCAGTCAGCTGCATCACACAATTTCGCGGTAAGTGCAGACGGTCCTTTTGTGGGCGGGTTCGCGGTTCGGAGGGAAAGGACCCTCCTGGATGGAAAAGAGCGACGATCGTGCAAACGTACCAAACCTTGAGCTGCCGGGACCCCCGCTGAGCCGAAGATACACCAAAAACAACCATTAATGTCTAAAGAGTGATGTAACTTGGGCTTGTGCTTCACGGGAGATGCACCGCGGTAAAGGAAACCACGGACAAAGGCTTTCAAATGTTACGTTCAATGCCGAGAAACACACCCGCCACAGTATGGGCTGTCAAAAAACACACACGCACGCACACACGCTGCACAAATGAAACGATGGAAACAAGCCAAAGGTGCAGTGTGGTGACACCAGCAAAACAGAATGACGAGTGTGTCCAGCAGCAGCGGCGCATCTCTGGGGTGGGGTGGGGTGGGGGGGTGCTGCATCACCCTGCCTTTTAAAGACATCTCTCTGCTCTCACAAAATCATCACTTTGACTGAGTGGTGGTGGAAAGGGGGGGACAGGGGGCGGAGGTTCGCCGCTCAGATGGGCTGTTCCTTAAGGGCCGAGTCTCAGGATCAAGTAACGAGGAGGGCCGGGGGGGCATTTGGGCCCCATGATTCCTGTCTGCCCTCCCTCCCCCTCGACAGCCCCCTTGTCCAGCTGCCTTCACCCCCCAGGCCACACAGGACAGGCAGTGGGACACAAAAGGATTACAGACCTCTGTCCCCCCTCCCCAGCCCCACCCCCTAGGCCAAGACCCCAGGGACCCCCTCTCTTGTCCATGGGCTCTCACTCTCCGCCACATGGAAACCAGAGATCCATAAATCATTCTAAGGTGTTTTTCTACTCTTTTTTTTTTTTTTTTTTTTTTTTTTTTGCACAGCCCTGTTCATCCAGTTACATTTTATTTTCAACTCGGTTCATTTCAAATTATTTTTCGAGTTCGCTTCTCAGCATGCCGACGCACAGCACCGCACGGAGTTCCGGAGAAACACACAGCACACAGCAGCTGTACTTACAGTCACCTATGAAGAGAATCCAGGTGGCAGTTGAGGAGAGGAAAACAAAAACCGGTTCGCCAACACCTTTACTGGAGAACCGTGGGTATTCGTTCACCATGACTCGGTGTGGTAAAGGAGCGCGAGTGTGTGCCGCGTACGGAACCGGACATCATCAAACGCTTTCCTCGGCCGCGTCCACATGGGATGTGGCCGGACACACGACGACGGGTGCGCGCCGCCGCCGCCACCTTGGTCTTTAGCTGTGATGAGCTGGACGGGCGCTGCTCTCAGCCCCGGGTTTTCCCTTGTATCATAATACCCTTGAGACACATGATAAATTAGGGGTGTTTGTTTCTTGACAGTTATCCAATTTTCCTCCCATTGATGTCTTCTCGCCCTTCTAGCACACACACACACACACACACACACACACACACACACACACACACACACACACACAGAGAAACAATTTCATCCTCAAGTTATCACCAGCCAGAGCCTAACAAATATGCGTACGGTACACGTGTGCGTTTATGTCTATGTACATGCACGTACGTTTACACTGCATACGTTTAAAAAATAATTAATGATCACGTGTATATATTTACTTACCAAGCAGCATGCGTGTGGTAATGTATATGACCTGTCTCATAAATACACACAGATGTACAGGAACTGAGGCCTCCGAGGCGACGCTACGATCCAATTCGGAGAGGGTGTCCCATGGGGGTGGGGGTGGAGGTTCCAGCAGGCTGGGGTGTGAGCGAGCCAGCAGGTAGAGCAGACGCCAAGGCCACCACCCCTCCCCCACCCCTAGACACCTGCTCCTCCATCCACCCGCGGCACCGGCCTCCCACCTGGCGCCGTCCCACATCCAACTGCGTGCTGTCGCCCGCCGTGCCAGGACGAGCGTGCGACGCGGCGCGCGGACCCCACGCGATCCCCCGAGCGGGAGATGCTCCGCAAACAGCCACAGGGACGAGGGGCGTCCAGCACATCACCGTCATTCAGGAGCTCCGTAGCACACAAACTAGTGAAATGCAACCCTAAATTCCGATTAAAAATACTAATTAAATCCTGTCCGCAGTCCATGCGTCCACAGCTCTGTCCGCAAGAGGGGCAAATTAAGAGAAGCCGCTGCACTCGGAGCCCAGGAGGGGGCGCTGTGTCCACCTGCACCGCAGAGGGGCTCCAGGGCCGATAGCTGGCGGTGGCTCCGCGCTCCCGGTGACCCGTGCTCTAACGTTTCTAGGGGAACCTCTTCACGCTGCCGCCAGCTGGGCCCCTCGACAGCCGCTCTCCCCCACCGCCCCCCCCCACGGCCGTGAATGTGCCGCCCTCCTGCTGGTGGAAGTACATTGTTAAAGAAAGAGGCCCGGTCACCCCGGTTACTGAAATCACCTTAAAAGCCATGCAAGGCATTCCTGTCTGACCACTCCCCCTCCAAAAAACACACACAGCACAGCCCTCCCCCCAGTCCCCAGACTTGGCCAGCATCTCTCCCCAGACTCAGCCTCTCTCTGCCCCTGGGACTTCTCACTACTCTCATTACTCTCACCCCCTTGAGCGAAAGCGAGCGCTTTCAAGCTGAAATACACACCCCGTGCGTCTAGGTGGGTGAGAGAGTGTGTCCACCCACCGCGACGTCTCATCGCACGCTTCAGGTTCTACCGGACGGGGGGCCCGACGTGGACAAACACATACGCCCATCTGCTTCTCCGGGTCATGTGACCAACCGGGAGGGGGGATTTTTCTGCAAAAAAACAATTTCTGAACATCATGACAAAAGTATCATCTCCTAAAATAACTGCTCGGTACCACACTTTCACTACCTATTGTACATTGTTTCTTCCTCGGTGAACATTTGGTACAGAGAAACACCTCCCATTACACTCAGCCAAAGCATTTCTTACAACAATTTATTCATTTGTACAGTTTTTACTACAGTAATTCAGGGTAAGTGCCTCAATCAAGAGGACTAGAGACACACTATGCCACTTCACCACAGTACTTTTCTGGTGCCACCAGCTCACTCAAGTTTTTCAACAGCAGCTTTCTGCAGATCAGTGCAATCCTATCAGTTGAAGAGCATCACACACATCACATTTACTCATTTATCTGACGCTTCTCTCCAAAGCAACCTACATTGTTCAGCCACTTACAATTATTTACCCTTTTATACAGCTGGGTAGTTTCTACTGCACCAGTTCAGGGGAAGCATCCTCCTGAAGGGTACTACAGTCAGAGATGGGATTCGAACCTGCAACCTCTGGGTCCAAAGGCAGCAGCTCTAACCACGACACTATCAGCTGCCCCTAGAAGGCCAGCGTGAGCTCACAGGTGACAGAGAGTGTACCCAAGTACCATGAGAAATGCAGCGCTCCGCTACTAGCGGCACCAGGAGGGTAAAAGCGGAGGACTGATGGGTAATCGGTGGAGACCCTGCTATAAACCCCAATTCCTACACAAACTACGAGCAGTTCCCTCTTCACCCAGATTGCACCTTATTTCCAAACAAAACTCACTTCACAAGAAATCTTGCCCTGTACTTTCTTAATACAGCCTAATAAAAACAAGCAATGAAATGCAAAGGTCAGCTTGTGTGATTATAAAGGTAATTAACACAAACATTAGTGTCACCAACACTGGAGCAGGGAGTGTAACGCATGCAGGAAAACATGAAGCAACAACACATTAATGCCTAATGTCTGAATGCAATTAAAACGCAATTTCCCATTGTGTAACATTTCCTACATACTGCATTCATTTTATTGACGTGTTGCTAAACTCGGGGGGTGTGTATGTACACCGACTGTCTATTACGTTTTTGTTCTGACGTCAGACTCCAAATCACAGGTTATTACTATTAAAATAATTTAACAACTCATATTTAGCTAATGCCTCTGTCTATTGGCTGACGCACTACACTAAGCTCCTGGCAGCTGTCTACCAGTCAGCAGAGCAGAGGTTACGAACACACACGCGCACACGCACACACGCACACAACGGGCAATTCAGAGTCACCAGTTCACCTGAAACACATGTTTTGGGACTGGGGGAGGAAACCAGAGCACCTGGAGGACACCCACAGGGAAACAAGAAGAACACGCGAACTGCACACAGACCGAGACGGATCCGAAGCCATAAATTATGTTTGCATATTTCAGTACTGATCTATCTGTTTTCTTTGGGGAAAACTCGGTTCGGCAGACCACGCTTCCGCAAGTCCACGCCGGCTCTGAGCGATGCCTGGGCACCGATTGCTTTACAGCCGCCGGGGTCCACGTGAGGTTGGTTAAAAGGCTGAGGTGCAGCGACAGAGAGGCACGGGCTCTGAGGGCAGCACAAACAAAGCTGTGTCTCGCTCTTCCTCCCGCCCACCTGCCCTCCTTCCCTCCCTCCCTCCCGAAAAGCCATGATGGCGCTGGAACCATGTCAAAGAGCCCTTAAACCCAGCGCCGCATGGAGACGCAGACTTCCTGGCTCGGCTTTATGGGCCATTTCTGTACTGGCCCGGCGGAGGCAGAGCCCTGTGTGCCGGCCGCGGCGCCGCGCCGCGCCATTTCCCATCCTGCAACGTCGCGCGGCTGCCGGCGAGGTATCGCTGCAGCAACAAGCATATGTGGCCACGCCACTGTGAAGGGGCGCGAACACATGAAGGACGGCGGCGGCGGCGGCGGCGGACAGAGGCTTCCTGGTGCGGAAGAAACGGCTCTTTATAATTTTATTAAAAGGACCCGGAGGAAGCTAAACTTCTCCATTCAACTGTGGACTGAAGACAGGAAGCGGCATCGCCATGAAGAAGTATCCTTACACTTCCACTGGCAAATGATTTATCGCTGTTAAGATGAAACCGACGCAGTGAGGAACACAGTGTGGAAGGAAAATAACTTTAAACTCTTACGAAGTTGCAGCAGCACGAGAGCTGCACACTAACATACAAAAAAGAATTCCTGTTCAACTCAGTCCCCAACGCAAAAAAAGAGGAGAAGAAGGCAAAGACGAAGATAAAGAATAAGAAGATGATGAAGAATAAGAAGGAGAAGAAGAAGAAGAAGACAAAAAAAGAAGACAAGAAGACGAGAAAAGATGAATGTGAAGAAGAAGATGAGGGCTCGCTTAAAGAACTGGCTAATTATTCCATTTGTTGTGCTGAACTGTGCTAATTAGCGCGGCAAAAAGAACACAAGTGCGACGACATCGCGATTTTAGGAAGAGAAATGTGAAAATCTCCTCCCTTTCCATCACACCGTACTCAATCGCTGCTGGACTCTTCAGAAAACGAAGCCGTTGCCACTGCGAAGAACAATTTTTATGACACTCAAACTGTTTTAAGCACTGGGGGTGGAACACAAAGGAGCAGATGGAGCTGGGAAGCGGTGCGCGCCGTTCCCGCCATGAGAGAGTTATCTGCACTACATAACGCTTCCAACTGTCTCTTTCCGGAAGTCACCGCCATCCCAACGGCCGATCAAAAGAAGTAGGGCAGTGCATTGAGCGCTAATCTCCCCTGGCATGTAAACAGTGCCGTTCCCACTTAAAAAATATGGCAGCCCACATGCTATTCCCAGGGAGCATGCATATATTAAAGCCACCGCACTCTCTGCGCCCCCCCACCCCCTCGTGCGAATTAATTCCTCACACATCAATCCAAAAATCCCCCGAACCTAAATTTAATCTTCAATCTGTTAATGCACGTATTTTCTTGTAAGACTAAGCTGATTTAGCGTAAAACTCCACGCACACAAGCAAAAAAAAACTTACATATTTACATTTTAATTCTTTAACAACCTCAACAAGTGGCGGAAAGCATGCGGCGCGTGTCAAAGCGACTCCGATAAGATGCTTCGTATCCCGAGGAGAGCCGCGCGTTGACAGCCGTGTAAAAAAGGTACCAGCGACACGGCATTCTTCCGCGACTCCCGGAAACGCCTTACAAACAATTAGCTCGTCTCATCTCGACAACAGCCGCCGCTTCTTGCGGTTACCGACGCCAAAGGAGGAAAAGGAGGTAAACAACTATGGCGTTTGAATCATTCACCAGAGTAACTGGCAAAACGAATGAAGAGAAAGAAAACAACGGGACCGTTACGCGAGCTGGAAAAGGAAGCCCGGCGACTCGTCGACTCGGGTACATCGGGTAAATTGGGTAAATTGTTCTCGGCAGAGGGTCGGCGCCCGGAGGCCCGAGCGGAACCGAACCGAACCGAACGACCTGCGGTCGCTTCGGAACATCTCGAACGTCTCCGATGACAAACAGGGCACTTCCGAGCGTGCCGCCCCATCGCCGCGTAGATTATCGGAATCGGCAGCATGAAAGATGCGGCTTAAAGTCGCCAGATTGTTTCCCCGAGCAACAGGCCGCTATTAAGGAAGGGCGCGGCGTAAGCTCTTCTCTGCCGCGATACGGGCTAATTAAGGACGGAGCCGACACAGTCGGGCAGAGCAGAAGGACGGCGCGAGAGGCTCAGACGGCCCAGCGCCGAGGCGGCCGAGGAGCAGCGACTCGAGCGCGTCCGGGTCAAAAAGCTAATCCGTTGAGTCCGCCTTCATCTTAAGCGCACTTCAGAATCTGCGAAGTACAATTACGTCCCCTCGATTCGGGGGCAGCAACACGAAACCTCGCGCCGTATTTAGCCGATAAGCATTTTCCTATGGACGAACGCGGGGCCAATAAGAGCAGGCGATCGCCTCCGCCGTCCGCGAGCAACGAGTTCGTGCAGAGCATTGTTTGGTGGCATTCATTCAGGAAAAAATAGAAACATGTATGTGTATATAGATCAGAGCAGAGACAGCTTGCAAAACTCAACTACCAAGGAACAATAAATAAAAGAAAATAATATGAAATTATAATACAACAGAGCTGTGATAGAAATGGCTTGGTAGGAAATGTAAGAAATAATTACATGGCTAAACAATCACGTTTCTGCAAAACTGTAACAGACAACCATTTAGCAGCTGATGGAATACATTTGCACCCCCCCCCCAATGGCCAGCAAAAAGCAAATCTGATGCAAAAAAAAGTCAAAGTGGCTCCGCTCCTGTGACGTTAACATGATGGATAAAAGCAATGAAGACGCGGGTGAGGATGGGTGCGGAAAAAAGGTACTTTGCTGATGCGTTTCACAAGCGGAACATTAATACTGTAACATTTAAGAGTACCTGAGTCACTCTGACATCTCCTGCAGCTGATGGTTTCTGTAGGGTTCAAATTCAACATTTTACTGGGAGTGACAGACAACGTGGAGCACAGCATCCTGGACTTTAGCTTCCACACTGAGGAATCAATAGAAGAAGCTACAGGCACTAGGGGGAGGGGGAGGGGGGCGGGGGCGGGGGCAGGGGGAGGGGGGGCAAATTCAACAGGCCAGAATGGACATTTGAAGCCCTCTCAGAGAGCCTGTGCGCTAGCGCAGACAGAGCAAAAGGCAGAGCAATCCTCTGAAATACTCCAGTTCACTTGCACATTTGTCAGATTTCCAGATAAATCTATAAGTTCGGGAGAGAGATGAAGAACTGCTGTGTCTCCTGTCAGTTGGCTGTGATATGCGATTTGGGCTCGACGCTTCTCGTCTCCTGAACCGCGGCGCCGCACGAGGGACGATCCGAGCGTCAGATACATCCATATCGATATTGTCGGGCAATTACTGGAGAGCACCCCTGGAGGAAATGAGTAATCGGTAATTATTTAACAAATTATCGCCGTAAATTTACAATCTGCAGCAACGCTACGAGATAAGACCGCGCCGCAGATCGGACGGGTGGGTTGGAGGAAGGGTTCATCGGCAGAAACCTTCACCAGAACAGAACATTCACTGTAGAGCGTGTGCATCTGAAAAAAATGCAAAGGAATAAGACACACACACACGGGTTGCTTCCTTGGGCACAAAATGAACTCTAATGAACCGAGGAGTACGATTTCTCAAATGACGTCACCCGAACGCACACAGGTGGGGCTGCAACTGGCCAATTTGCATGTGTGTGTGTGCGCGCGCTACCCTGTAATCTCCACGCTTCGTGTGCCACTGAACAAGAAGGGACAGGAAGACAAACGAAACATGCACAAGCAGGGACCGACGGTGCTGCCTACGCGACAGTACACAAAGCTGCATTGTTTGTACCACAAAAGCACAACTTGCATCGAGTTCTGGGCCATTTACACACACACACACACACACACACACACACACACACACACACACACACACACACACAAGAGTTTTTCCCCTTCTTACAGGAAAGCACTTTTCCAGGGACCTGATGCTGCCGTTCTTGAGCACGTGCAGAACCTCTCATGACCCACATGGTACTGGTGCGCAATATGAGCGGTTGAGCGATGGCGGTTCCCACTCATACGAATATTCGATCACTTCAACGCTGACCCGTGAGGAGGCCCTACGTGTATCTTCGTAATGCTACAAAATGACCAGTGGGACAATGCCCAGCCCACGAGGACCCTCTCCCTGGTTCATTCTGAGCTCCTCCCTGGTGCGCCCAACCCTCCCTAGCGGAGACTCCGGAAGGCCTGAGCCGAAACCGGGAAGCGCTTTAGCACGAGAAAGAAAGAGGACGTCCTGAGAAGGGAAGGGACCAAACGAAAAGCTTCAGCAGAAGCACCGCTGCTGGGTTTCCAACCCCTCGTTGTTTCCTGGAGAGACCTTGAAAGGTACGGCGTCGCTGCGAGACGCTTTCATGTCTCCTTCCTCCTGTAGGATGAAACGGCAAAGGGGGGGAGGTACTCGGGACCGCCGCTGCGATGATCCACGCGAAAAAGTCCTGTGCCGCAGATTCGCGCTCATTAATGCGCCCAAAGTGCACGGGGGCGTGGGCCGCCGTTCCTCGGCTGGTAGCGCAACGCCGTTAGCCGTGTGGCTTTGAAGGCTGTCCATCGAGAGCCTGAAAAACGAGTTCCTGAGCGTAGCGTCCCCGCGTCACCGCGATTGACGAATGGTGCCCGATGGCACTGCCGCGCTAAAGCTGCCGGTTGGAATCGTCGATACCTTGCAACACAGCGATGAACGGGAAGCCGGGACGAGAAGGAACTCGGCACGCGGAAAGCGAGCGGAACCTCCACTGGCGGCGCGAGAGCAACCTGGGGGTCAAATCCCAGGATGGACTCTGCGCTGCCCGGATGTCAAGTTGGACAATAAGTCTCTCCGGCTGCTTTTCTTGCTCCTTTGATTTACGGTTTCTCAGAAGTACGGAGAGAAAAGTGCAAAAACACTGCAGTGATGTATCGGTGTGGGACTGAACACTTTAAGTGGGTCAGAGGTTTTGTGAAGTTCGCCTGCTTGGCAAGGCTGCACACGGGGATCTCGAGGATTGTGGGACGTGGAGACGAGCGTCAACAGCAATTCTGCTGACAATTATCAATCAGCAAAAGTACAAGTAACACCTGGAGCCCCAACACGTGTCTTTTTTGGGTTCCTCATGGGTTGCCCTCAAACATCTGAAGCTTCTTGTCAGCTCTGGTTGAGGAGAAACATTCCACCTGTCAGCAGCATGTCTAAAATGATGAGGTCACAGAGCACATTTGGGACGTGCCAACATCTAACTTTGCGAGTTCTCCAAAGGTGTGATTCAGTCAATGTCCAAAGAGCAACGGCGAAACGGAACTGAGGTCTTCTGGAAGTTCTCACGGAACGTTTGCCCGTGCGCCTGCCTTCGCCGCGTCCCCAGCCGGCGTCGGAGCAGGGGGAACCACGCGGACGTGCGGCGTCAAGAAGGTCGACTCGTCTCCACGAGACCCCCGGGCCCGTTTTTGACCCCTGGTGCCCGAACGCCAAGTGGGTCGAACGTCATCTGCTCCAGCTCCACGCGGCGCAGGCCCGCGTGGTCCCGGCCAAACTTCCCAACTCCAACTTGAGCAGCGGCGCCCTCGGTGGGATCCCCCGCCCCTCCGCCCGACCCGCTGCCCCCGGAGGGCACCGTAATGGAGGGCTCCACACTGAGCAGTCCCCTCCCACCGGCTCACCACCCCCCTCTCCGCAGAGCACGCATTTCCCTTCGTACCCCAACTCTCGAGCGCCGACTCCCCCTTCGGGAGGCTTCACACACTCTTGTGCAGAGACCACCCCCTTCCCACTCTCTCTCTCTCTCTCTCACACACACACACACACACACACACAGAGAGAGAGAGACACACACACGCACTCCTCCAACAGACTTACCCACAACCAGCCAAGCAATGCCTCTGCCTGTCTTATTTTTCGCTCTTCATCGCACAGAAAAGGACTCATGTGTCTGGAAGGACTTGTGAGGCGGAATGTGCTCGAGCAGAACAAAGGCGTGCGGGACGGCCTTAATCTGAGCCCGGTGGAAGGCACTAGCTGTTTGCAAGCTTTCCCTTCCCCTCCCTCCCTCTCTCCCTCCCTCCCTCCCTGCTTCTTCTCCTTCTTGCCTGTTGTGTGTGTGTGTGTGTCCCTCTCCCTGTCTCAGGGCACCCTCGCTGTGTTCTCCCCTCTCTCCCCTCTCTGCCCGTCCAGCCACTGCACAATGCCCATCAATTATTCATGGCCAGACTCCCGGTTCCACAGGCAGAAGCAATCACAGATGGAGTCACTGCTAATGGGCTCCTGTTGTACTTGCCATCGGCTTCTTTGCGCTCGGGTTACGAATGCTCCGGAGACGGACGGGCGGGAGGAGCGAGGTGAAGCCTTTCTTTAAGAATGAATAAATAAATAAATAAATAAATAAAGAAAGAAAGAAACAGATAGATAACTTGACACGGATGAGATGGACAGCAGAGAAAGGCACCGCGTTTGGATCGCTGAGAGCCGGTGCCGGCCACAAATGGCTCCGCAGCGGAACAGGAAGCCGAGCTTCTGCTGTGTTTAAGGGTTAAAGAGGGAGAGAGAGAGAGAGAGAGAGAGAGAGAGAGAGAGAGGGAGAGAGAGAGAGAGGGAGAGAGAGCCAAATGCTTATCTCCTCACCTCGGATGTACGCAGCTGCTATTGATGTATCTTCTTTTTCTGTCTAGTGATCCATGGCTCTTTCTCCCAACACACACATCACACACAAGCAGCCACAGCCACTTTGCCAGGAGGGAGAAAAAATGCAGGCAGCTCACATTTCAAACTTGCAAGGGGGTGGTGCCTAATGTGCTAGACAGACTGTATCTTGGCTCCGGTCCAGAGTCAGTGGGGGGGTGGGGGTGGGGGTGGGGGCGGCAGGGAGGAAGGAGCCTCGATCAATTAATTTAAAGCAACCTTTGTCGCGGGAGGATGCTACAAGTCGCTCCGCACCCTGCGGATGGAAACTGTCCCCCGATTCACGCGTCCCCACAAGTGCCCCCCCCCTCCCCCACCCCCACCCCCACCTCCCCATTCACTGGATCCATCAAACTAGCCGTGCTAATTAATGGCCCGAGAGCAGTGAGCTCACAGGCTGGGCTGGTGGCTGCCTGGTGCGTAGGGCTGGAGCCCGGGTTGCCTGGGGTGCGGGGGTGGAGGTTGTGCGTCTCTGAGTTTGAGGGGTGGGGGTAGGGGGGGATTAAAGTACACTGCCCGTCAAGGAGTTTACACTGATATGCACAATCACACAGAGATGGAGCCAAAAAACCGAAACGAACGTCACCATCGGCTGTCGCTCTCACCACGGAATCCCTGAATGGAGGAAATGCACACTTTCAGTTAATGTTTGTCGAACTGCTGCCTCCCCAGTGGTGTGTGAGCTGGGGCGAAAAAAGTGTCAGCTTGTGTGTTTAAATTTTTTCAGACCTTGTACTTGTCCCTTTAACACTGACTACAGAGTCTGGGCAGCAGGTGGGACAGTAGTTAGATCTACCTCCGGGCAATCAGTAGGTCCTGAGTTCACATCCCACTTCTACTCTAGCACCTACTGTACTTAGCCTGAATTGATGCAGTTAGACTACCCCGCTGTACAAATAGGTAAATCATGGTAAAGTTGATTACCTAAAATTGTAAGCAGCCTTGAACTAAGGCATGAAGTGAAGATTCAAAGTAATATATTACGTACCCTGGTAAAAGGAGTAAACAGCTTCAATAGATACAGAATGCATTTTACAAGAATAAGGCGAATGTGGCTTCAGTGTACAGTAAAGGGTATTCCAAATATCAATACTGTAAAAGTCCAACATGGTCATCATGGCCACGTAATCAACGGGACGCCGCAGGTTCCTCGTGGCTGGACACGGGGGGAGCAGTGGAAGTCACACTGTGCGTTACGTGACTCGCAAGGCTGCTTTCTCACCGTCGTCTCCGCGGCCAGATCCGCACCGCCTTTCCTACGTTCCTCGAGAACATAAAACGAGGAACGTACATAAAAGCACGTTGTAATTCACCTGTACATGTGCTCCACCGACCAGGGACTGCAGGACCCCCCCCACTAACATAGAGGAAATCCGCAATCCCACAGAAATTATACGTGAGAATTAAACGTGACGCGCAAGAATGACGTTTTACATCTCTTTAGCTACGAAGGGCGTCTCGCCTTTTTTTACGAGATCAGAGCAGAAACACAGATTATCTTTCCCAACACATGACCCTACCTGTTTTTGGCCTGTCAGCGAAACACGTTTATTTTACTTTGTTCCGGCAGTTGCAGCAAGTGCCTTCAATGAGCAACAGCAGCAAAAATTTCACTGGGCAACGTCTCCGTGAAAACGGCACATACAAAATAAGGGAATGGTAACGTAACACATATGCTGTACGTGTGAACATACAGCCTCGAGAAAAAAAAAAATAAAGCACTAACACCATATCATTAAAATCAGTCTGAATTATATAGGCTTGAAATAAAACATTTGTTCATAAAACAAATGTCCTGCCCTTAAATTAACAGTTTTGATCTTATTGAGTTGTAGTCCTGCTGTATTGCAGGTTATTTCCTCAATAACAGGGAATATAAGGATCTCCCAGAAAACAAGTGTTTGCGAAGAGAAAAAAAAAAAAAAAAAAAAGAACTACGTGAGCTGGGAAAAAACAAACGAAAACAGTTCCCGTGCTTCACGACCCCTCGGGTGGCTCTCGGATGTCACCCGTCACAGACGACACGGGACATCACTACACCTTTCTTTTACACTAGGTGAGAAGGCCTTAATGGCGAAAACACGAGGACCTTTCTGCTGGGAGCACCTCGTTCCATACATACAGCGGAAGTGTGAGTGAACATGGACCACCGGGGTAACACGTGTACGGGAGGAACTGCATGGGAGAGTAAAAGTAAAGTAACCCACGAGAGTCCAGCGAAACACACGGCCACTCGACTCCCGATGAAACTTGTTAATCTGAGATATTATAGCTCGATATATTCCATATGATAATAAATAACAGAGTAGATACAGAGGAGCTTTTCACCGCTCCTGTGAGTTGGACACTCATATAACGAGGAATGTACACGTTCAAATAATTACTTTGCAGTAAGGTACTCTTTGGACAGATGTGGGTCCCCAGTGCGTCTACAAGCTGCCAAAATCACTGATTTGATGGAGTGATGAATTATGAGTCTGACCAAACCAGACGTAGAGTAAAAGAGAACCTGCTCCAATGTGCCGCGAGGCGGTGACCTGAGAGTTACCTTAACCGCATCCAGCAGCATTAGGGAAGGAGGGAGGTTCACAGTGAAGTTGCTGCTGGCTGAGCGTGTCCTCGCGAAAGGGCGTCGTGGCCGAGCTCTTAAAAGCCGACCGCTTCTCGGTCGCTCTCGAGCATCACCCAAAAAGGTTCTTCCCGCCACTCGAACGTGGGCTTGGCCACCAACAACGCTTTAAGGAATACGTGTTATTTTCTATTTAGGAAAAGCCACAGCAAAACTATACGTTTGCGTGCGCAAAGCGAGTCTGGGAGCGCCGCCTGCGATGAGACAGAGACGTGCGGAGGAGAGAGAGAGAGAGAGAGAGAGAGAGAGAGAGAGAGAGAGAGAGAAAGAATTACAGAGCTTAAATGCTGCGTGTACCAAACCGCCGCGCCAACAACAATCGCACTCAGCGCTGCGCTTCCACGACACCTCGTCCCTTTTTCGTCGTTCCTCTCCGAGAGCCCAAGTCCGGCTGTGGATTCGGAGTCAAATTCCCATGTCCGTGGCCTTAAGGGCGCTCTCTTTTCAATATTTCATTTGCTTTATGAGCATCTGGCGCCGTGAAAAAATGTTTTCAGAAAATTCATTTTTCATTTATGGCAGCGAAACTGGAACAACCACTGCTTAGTGAGAGAAAAAGTGAAATATTAATAAGGAGAGAAAAACTATTAGGCTCCGAGTAACAACATACTGTAAATTGGACAGAAAGGACACAAGGCCTAGCTGATAATACGCTGACAAAGAAAGGATATCTTCATCAGCGAGTCTTTTATTCAATTTCACTGTTGTTATTCATGGCACTACCACTTACTGTAATGCTCAGTTCTTCCTGCATTAAAGTCAAAATATTGTTCATGCATCGCAAAACATGCTCAACTGGGATTGGCTTCTGCCTTCCATGCAGTTATGTAAGATTTAATATTTTAACCTTGACTTGCAATTATATGGAGTTGCAAATAAAACTTTGAGGAAAAAGCTACAATTGCCTCCAGCGCTTCCTCTCGGATCACACCTGCTGATGGTCACGGGGATCCAAACTGCTGTAATTTAAATATTTCCACAAAAGGGAAATTTCGTCGCAATTTAAAAAAAGAAAAAAAAAAATGCAAATCAGACAAACAAGAAGAAAAGGCCCACGATACATTAGTGGGGTCATGGCGGAATTCGTAATATCCGCACAACACGGTACCACCGCTGTACCTCTGTTACATCGGACCCTGAAGGGAAGCAGTATGATGACGATTCAAGGGCACCGCTTCCAGTGCTAACAGTGTATAAAAAAAAAATAAAATAAAATAAAATAAAATTACATGGCAGGCCAATCTTAGCCTCGCAGGGTAAAAACCTCAGCGCTCACTCCCGTTGGTGTGCTCCACTGTGCTCCACTGGGCTCCACTGTGCCTGAAGCGTGTTTCCCAAACAAAAGTCCACAAGCAGCTTCAACAGAGGCTTCTTCTGCTCTCAACACTGAAGATCTGTCACCTAAAGCACTTGACTCTACTCAAAAATACATATTATATAACACACAATGTATTCTCCTAAGGATTTCAATGCACATCTATGACTTCATGCCGATACTCAACTAGATGCCATCACTTTATGTATATCAATGTGTTTATGCTGACAAGAATCCTAACATACATAAAGATGATGTTCATTGAAGCCCACAAACTATTTACTATAAACGGCCAACGCTGTGGAACTATTTGTGAATTAATATTCTTTTTCAGAGCTAAGCGCCAAACTGCATAAGAGCCGTTATGCACAAAAGGAAAGAAGAGTTTGCTCTGAAGTTTGAGGACCACCCCCCCCCCCCACCCAGTTTAAATGAATGCTTTCTTTTACAGGTCCGAGCTGCGGAATTCCTTCTGCTTGTTGAAGCACAAGCGATGTGGAATGTGCCATTCTGCCCGAGCGGGGAGGACAAACGATCGTACGCTTTGTTTAGGAACGACATCCACGCCGCGGGCGCCTCCAATCGAAGGCCGAGGCAGGACGACGCAGGACGACGCAGCCGCCTCTCGCTGTCGTTCCTACGCGAACCGCTTGTGGGTGGAGAGAGCGAAGAATTTCTCGAACGCTGCGCGAGTCCCCGGCCGTAGCGACAACATGGCACAAGGCACCGAATGCCGATCTCTACACAGACGGTCCCCGGTAATCACAGATTAATAGAGCAGCCTAATCCCATTCACAGGGAGGGAGGTCACAACTGGCCAACAGCACCTCCGCTCCACCCCGATCCCCACACCCACCCCCAGAGCTCCAAACATCACTCACTTCTCCACCACAAGGAAAAGAAGGAAATGTCCTCTTAATTGCTCTCTATTAACGTGCTCTTAATCGAATCTAAATCCGTTCAACTGTAAATAAGAAACACAAGCAAAGCGCGATGTTTGCGTGAAAAAAAGGAAACAAAAAAGTTAGCTTTACGGATAAAATTAAACCTTAGATGTTACATTTAAAGGCCGCAATACTAAATGAGAGCGTTACAAAAACGGCACTCTGGAGTTCAAGAAAATGGATGAGAACCTACAATCATACCCTTTTTGAACCCGGTTAAAAATTCCCAGTCCTGTGGTAGTAAGCCGATCACAGGAACAACGACCCAGCTGTATAAAATAAAACAAATCAGTGCAAGCCTTTAGCTTAATAATTATATATATATTTTTAGGTAAATCTCAACATGTGGGGCAGAGTTCTGTACGTTGTAAACATTCACTGCTATCTGCTGGGACACGCCATGCTTTCATATGGAAATACAGTAGTGATTTTTTTCAGTAAAAATCGCATTAAAAGACTCCAAGGAGACGTCCACTTTCCTCCCATTAACATCAGCAACATAATACAGGGGAGTAGCTATTAGGATGCTATTTCACAATACCTGCGCAAAGCCTTGGGGGGGGATTCGAATTCTACGAATATGACAATAGGCACAAATGATACTGTAATCATAACATTTGGGCACGGGGTTTATTTAACAGCCCGAAGCTGATCTGAATTGGCTCGGCGAAATTTGCGCGGATGCGGCTGCCGGGGGTCGTGCATTCCTTTCATTGGCGCACATTCTCGCCGGAAAATTCTCACCGGCACAAGTCGAGAACGGATGCCTCATTGTTGCGGGCTCATTGTTGCGTGAGCTGAATAATATCAGTTCGCCCTGTCGAAACGCGGCCGAGCGAATTCACACAAAGTCCCTGTTCGACAGCAGCATCTTACCTGTACGAGACGGGCCTGTGAACACTTAGAGAAATACACCTTAAAACGGCTTGCTTTAATCCGAATAGCTAAAATGAGCGTCGTTTTCAAACACGTACTACGGACGTAGGGGGACACAGGGGCTATATTAGCAAGTAGCTAACTGTAACACAGATCCCAACGACACTACCGTGACAGTTTCACGCTCTATCTGACATCGATTCGACTCGAAACGTTCGCGAGCCGAACGCCAGTGCTGACGTCATCCGTGTTCGTAAACGTGACGCGAACGCGTTCTGCACCGACGGAACTTAACTGAACGCGTCTACGTTTGCAGCAGGACAAGATTTTTGAAGCGCAACGCTACATAAATTAGCACAAGCTAACGGCGCTCTGACCCCCTCACGCAGCTAGCACACAATACATAAAAGGTGTGCAGTCATTATCGGTGCACTTTACAGCTTCCTGCGCTCATCGCTGGGAGGCCTAAGGGGGAAGGGATGGCTTTCCGCAATCGGACCAAGAGAAGGAGCTCCACGCAAGGCATTTCGAACCCCTGTCCCGTCGTCGGACAAGGTGTTGCGCCCCACCATTCGCTCCCTGCCTCTCGATGACCGCCAGTTTACTCGCCAAACAAGGAATTATTGAGTCGCGTAGATGCCGAGTCGAGCACTCGACTCTCCAGCCAACGCCGACGGCTAAATCCTGAAAGGCGGGAGGCACGATCTGTCCCGGTTTGTCGTTGTCTAGTCACATCGAAATGCTGAACAGCTTCATGTGATATTTCAGCCAAATTTATTACTTGTTTGCAGATCAACTTTAAAAATGCACAAAAACCATGCAGAAGGTGCATCTCTGAGGTAAGCTGCAAAGCACTTGCACAATGTGGCCTTCCGGTTAGAAGCAAAGGGATCCGATGCTCAGTCAAGGCTTCCTATCAACTGGGAGTCCCGAAATATGTTGGCTAAATGAGTTTCACACTTAACCTCGAGCTCGGTGCATTTGCCCATTACTGCAGCGCTCTGTTTTGTCAGCAAAGGAACCGAGAGTTTGGACAGTCTGTTGACATGGAAACCGTACATGCGTTTCCATTAAGCGTCTGGGAGGACTCGTAAAAGACAGAATTATGATTTGAAGCAGCATATCTACTAGGAGGCGCAGGTGGCCACAGAACAATGTTATGTGCATTCACATGTGATAATATGCTGGCAGGCCTTACAGCTTCTCCTGCTCCACACCGTTCCTGTCAACGGTGACAAGACTCGTGGTGAGACAATAAAACGTCCAACTTTGGACGCACACTGCGAAGCGTGCCGAATGGACAAAAGGAAAACCGAAAAAACTACCTCAAAGGGCAAAAGTGTAACGTACTTTTGTAGAGAGAAATGACTAAATTACCCATAATCCTCAATTAGGCTAAGGATTTGAAAACAAGTTCTTAACTCCTGCCGTGACCTGAAAAGTTATTGCCGTCTTTGTGCTGGAAACGGTCCAGGAAACGAGGCAGACAAGATAAACACATTATTGTCGAAATAATATTAGGCAAAGAACACAATATTCAATTAAAATCTTCTACTTTCTCCTTCTCTTTCTGCCCAACTAATCTTGTAACAAACGCATTCCAGCGTCGATTCGCTGCGCCCGCGCGGGGCTGAACCCTTTCCAGCCAGCCTCGGCGTATCGCAGACACCGAGTCTCTGTCTCTGGTATCGGATGTCCGACCTCTCGCCGCCGCCCTGGCTGCCGCGTGATTCGCTCGCCCACGGTCTCTGGGCAACGGCGGGGCGGACCGGCGGCGCGTCTCTGCCCTCGGGCCCTTGCTGAGTGCCTTTTAAGAGCCACCTTCCTGTCCGGGTTCCCAGGGACACCATATCGTGCCGCTCTGCGGCCGTCTCCCTGTCTGGGGCCCCGACGCCCTTGTGACAGAAGCCTCAGGAACAGAACGTTCTGGACAGCGGAACGGGTGAAGGGCCCCTTTTGTTTCGCAACCGTCCCGTCCTCGGTCATATACAGTGGACCGTGCAGCGCAGCTCTGGTCTGCTGTCTGAAAGAGATTTCATTCTGCTTCTAAATTACCGCGGTGGGAAGCTGCGAAGCTGGTAATAGTAACAGTGACACGGCAAACACAAAAACAAACACATCCATTCATCTATTATCAGTAATTGCATGTCCGCTGCGGAGCGACGGCGCTCCATGGTCTATCCCGGAAGCGCAAGGCGTGAGGAGGGGGGACACTCTGGATGCGATGCCACTCCCACGCTCATGCAGCCTTTCAAAGAAAAGAAAAAACAATGACTATATAGTTTTTACCATTTCGATTGAAAATTGCTTTGAAAATGCAACTCATTGAGGAAAAATGTGACAAATCAACTTGCTTAAGAAAGCAAAGTCCAAAACGGAGCTCTCCACACTAAAGTTGTAGAAATCAGCACGAGAACCCAGAGAACACACACACATGCACTTAAGAGAAGTAAGTAATGAAGGTGTGATTTAACACCAGGTTTTCAGCAAAAACTGGAAATATTACAGTATATTACAGCAAACCAAACAAGCGACAGCAGCATGAGCAGCAACAAGAGCCATCCAGCAGAGGTTCGCCTTTTTAGAAGAACAGATGAAAGCACTAATCACAGATACACTGCATATACAGTGTGTGTGTGCGCACACACACACATATATATATATACATACACATCATGATCATATGACAGCGCTTTCAACCATTCATTCATCTTTTTTCCTCAACAGCTACTTTTTTTATGCCTTTACCAACCGGAATTCTACTGCTGGAAGTCGACATGTCTCCGTGTGACTTGCTGACATATCTATTTCTGAATACATCGATCTGCATTTTGCTTGACAAATGTACAAGAACAGGACACTTCAGGAGATTTTTTTGGTTTTTTTACCTTGAATTTTACCAGGTTACTGATAAATTAACTTGTCTTTTTTGGCAGGTACTGAATTGGGATAGCTCATAAATGCACACAGAATTTTCATTAATAACGGCACAATTCACATTTGGACACAGGTACATCATACATCAGATCAGACACAAATTAAGAAAGACATGTCGAAAGTGTGAAAATATGACATTACCACGATCTCCATGCAGCTTCCTTTTTTAAAAAAAACATCTTTTTCATTTATCATAATATCAGATGGAAAAGGCCTTACTGCTTTTGATTACTCCCACAAGTGAAAAGGCACAGTGCATTCTGGGTATAATGACACAAAACGTGTTTCCAGTAGCTTTTCCCAAGGGGGGTGTTTCTTCCACAACACTGCAGGCAGAGCATTTGGGTGGGATTTGCTGCACCACATGCATAATAATAGCGTGTAAAAAAACTGAGCAAGGACCTCCTCACTTTCCCAGCTTATTCTCTCTCACCAGCTCCCGTTTCCAGGCGCGTCGCAGGGAAGAGCAGCACGGATGTTTTAACGCTTTTGGGAACCGGAAGGTCTCGCAA
The DNA here is from genome assembly GCF_900964775.1 of Scleropages formosus. NCBI lineage: Eukaryota > Metazoa > Chordata > Actinopteri > Osteoglossiformes > Osteoglossidae > Scleropages > Scleropages formosus. The sequence goes on along the minus strand of NC_041829.1, from coordinate 19,903,174 downwards.
CCCACGCAACCCACACTTGTGTACGGGCGAAAGCCCTCCGCTGCAGACACCTAACTTTTCACCGTCCAGTCGCCCAGAAGCTGAAATTCATCCTGACCCCTAGGTGAGCCTTCAAAAGTGATCTCAGCATCAATACCGGCACATTTCTCTGGGATGACGTTTGACTCCACGTAATCTTACCTTATGCCTTTACCTTAGTTACTCAGCTGATGCCTCCGTCCACAAACATACGCTTTCAAACAACGCTCTCCTTTATAATTAGATATAATACACGTACATTATAATTATGTGCGTACAGAATGGGCTCCTGTCGAGGTCCCTCTCAAAGGTACAGCAGCAGAGCCCCACTTACACTTACTAATTATCTGACACATCTCTTCAAAGCAACTTACACCGTAAAGCTACTTACAGTTACTCACCCACTTATACAGCTGGGAAATTTTACTGGAGTCATTTAGGGTAAGTACCTTGCTCAAGGGTACTACAGCCGGCACCTGTGACCTTTGGGTGCAAAGGCTGAAGCTGTAACCCCTACACTACCAGCGGCCCATAGCCCTGGGGTGTGAACTGAGCCCTAAAGCTCTTGTCTACCTACCAGCTGCCCTGCATCCCTCCTGTCTCCGCCGAGCGAACTGGACGCGGGAACACGGTGTCATGGCAAAATCACTCTGGCAACAGCGTGACTCTTGGGTTGCTTGGAAATAAATGTAAATGGCGATGCTTATCGGTCGCCCGTCCTATTTTGGTCCCATTTCGGTCCATCAGCCAACGGCGGCGTAATGATAACTCGAAAAAGTAGTTAGACAGCGAGCTGATAAAGAGTGCGCCCATGAAGCTCAGGCACACTTGGGCACCGCTTAAAAATTACACACCACCCCAGGAAAGGACGACTTTGCACCAACTTGCATCATCACTCCCAGAATCCTCAGTGTCGGGCACTTTGATGGACATTTCAAAAGTGCTGCTTTTTAAAACCTATTTAAGGTTAACGTTCGAAACAAGGACAAATACTTTTTAATGGCACACCCCTGGTGCTGTACAGGTTTAGAAATGGCAGAAATTAAATGATAAAAGAAAACTGTAGCCCTTCCTTAAATACTGGACTTGTCGGCTAAGGGGTTATAAATGGAGATAAAAGCAGAACTCGACAATGAAGCATAAAACCCAAAGTGACTGTCACCTCCTGGCTAAAAAAAAAAAGGGTTTTAAACATTTTAAATTGGTTCTGAGTTTAAACATATTTCGGAATGGGTCCAGCAGTGTAAATTTTGACTCGGGAGCTCACACGAGATGACAAAAAGATGAGAGCGACGTCCACACCCGCACCGCTCTGAGTAGTACCCTAGTAAAATGAGCGCAGCTGAAGCAGAGCAACCAAACAGCCAACGAGAGCAACAAGTGCAAAACACTAGGTTTAATTTAGATATTTGTTTTGCAACACCACCTAAAAGCTTGAAATCTTCCGACAAAACACTGCTTTAAAAAATTAAAACCCAGTGCGAAAGAAAGTCACAAGCACAGGTGTGTTACAAAGGGAGGTGGGGAACCGGGCACTCTCTCGTAGGTAACTGCTCACACACCAGGTCGCCAAGACGGCCACTCAAGGCGTCTAAGGGAAGCGACGGGAAGAGTCTTACCGCGGTCGGGGGGCGGGGGGTCCGAGGCAGGACTCACCTGCAGACTTTGGGGTGAACTTGTCCCTGTTGTGCGAGCAGACGGCCAGGAGCCGGTACCCGAGCTCCAGGTCGAAGCCCTGCTGCGCTGCGACGCGGCTGACCACCTGTACGGGAAACACACAGGCGACACGCAGTCAGCGCCACGGGCACAGCGAGCGCGGGGGGCCGGCGGAACGCTTACAGAGAGCCCGGAGCCCGGAGCCCTCCTACACGCTTGTAGCCGTGTTCCCGACTCCACTGCTCCACAGTCCCGAACATCCGCCTCTGCTGTCCATCTCAAATCTCCTTCTGTACCTTTGACCTCTACTGCAGGTGCAGTTACTATTATTTTTAGTTTTTATGCATTGAAAAGATGCTTTTCTCCAGTCATCCAAATCATTGCTGCTTACGATGATTTACCGAAAACTACCCAGGTTCGAATCCCATCTCCTTCATCAAGATCCTCACCCTGAATTGATACAGTAGAAAGTGCCCAGCTCTACAGACGGGTAAAATCGTGGTAAGGTTCCAAGTCGCTGTGGAGAAGAGTTTCAGCTAAATGAACAAAGAAACACAGCGTACGGATTCAGGGTAAGTATCCTGCTCAAGAGTACAGCAGGGGGAGGCCGATTTAGAGCCATGTCCTTGGGGTGGAAGGCAGCAGCTCTAAGCAGCACGCTACCTGCTGGTCAGGCGTGTCTCCTATCCTAACCACTCCTGCCAAGTTCCCCCAGAAAGCGGAGAAGCAGGCGACGCGGCACTAACTTCCTGAACCCTTCCGGAATCCTCCGCACACAACCGACATTTACTCCATTCAGGAGCGCAAGATTAAGCAACTGAAAATGTTATTAGAAAAGCATCACGCTGATACGTGACTGCGATTTGAAAGATTAAAACCCAACATTTCTGGGTCGACCCTTGTGTCCGCAGCCTTGTTTGCGCTCGGTGGAACCGAACTCGGGTTCGCGCTGTTCAGTCGCGTAACGCTGACGCGAGGCAGCGAACCGTGCCGCGAGGTCTCGGCGGGAGATGCTGGAAAAGGAGGCCGGGGCGCCCAAAGGAAGACGGGGGGAGGCCCCGGCGACTCCGTTAACGAACCCAACAAGCGGTTGGACATTTGCGAAAAATGAAAAGCGGTCATGTGACGCGGCACGGCACCGGTGTCCGCTGAGAGGGGACGTTAAGCGACGCCCCGCGTGGCACCGGAGCCTTATAAACAGCCATTAAAAGACAGATACCGGTATGACTTACTGCCCCCTTTCAACGCCTTTGACCTCGAGAGCACGGTTCGGCGGGCCGGGCCGCAGGGACCTTTCTTCTACTCCGTTTCTCGTACCAAAGCTAAGTTTAGAAAAAGCGGCGCGGTACTCGAACGGCCGAGCCCTCCGTTTACCATCGTGTCATTACGTTTGGAAAGTACAGCCTAGCCGTTTCCTGACACCGCCGGCGAGGACACCGAACGGCTCGGCCGTATTTTTGGAAATCGCGCATTAAGAGAAGATATACAGGCCTAATTAGCATTGTCGAGTCGCGGCGAGGAGCTGATTCCAGGCTGCGGGAAAGCAGAGCGCATCACTCGCGGTATCGCCCTAAACGCGTCCAGGAGCCGAGCGGAATTTTCTAGAACCGCAGCACAGTCATCGCTGCGCTTATTTCAAACTTATCGATCATCGATTTTCCCCCCGGAATCCTGTACTCGTGGCAACTGGAAGCGGAGCTAAAAGGAACATTTCCACACAGCGGAGGAACCAGGTGTTCCGCCAGAGCGGGATCTGCCCGAGCTCCACGGGAGAGCGAAGCGCATTCCAACTGGAAAGAAAATAAAACTCGACTTTCTTTCGTTTTCCGAGAAAGCACTAAGCAGAAGAGAGCAGCGTACAAACAAAGCGAGGGAACACGACGCGCAGCAAAGAGCACTAATTGTGCGCCCGTTTTGCTGGTTCAAGTGAGTTCACCAAGTTGCCAAGTTAGAAACGCCATCTGGTTACAAGAATTATAATTATGTGTGTGTGTGTGTGTATGTTGTTTTTTATTTTATTTTTTTTTTTGAATCAACTGGACAAACTGTCGGCATTGTTTGCTGCCTGCAGGGATCGAGGTGAAGGGAGCGGTCCTGTTGGCTGAGCAAACCCAAATGAGACACTCTCTCTCTGTGTGTGTGTGTGTGGAACCACCGCAGAACAAGTTTCCCGCGTTCACAACGCGTTGCGGAGGCCCTTGTTGGCCGCGATCAACGTGACGATGACTCGAGCTGTGGGATTTTCCCTGCTGGAAGCTAATCGAAGGGGCGAAACGCAAAAGGCCAAAAAGCAAACAACGGAACGGAAGAGCTGCTGCTACACTTTATTAAGGAAACGACCGGACCGGTTGAGCCGCACTGGTGGAAAGCGCAGAAATGCGACGACGCAAAGAGAGAGACGCCGCTCGGATCGTTCGTCGCGATCGAGAGGCGAAGCGCGTGAAACATTCGGTTTCCAACGTGAAAAACGACTGAGCTAACCGAGCGTTCTTGTCGGGTTCGCCCAGACACTTAGAGCTCCAGAAAATAACAAACGATGCCAGTCCGGGTTTGGTTTCCAACCCCTTCCGAGTCTTCATTGGATGCAACGCGCGTCTAACTTACAAGAAGGCTGGCTGATGCGCTGCAGTGCGCATGTGCAAAGTCACGCCTCCGGCGAGTCCCGAGGGGAGGAAAGACTCGTCGTACGCACATACGCACAGACGTAGAGAACGGTCTCGCAGTGTCACCACGTCCAAAATTAATCTTTTACACGACGTTTCTCCTCCCCGCAGTAACCGTACCCCGTGTTCTCCACCTCGAACGTCCCACAACTTTGCATTTCCTCAAAAACAACACGTCGGTTTACGAATCCCACATTCTTACTCCTCCTCGTACCAGATATCACACGTCATCTGTACACTACTGCAGGTCCGGAACACGGTAAAAAAAAACGGCTTTAAAACTCACGTATTGCTGTAAAATTCACGGGCTGCGCAGTTACGACAGGAGCGGAATGACAACTGACATGAACAAAAGTAATAAACCACATTTTTCAGTTCTTAGTTATGTTCATTTCTGCACTGATAATGATTCAAGTTCACCGATCACAAAAATGCCACTAGTTCTTCTAGAGCGGCAGTTTTAGCCACAGAACGTTGTCGTCGTTATTTTAATGAAGTTTTTCAAGAATTTAATTTGAGAATTTTCACTCATACAAGTAAGGGACACTGTATTGATAGACTTTAAATGCCATTTATTAAGAGAAAAATTACACAGATATTCTGCATGTGTCAGAACATTGTAAGACAGCACCGAAACACAGCATCCACTGGAAGATTCTAGAAGGCACCAGGAAGTTCTAGAAAGTACCAAAACATTCTGGAAAGCATGAGATCCTAAAAGGTACTGGAATATTCGGTGCCAGAATTCATAAAAATGTGCTCGTTTCAAGAATGTGGACTGACATATAGTACGAAGAAACGCCAAGAGTATTTTTAATCGAAACTGATTTAAAAAAAAAAAAAAAAAAAAATTCTACGTAATACGTTGCATTGAACTGTAAAATTGTTACATTGTGCTATTAATGGTGTCCTCACTACGCTCATCCATTGTTTCTTCCCTAAGAAAAATTACAAATTTAAAAAATAGATGTACAGATGTGTCAGGATGGACAACCATGCCTCAAGAGCGTTTCTCTTCCGCTGCCTTGTTGTAACCGATAAAAACGTTGACATTTACCCCGGAAGAGTAAGTTACACATTACAGCTGTGCTGATGAGCAGATTCCCCACTAGTGCTTTCCTTCAGCGATGTCTTCTTCGCCAACGTTTCCTGTCAAACGGGTCTTTTATCGAGAAGAAATCGCACCGGATCTTTTTCACACGCGACGTCTCGCTCGCTCGTTCGCGTGCGAACGGCACGCGGCGCAGGGCCGAGAGCCGAGAACCGGTCGAGAGCACAGCTCCCTTTCGGCGGGACCCAGGTGGCATCTGCCCAAAGCTCGCCGGCTTGGGGACGAGCCACTCGACGCGGGGTACAGGCCCACAGGCAGACGAACGAGACAAAACAACAGTTCTTGTCGTTTGTGAACTGCTGAGAAATGAACAAAGAAACGGGACGAAACGGTAAAAGCCCAAGCAGAAGCCAGCGGGGCCTCGTTCGCGACCCAATCGACGAATGAGCTGGCGAACGAACAACCCGGTAGAGCGGAACAGAGCTGCTCATTTGCTCCCAAAATAATCAGCAAACGACTCAGCAAACGAACAAACTGCTAAAACTGGACGCGTTAAATAAATCGAACGACTGTTCGCCTTCTTCCCGAATCAGTAAAGAAGTTGGAAAACGACAAGCAAAATAATGCAAACTACAAGAACTAGGAGGCTGGAAATCAGCAAAGGAATGATCTGAAAAAAGAAACAAAGTTCTGAATGAGCCGAAGGTAAGAAGTGGCTTTTTCTTACGGACAACCACGGGAACGTTAAAGATCACGATGAATTTCGATAACGTACAGCTGGGACATAATGGACACCAGGTGGCGTAGTGGTTAGAGCCGCCGCCTTTCGCCCCAAAGGTGGCAGTCCAAATCCCACCTCCAGCTGTAGTACCCTTGAGCGAGGTACTTACCCTGAATTGTTCCAGTAAAAATACCCAGCTGCGTAAATGCATAAATAATTGCAGGTAGACTAACACTCTAAGTCGCTCTGGGGGAAAGTGTGGGCTAAATGAATAAATGTACATGCAATGTTCCAGTTTTGCTGCGTGACAGTCGATCATCTTGATACGCTGACGCGGAGCTAAACGCTCGCTCGGCATCATTACCGCGTGTCCGAATGAGGGTCGCGGAGGTCCAGAGAGTATCCCAGAAACACAGAGCACAAGCCTGGACGGGAAGCCACTCCGCCCCAGGGCACACTAAATACACAGCAGTAGCACATAAGCCCTAGGAGTCATTTGAGGCGGTAAACAATATATAATATCAATGAAACTGGTGCTCAAAGCAGAACGGATGAAATGAAAGAATGAAGTGAACAGGCTGGAGAAGCTGTGAGCCAATGACAGCTGGGGTTACTGTCACTTCAAATAACAATTTTCCTGTATGTGACACTTTTCTCCAAAGCGACTTAGAATGATTTACCCCCTTCTGTGCTACGTACTGGGTAATTCTACTGCAGCGATTCAGGGCGAGTACATTCAAGGGTACTACAGCTGGAGGGGGGATTCGAACCTGCGACCTTTGAATCCGAAAGGCAGCAGCTCTAAGCACTAGAATACCAGCTGTCTTTTCTCATTTCACCGAATGGACTCGCAGGACTCCCGAGACCCAAACGAAAGGAGCTGAGCCGAGATCCCCCCCATCCCCACGCCTGTCTTCCGCATGTTATCGGACATCGCCGACCCCTTTCTCGGATCCTGACCTTCCGAGCACGACTGATTTTTTCCCCCCCGCATATTTTTATTTACTTTTCATCTTATTATAGACCAAAACGCAACTGCCACACAAACACGCGTCTCCATTTACAGATTACACGAGATGTGTGAAATCAACTCAAAATGCTCTTTGAAGAGGACAGCGACGCAGACGTAAATACGGCCGGAAAACAAAAACGCTCGACACCCACGGAAAACAATTTAACGTGAAAGACGGCCGAGTCTCGTGCTTAGACAGACGAAGGGACGAGAAAACGGTTTTCGTGCACGCACTTTGGATCAGGAACGCGCGCGGACCGGGTCGCCCCGGGGCGAGGCGAGCGCGACGCGTTCCGCCCCTGGCGCTCGGCTCCTTTTCCAGCATCGGCGTCACGCGGCGGGCCGCGAACTGCCGAAGGCCTCCGCTGGACCCGGCGCGGTCGTCTCATTTCGCGTGTAAACGACACATTAAACCGAGCTCTTTTTAGCCTGAAACATAAATCAAACTCAGTTACCCTGGGCGCAAAGGGACACCGAAACACCCCGTGTATGCATTCATCCAGCTACCACAGATGACGCGCAAGACACACACAGCACACACCTTCGCTCGTCATGCAGCGCCGGTCGAAAGTGTGCGAAGCCCTCGCGTGCCTTAGTTTCACCATGAAATGTTATTTATTGAGGATCGGTGTGTCTCATGTGACACAATAGGTGTGTTATGACCAATTCCATGTGTTTCTTTAGAGGGAATCGTGTGTGTGGTAGAAACACACAAGTAGTGCAGGTGTACGAATAAGCGAAGCCCAAGTTGAACTGGTCACACCGAGCAGGTGAGCAGGATCGGGGGTGTAAATCGGTCATTTCATCATTTTATATGTATATTTGAAGATTCAGGACTATTTAAATATTTTATACAGGAACACTGACCGTTCCTACAGGGTTCACATACTTTCCAGCTGCACTGTATAGGACAGTAACACGAGTTTACTCTTTACCCATAAACCCCAAACAGCCTGAATAAAGGCCACGCAGTAGGTTATAAATCTCAAATAAGATCTTTTACAAATGACATGTTTTAGGAAATATGGGACTAATTACACAGTTAAATGCTCCTACAAACTCCGCAGGGGGCGGCTGAACTGCCGAGTTAAACCGAGGAATTAAAAGCTCTAAAGACCATCGGCCGTTCGGAGGGACCCTCGTCTCCCCCGCGTTTAGCAGCCCTTCCACTTCCGCTTCTTCTACTAAATGGTTTTTACTACCTGTCGTCAGGTGCTGAAATTTAAAAAACAACGACGACAAAAAAGGATCAATTAATTCATCGTCCGACTGAAAAAGTTCTTTACTTTCTGGGTACGAACCCCCGTGTCTTCGCACCATTTCTTTCACACGAAACGAAGGAAACCCGAGCGGCAGAGCGCAGCCAGCGGCAAACTGGAGGAAGGCTCCGGGTTCCAAGTGACGTCAGATGGCGGTCGGGACTTTGCGGGTCGGCCAGGGCGCCCTTTCGCGCCGCTTCGGCGTGCCGCCGCTGGTGTCGGAGCGGGCCTTACCGTGAGACAGCCCATCAGACTCTGCTCGAAGGGTCGCTGGAAGGCCCGCGGGTCGCCACACCAGTCCAGCAGCTCCGTCGCCGCCGTCTGGAAATTCGCCGGGTTTTGCAAGTGCTGCCCAACGACAAAACAGAAACAGACCCGAAGCGTCAGTAACGGAGACACGTCGTCCATCCGCGTTTCGGACACGCGCGCCGTTCCTCGGCGCCCAAAGCGATCGGGTCTCGCGCTCAGGCTCGGCGCAGCCACGAAGCGGCACCGCGGCTGTAACGCAGGGCACCGGGGTGGTCCGCGTTCCGCCGTCCGCACGAGGTCGCGAAGGACGGCCCTCGACTCGCCGTGACCTCCGTGACCTTCAAGCGCCAAGGTCGTGCCATCCGGTACCCCCTTAATCCACCCCTTCGACAACCCGAGTTGAGCTTCGGCACCTGCGTGTCAGCATCTATATTTCGGCTCGAGGAAATGTGACCAAACTGCTGTGTTTTTAACTAATGAGCGTCTGTCTTGGCGCTTATCGTCTCGGCTCAAAGGCGATATTAGCGCACGCGGCGTCTTCACAATTATTCACTACAGCGAGGCAGCGGTATGGAAATGTTTCCCGGTACAAATGTGTCTTATGTAAAATAACGTGGTACAAGCCCCCGCTGACAGCGCCGCTACGGAGCTGTGTGAAGCCTGAGCTGGGAAATTGTGCTGCGCTGACATGTTCGTTCCTCTGATCTCGCGAACATTCCGGATTCCTTTCTGGGCTCGCGGGCGCCGCGCCGCGCCACACCGCGCTTCCCAGGCAGCCTGCAGGGGGCAGTGGAGGTCAGGCTTGCCGGAGAAGTGTTCGTATCAATTTACAAAGCCTTCGCTTGACAAGGGCCGGATGAAACCAGTCTTGTTTATTTCATGAGCTGTTCCCGCATCCTCCTGCGGGCGAATCTGTGCCGACGGAGGGAACGTTCCGGGCTGCGCGGATTCTGCCGATGCTGGAGGTCTCCGAGCGAAAGCGCCATCTTGCATTCGGAGGAGCTAAATTTAGACGCTACTGGGGGGCAGCGCACCCGAGCAAATGTGCAAGTGGAGGAGAAGCGGAGACGTGGGACGGGGAGTTAGAGGTGGGGTGGGGTGGGGTGGTGGGGTGGCGGGGGGTCCCCACCAGTGTATCCGCCAGCCAGGAACGCAGGGGCTCTTGGCAGCATCACACCACAGATGTTCCACCTTCCCCCGGCCAAAATCCACCAATCAAACCAGCGCAGCAGCCAGGAGGCGCGGCCCCCCAAACGTGTGTGTGTGTGTGTGTGTGTGTGTGTGTGTGTGTGTGTGTGTGTGTGTGTGTGTGTGCGCGCGCTCGTGTCATGCAGGGGCACTGAGTCAGAGGCCCCGAGGTGTTCAGACATGGTCCAGTGGAAAATGACTGTAAAACACAGGCCCTTCTGCACGCCATCGGACCTCAAAGAGACGACAACGTGAACCGAGCTCTGCAGCGGCCCTCTGGGGGGTACGTGGCCCCCTCCTGCCCCGCTGCCACTCCCTCATCTCATCTCATCTGGTCCGCACCGAGCCTCTTGACCCGTCTAATTCCACGGTTATTAATGCGACATGAGAAATCAGCGCGCTGGACTTGTCGCATGGACATCCTGCCTATGTAAGTGGACACGTCCCCCCTTGGACAACATGATAACACACTCCTTTGTATTCCCGTCACGGTAAAAAATACCACTCTTTCAAGATGCTAAATTTAAGCGTGAACATATTCCTAACGAAGCCCAGGAGTTTGAGTTCTTTGCAATATCTCCTTAATCGATGGAGGATTCTGTACTTGGGCCAGATGGGACATGAAGACGAAGGGTTAAAAAGAAAAAACACACACGCTCTCTCTCTTTCACACACACACACACAATAAGTGTGTAAAGCTAATCCAGTTAGCATCTGAACTCCTCGGTCAGCTGTGGTTGGCTTCACACTGAATTTAGTGAGACCCTTGACTCCTGCAGCAAGGGTAAAAACAGAGTAATGAGCTCACAAGAGTATCCAGACTGTAGACGATGGCTTATTCCACTCATCACCTTCCCCTTGGTTGGGCCTCTCTTCCTCTTCATCTGTAATAAAGCGCGGTTCATCCAGGTACAACCGGAGCTCCCAAAGTTGTGGGAAGTCAAACGTTTCACCGATGCATAACGACATTCCTGTCATGTCAAAACGAAACGTGAATCGCGGTAATGATCGGTCAGTCACATGGCCATGCGATGATGATGATGATGATGATGATGATGACGATGATGAACCCCACGTCTGCCTGATGCCTTTTCTCAGCTCAGTTCAAAGTTCATCGGCCCCCCCGGTGCGGTCAGACAGCACCCCGAACCGGAACGCCGTGAATCGTGCGCTGGGCTCAAGGGTCAAGAGCTCTTCACCAGCGTAAAAGCGTAAACGGAGCCTAGTACTGATCCCTCCGTACCTCGAAGGGAACGGCGTCCTTCTCCACAGACACACTGCTGCTCTAATTGGCAACGTATGAACGGTGTTTATGAAACTGGCTCCCGGTGCGCGATAGCGTGCGACTGCGTCGTACCGCGAGTCACGAGTACGTTCTGGCGCTCCGTCAATGGCTTCGGCGCTCTTACGTCCAACTGTCTCTCAGATAAAGTCAATGCAAATTCAATTTAATTCATTTTCCCCGTTGCTTATTTCCCCATCTGTCATGACGGCAGTAAATGATAAGAAAGAAATACGGCGCAGCTGAATAATCTCCATTCATACACGACACCCAAGCAGAGAAACGTGCCCGCATCTGCTTTTACACTGTTTCACGTGGTAGAAGCGGTGGGAGAGACCTGTCTACACGGTACTTGTGCTGCTGGGGAGAGCGAGCGACACCTTTGTGCAAGGTGATGGGGGGGGTAGAGCACCGGCGGACGGGTGACGGACGGAACTTTTTTGCACTTCGCTCCGCTGTTGCGGCGAATTCTCGTATTGAATCGTCTCTTCTTCTCCCGTCCCGAGCGCCCTTCCTCTACGGAGAGGAGCAACCGAAGGGCAGTCGGGGGTAGGGGTGGTAAATGAATGTCAGGTGACTACATCTGCAGCGAGGAGGACTAAAGAGGGTGCTGCGGGTTTGGCGTGGAGAAAACGTGAAGACGGGCTTCCCTTTGTTTACCTCCCCGCAAAACAAGCACACTTTACAGTTTACCAGTGCCAGAAAAAAAGGGGGGGGGGGGGGGGACAGTGAGAATGTGAGAGAGACAGAGAGAGGGAGTGTGTGAGAGACAGCAGGACGGTGAGACAGACAGTGTGTGATGGAGATAGAGAGAGTGTGTGTGAGAGAGAGAGACGGAGAGAGAGAAATAGAGCAAAAGAGTGAGAGAGAGCGACAGTGTGTGTGTGTGTGTGTGTGTGTCCGCGTCCCACGATGCACTCGCACCCCCGCAATCTAAACACTCGACTAATAAGATGCAAATCTGCGCAGGCTGTCACGGCGCTGCTAGGCTGCGAGGCTCTGGTGCGTAAAAGCAGCACTTCCGCCCCCCATTAGACCCCCGGGACGGTGCTAAACGATCGATTTGGACGGAGCTACTTTGTGACGAAGTCGAGAGAAAGAGAAGCTCGCGGGACGACGTTCCGGGCGCCCTCGTCCCTTCGGGTTCGTCGTCATTCACGTCGACGGGCCGCGAAAGCGGGAGCCGCGGAGCTCCTGTCGGTCGGTCGGGCGGGAGAGAAACGTGCGCGTGGCCGCGTGGTCGCGTGGCCTCCTCCGCTTCTGCCTTTTCTCGCGGCCAAGGAAAGAAGGAAACGAAACAAAACGGTTCTTTGAAACAACGTTTGCTAAATGAGATCCGCGAGGGACAGCGTAAGTGTTCTGCTGGAAATAAAGTCATTTTGAAGGCGGCAAGTAATACGTTACAGACGCGCACGCAACTTTCTGTTTGTTTGTTTGTTTGTTTGTTTGTTTATGTGCTCCAATCTGAGGAAAACATTAGAAGCGGCAAACAATCCGTTAATGTGTAAGTGGCACGGCACCCCCGCGGTGCCATAAGAAGACATGAAACTTGAAGCGTAACACCCACGCCGAAAAAGGTGTGTGTGTGTGTGTGTGTGGAAAAAACAAACGCGCCGTCAGGAAGCGATCAAAGTGGGAACCTGGAGTCGCGGCCCTGGGTTATGAACACACCTCCATTTAATTGTGTCACTGATTCCTTCTGCAATAAAAGGAGGTGTGAGAACAAAGGCAGCCAGTGAAGTGGGGGGGAGAAAAGGAGATGAAGAGGGGCTGCAGCGCCCCCACCCCACCCCACCCCCCACACCCACGCAGCCCTGTCTCTGAAAGGCGATCCCTCTAACGGCTGATAAAAACACTAACTAATTACCATTTATAGCAGTCCGGGGGGACAGGTGGGCCGCACACCTCCAGCCTGCCGCAGGGGTTCCGGAAAGCGTAAGCGCGGCCCCCCCCCCCCCCCCCGAGACCACGGGTCAGAGAGAGGGGTCTCCGAGCGCTCCGCGTCTGGCTAAGCCCCCGGCTGGGCCCACGCCGTGACAAACGACGCGGAGCGCACGCGTGTTTCCGGCGAGACGCACGAGGATCTCACGGGACGCCATTGTCCGAGTAGAAGCGGAAGACGAGAATCGCACATAAGGACAGCAGGTGGAGCAGCGGTTAGAGTGGAGAGACTCAGGTTCGAGTGCTGCGCCTGCTGCGACACCTGTGAGCAGAATAACTTTCGCTGAGCAGAGTAAGAGATTTTGTGTATATATATATAATATAGTATATAATAAGCAGCTTTACATACAAACCTTGCAGAGTGAATTCCTTTGGAGCGAAGTGTCTGCTAAATTAATAAATAATAAGTGTCCCCGATGAACCCCTGAAGTGCACATTATGATCCATATTTCTCCTGAATGGACTGGAATTAAGAGTCTCGTTCTCCAGCTTGTAAACTAACAGAATGCAGATAAAATGTTACACCGGTAACGTATCCGAAACAATGTTGTTTAACAATATTACACCGATGTACAGGTGGCCCCCGATTTACGATGGATCGACTTGCGATTTTTTCGACTTTACGATGGTGAGCTGGTGATGGACGTTCCGCAGAAACTGTACTTTTGATAATTTTTAATTTTTGATAATTCTAATTTTGATTTTTTTACCCGGGCGACCGACATGCGGTGCGATACTCTCTCGCGATGCTGGCCAGCGACAGCGATCCGCATCTCCCAGTCTGTCACGCAGAGGTGTGTTTTAGGAGCATTAAATGCATTTTCGACTTACGATATTTTTGACTTCCGATGGGTTTCGCGGAACGCGACCCCATCGTAAATCAGGGACCACGTGTATATTTAGTCCCGCTGCCATATCCACTTCTGCTCCCATACAACGCAGACATGCTCATACACACCCCTCTGAATAACTCTGAACAGCATTTACTGTGTTTCCTTCAGTCCGTACTCTATTCTTACTCTACCCGTTTTGTGTTAAACGTGACGACCGAATACACCCCCCATCAACACCACGTACTGCTCCTGTGAGTGTGCTCGCAAAGTGCCGTCGGAGGCACTCGGATCAAAATACGCCATCCTGAAATCCACACGACACGACGCCCTCCAAGTGTTTTCAGTGCTGGTACTGGTGGCGGTGGTGGTGGTGTAGGTGGTGCTGATGGTATCTCTGGTGGTGCCGGTGTGGGTGGTATTCCTGGAGGTGTGGTGGTGGTATTGCTGGTGGTGCTGATGGTGGGCCCCTAAACCAAATGACTGCCTCCTAATCAAACCTTACTGGCACGCCGCCGCCGACTGACAGGGACCCACGCGGTGCGTCCCGGACGAAGGGCACCGCGGCGCCGGCAGCGGGGGGGTCGCGTTCTTAACGCGCTCACCTGTTTTATACAGAGCAGCCGATCATTGGTCTGCTGTATGTGCCGGTCCATCGACGGAATCGAGTTCATCTTGATTGTCCCTCCTTGGTCTCTAGCTGAGAGCCATGAAACTCGTGCGTTCTGAAAGACAGACAGAGAGAGAGGGTGTCAGATCGGCGCGGCGCAGTACCCCCCCCCCGCTCCCAGAACATCTTCGCAACGGGCCCAACAAGTCCCGGGACGGACGCCGCAGCTGAGGGGCGCGCTGAGACCTACTGGGGGGGGGGGGGGTAATTAGGGTCTCTGTTTCAGTCCCAGGCATCATGAGTCACCACCTTACACTTGAGAACAAAAGTACACTCTTGCACACGCAGGCAGGGCGCGTGCGCACCTCCGATAGGCCCCGCCCCTCCGATAGGCCCCGCCCCTCCGGCTCCACAGTCTCTACCGTGTCTCTACACGCCCTCCCAACAAGACCCCTGCACCTGTCCTCTGCTAAAAGGCACGTTTCTCAAGTCTGGGTGACAATTAAAAAGGATCGTGGATGGGCTCCCCCAAGACCCCCCCCCCCCCCCCACCAACAACAGGGATACAACGAGCAGCTTGCTTTGCGACATTATGACACGCGAAAATAAATAAATAAAAAGGTGACATCCTGCATTCAAGGTTATCAATTTCGCTTCGGCGACCTGATTTATCTCTGCGTTCAACGTCAAATAAATATCGCAGACTGAGGCCTGCCGGTAATTTATGGTGTCCTGCAGCTTTAAGCGGACAGGCGGCTGAATTAATAGGTAGAAATCGAGGAGTCGCCCCCCCCCTCGCTCAGCCTCCGTATTTATCGCCGCCGCGCAGTGACAAATTCCAGAACACAGAGTGCCGGCTAGAATCCCGCGTGTGTCTCCGGCCGAGGCCACTGTACCGTGCTGATAATGCTCACTTAGCCGTGGCGCCGGATGGGGTGGGGTGGGGTGGGGGGGGCGGTAATCTATGCCACTGTGCATCGAAAGGGCTTTTAGAGCATCTAGTGCAGCCCCTTTGCCTGCTCCCCACAGCCACAGGGCTCCACCCCCCAGTTTAGGCGCTCAATCAGTCACCCGGGTTCCGATCCCACCTCCTGCTCTCGCACCCCGCATCAGGGTACTTACCCTGGGTTGCGCCACTAAAATTACCCAGGTGTTTCAGTGGGTAACTCAGTGTATGGGGCTAAACGCTGTCAGGTGATAGTGGAGAAAAGTGTCACCAGGATGAATAAACGCAACCATACCCTCGTGGGGGGGGGGCACAGCGACTCTGCTCCGCCACACAGGGGGGCACCTCCAGGTGGAGTCGGTCCACAGACGGGCATCGGGCACCGAAAACTGAAGCCACTCTCGCTGTAAAAGAGAGACGGGGGACGAACGGTCTACGCGTTGCTCCTTTCGACTCCTTCTCGGGGACTCGGGACGCAGGGGGTCGGCTGCGGCGCCCGGGTTCCACCAGGAGGGGGCGCCGTGCCCTTCTCGCCGCGCCGCCTCGCAAAGAGCCCTGCGGTGTCACTTTAAGCCCTTACAAGCTCCACAAATCCGCAGCGGCTGCCTCCTAACAGGGTGCGCTTGGGCCGGCGCTGCCTTTCTGACCTTGAGGTTATTGATGAACCGGTTTCCCCGCTCCGCGGCGCAGCCGACATGTCCGACGGCGCCGGGGGGCGGGGGTCACGCCGCCGGCACCCCCTCGCACCCGCACGTCCTGCGGCGCTCCCGCGCTGAGACACCCACGAAGACATCAGGGTGCGGAAGGGGACAAAGACGAGAACGCCCGTTCCCGATGTCGAGCGGTCCGACACCCCCCCCCCCCCCACAGGCCCGAAATACACGCCTTCCCCGAGTTGGTCGAACCTTGAGCTGTCGTGTCGTTACAGTACGAGGGGGGTGTTCAGACAGTGTGTGTGTGTGTGTGTGTGTGTGTGTGTGTGTGTGTGTGTGTGTATATATGTGTGTGTGGTGTTCACAGTTCGCAGCGGAGCTCTCTAAACCAGTCTGTTCTAGTCTTACACAACACACACACACACACACACACACACACACACACAACCCAACACTATACCGCTTTACCGAGATTTATTCATTATTTGTCCAGTTGATTCCAGACAGCAGCATCACATTCATGTGAGTCTGTTACAGTAAATCAGCACAAAGGCTCCTCATTAACTTCACTTTGTATCTGGAGTAAAAACATGGTACTTCCACCTGACCGCCGCCTACTGCAGGAGAATGCAGGGGAAAATAACTAATTCAGCCCAAACCCATGACATCACAGGATGTGTCGTGTTGTTTCTGAGTGCGCATCGGACTACTTGGCCCCGGTGAAGACCGCAACGAAACGAACGCGGTGCGAACGCGGGACTGGGACCGGCAAGAGAGTTGCAAAAGAGGGACCAGAAACGAAAGGCACCGAGGTTCAGTGGCGTGACGTTGGCGGTGCCACGTTCCTGCGGGAGACACATCGTGGCATCCTCTCCTTGTAATGAGAAGCCTCTCTTCACCGATCCTCGGGCGACGCCCACTTTGTCAACATGGCCCTGCGGTCGAGGATCAGAACGACCGGCGAACGAACGCGATGGTTTCCTTTACCACGTGCACAGCGTGGAGCCCCTGCCCCTAAAGAGCCCCCTACACAACCGGCGCGGATTTGCGTTTAACCCCGGCACACGCGCGGTTCCTCGACGATCCGCACAGGAGCCGTTAAGTGTTTGGCCCCTGGGGGCGCTGCCCCCCCCCCCCAATGTAAACACTCTCTCCTTCCAGAAGCAGCATCTGCCTCCCTGGGGTCATTATGGAGAGACGGTTAAAGAGCCCCGACCACGGAGCTGGCTTTGCCGCATCAGCCCCCGACCCGCCACCGCTGCTGTGTCGAGATGTGAGGAAACGCTCGCTGTTACGTGGGGTGGGGTGGGCTGGGGGGGCACGGCCTAAGGCGCCAGGGAGGGGGTCTCCTGTAAGTGGCTTGCGGCCTCCCGGCACGTCGGTTCACCCCATTGGGGAGAGGGGGTGCGTTTCATTTCCACCTCGGGATGCTGCAGGTTATATAGACTGTGAACATGTACATCACGCAGTCAAGCAGCGATGGCAGACCGCCCCCCCCCCCCACTCCACACCGCACCGCACCGTGCCGTGACCCCACCCCCACCCGGCCACCTGGAGCACACGTCCACTGCTACGTACCGTTACCGTACTTGTGAGCGCGCTGGTTTTTGGTGACGCACAGGGACGACCATATGCAGATGAGCTCCAGGGACAGCAGGTGGCGCAGTGGTTAGTGGCGCCGCGCACTCAAAGAAGCCAGGTTCGAATCCCACCTCCTGCTCTGGCGTCCTTGTTCGAGGTAACTTACCCTGAACCGACACAGTAAAAATACCCTGCAGGAGCTCATTATAAAAAAGTCAACGCTGTAAGTGACTTTGGAGAAATGCGTGAGCAACGTAAAAGTAGAATACGGTAAAAGTAACGGCAGCACTGAACAGCATCGTGGGGGTGGGGGTGGGGGTGGGGGTGGGGGGCAAAGTTGCGCGGCCTGAGGACAGGGTTCCATTAAAGGGTTATTTGTAGCGCTGCTAAAGGGCTCCAGGTGCGGCGACTCATCAAGGACAATGCGCTGCTTGTTATGCGCGGGAGCGGGAGGGTGGAGGTGTGTGTGTGTGTGTGTGTGTCCGTGTGTGTGTGTGTCCGTGCGCGCTGCACCAGCTCGCCATTGTGGCCTCACGCACGCTGCCATAATCCCCATCAGGCTCTGAGCCACCCTGGCACTGGCAGTGTGTGCTACTTCCACACCCTCCTTAACCACCCCTTACCTCTCCCCTCCAACCGTGCCCCCCCCACACCCCTCCCCTCCTCGTGTGCTGCTTTAACAGGCTTGGGAATGGATTTCTTGTATTTAATGTGGTTTGAGCCGCAGCGGCGGCCGTCGCCGGAGCGCGATGCTCAGTCGCGTCACGTGCTCTCCGGCGAGCCAATCAGAGAGCTCCGCCAGCCTGTTCGCCGGGCCAGCATGTGTCACTTGCACACGTATGGCCACACACCCCACCCCGATCCTAACTCTCCCTCTCTGTCCGCTCACGCAAGGAAGGTTCCTGAATTCCCGAGGGAAGACCCCCACACCCCACACCCCGCCGGCCGCCGCAGCGCCAGGTGCGTCTGCAGTGAGGGAGCGCGTGTGGCGGGAGGTGGGACGCGGGGATCTTGGTCCACGCCACGGAAATCGCAGGGGTGAGATTGCGGGGGTCAGGGGGGGGGGGGGGGGGCTGCCTCCTCCCCAGCCGAGTGTAACGTTTCACCGAGTCTCTGGGGCCGACTGTCGGCGCGGCAGAATGACACAAAGACGGATCGGCAGATGGGCCGGCCCCCTCCAAAGACCCCCGAGCAGCTGGCTGCGGGCCTCCGCTAATGTGGGAGGAGTACAGGGGGGCAGGTCCGTTCTCAGAGCCCACCCCCCCCCTCCAGGACCGGGACGCTGCCTACGTGGGACTCCGGACAAACCTTAACCGCTTCCTAGAGCCGAAAGGAGGAGTCGCCGGACGCCAGCAGGCACTCGGCTGGAGGAAGAATAAAATATATGTAAATATATATCAAATACATAATTCAATATATGTAAACATATATAAAAAATACATAATTCAATTATGTTGTTTTTTTTTGTGAATAAATTTTCAAGGAGACGCAACACAAACAAAGAACAAACTGAGTGCAAACGGCATTTCTTAAGACCACACACACACAGATGAGCCACAATGGAGCCCATCGCCTTGTGCTTCACAAAGAGCGCCGCCCAAGAACACGTGGACCGCGGTCTCGGGTTTCCTGACGGGTCGCGTCTCCGGTCCCCAAACCGGACCGACGCGGTTACGGCGGCTCCTTTAGGATCTTAAGGTTGCAGGTTTGAACCCCACCTCCTGATGTGCTACCCTCGAGCAAGGGACTTACCCTAAACCGCTCTAGTGAAAACGTGGGACGGGGCGGTTGAAACCCTGGGGAGGAGGAGGAGGAGGAGGAGGACAGGTGTCTGAGCGAACACGTGAACACGTGTCAGTGGTTCCTTGGGCAAAGGGGGCGGAGCCATAGATGTTTCACTCAAGGCTTTAAACATCGCTGCTCATTTAAGGCCTGCTTCCTAACGACCTGTGAAACCCTTTCCAGCCCCCCCCCGCACCGCACCACACCACAGCACCTGGTCGGGTGGCCACTAGCACCGCAACCCCACTGGGGGGGACTGAAAAATGCCAGAACCGTGACGTCCAGCTTGAAACGCGGCGAACTGCGGTGCAGAGCCCGGCGTCCGGAGCACCGCAGCCACTGCCACGGGGTCCTTGGGACACAGCCCTCGTACCGTCAGCGAGCCCCATTAGAGACAGGGAAGGTAGCGCAGCGACACTCCGGTGCCTGAGCTGTATTTACTAAAGGCATGACAGTGATCCAACGTGCCGGGTTGGGGGTGGGGGGGTTCACTCGGGACGTCCCGCAGTAACACGGCTCGCTGTGGGAGTGGGGCTGATTTAAGGGCCGCGGACCCCAGGAGAGTGTAAATCTTCCCCACAAATCTCCCTTATCGGGACACAGAGGTGGGGTGGGGGGTCCTACGCCAGGATGTGATGAATTCCAGGCAACAGACAGCCCCCCCCCCCAGCCTTCTCCCCACCCTTCGCTCTCTCCGTCTCGGATTTGCTGGGATCGCCGGCTGCCATGTTTTGATTGTCCTTGTGTAAATGAATCAGGAAAGATTTCATCTCGCCGTCTCAGGAGCGCCGAGGAATACAAATGGCTGTCTGGAGCAGCGTCCCCCGGGGGGTGGCGGGGGGACTGCGAGGACTCGCAACACGATGGCTGCCTTTAACAGCATTTACACACACACACACACGTTTTCGGAACCACTTGTCCCATACGGGGTCGCGGGGAACCGGAGCCTACCCGGCAACACAGGGCGTAAGGCCGGAGGGGGAGGGGACACACCCAGGACGGGACGCCAGTCCGTCGCAAGGCACCCCAAGCGGGACTTGAACCCCAGACCCACCGGAGAGCAGGAGCGTGGTCCAACCCACTGCACCACCGCACCCCCAACTTTAACATCATTTAATTAGATGGAAATGTTTTTTTTTTTTCCCGAATTGCCCTTTCCAATATTTCGGCACGGGCGCCTCATTCTCATCGCACCTATATGAGCTGGGCTCTTGTGCGGGAAGGTCGACGCGCTCATGTTCCTCTACAAGTGGAGAAGTGTCCCGCTGCAGGTGCCGAAGTAACAGCAACGAGACGCGACGAGTCAAATGATGAAGGTGCGGAGCTCCTCTCTCTTCACGAAACAACGAGCTCAGATGTATGTGTGATGCGGTGGCACAGCGAGAGGTACTACTGTCTCACGGTGCCTGGGTGGTGTGAGAGAATGTGGGTTCGATCCCTGCTCAGTCTGTATGGAGTTTGCATGTTCTCTCTGTGTGGGGCTTGCTCTGGTTTCCTCCCACACTCCAAAGACATGCTGTTCAGGTTCTCACAGAGAGTGTGTGTGTTCTACTGATGTATGGATGAGTGTCCCAGTGTAAGTAGTTTATCTAGCAGTGTAAATCACTGTGGTGAATAAGGTGTGTGCGGACTGATAACACTACATAGAGTTAATTGGAAGCTACTTTGGAGAAAAGTGTCTGGTAAATGTAATGTATGGTTCATACAAGGTGTTCTTCCACTTTAATGTGGTGCCTGGTACCTTGGTAGTTCCATCACTGGATTCAAACTTGTTACTTTTCATTCATTCCGCTAGTTATTACGAGGGTAGTGTAGTTGTTACAGCTGTTGTCTCTGCATGTAAAGGTTGTAGGTTCGAATCCCCCTTCTGTCTGTATTACCCGTGAGCAAGTTACGTACCCTCAACTACACCAATGGGTAAATAATTGCAAACAGCTAAACACTGTAAGTTACCTTCAAGAAAAGTGTCAGTGTAACACTTTTCAGTCATTGTGCCCATGACTTATAGAGCTGGTTAATTTTTACCGCATGAATTTTGGCTCATTCCCCAATTTCTATGTGACTTCGAAGATGCGAAGACTATAATTCTGTATGAATTATATACTAATAGTGTCTCAAATAGGTGGAGGAAAAAATCTTCTCCCAAAAATACCGGAACACAAAAACCTGTCGGGATGCACAAGCGTTACTCCAGTGTTTTGCTGATTATTTTATCACACGGCTTCTGCAGCCAGTTTGCTCCGAGAGGCGTGTCCCAGGAGCCTGGGCTGCCTTGAATATTTTACCACGCCTACATTCCTTACTGCCTTCGCTGGAAGAACGTACCCCGTGCCCGACGGACGGCAAGGGGATCGCCGATCGGACCGGGTCTCCGCATTTCATTGGTTAACGCTGCACTTTCGGGCAGGGCGTCACGTTTCGGGCCGCGGGACTCATTTCGATACGATCGTTCGAGGCTAAAAATACTCGGCGACGTGCACGGCGCACTCGGGATTTAACGGAGCGACCGACAATGCCGAGCGCACCCGAACGCAGGCCGTCATCCAGAGCGCAAGAAAGACTTCCCGCCGTGCGTGGGAGGAGATGGCCCCCACCCGCGAAAGCGCTCTAAACCAGGTCATCCTAAAAGGGACGCTGCGACGCCCTCGGGTCCATCCGAGCCATCGGGCCACCGCTTCCAAGAATAACGCACGCCGTGCTGAAGCGGGCGCCCCGAGCGCTCGAATCCACCTCTGCGGTCGCAGGAATAACAAATTTATGACATGGACGTATTTAACACACACTTCTCTCCAAATTGTGACGCGCAATGGTTTACCCATTCATACAGCTAGGTAACTTTTACTGCAACAATTCAGGGTAAATACCTTGCTGAACAGGGGCAGGGATTGGAGCCCAGATCCGTTGAACACAAGGCAGCGGTTATAGCCACTACACCGGCTGCGGCAGCACTCAGATGAATCACGTTGAAACGGTAACGCAATATGTGCTACAAACACATTTCAACACGTCACTTTTATTATTGTTCCTTTCCAATACTGTTAAAATCTGACAATGACAGCACACAAATTTGTATGAATGACACATGTATAAGTGTTGTGTTATTTAAGGTCCGTTCGTTCGTTCGTTCGTTCATTCATTCAATGCCAAAAAAGGGGCTACTTACAATCACAGTCTTTCACAGGGCACGGCTATTTTTACTGTATCAGTTCAGGGTAAGTAACTTGCTCAAGAGAGCTACAGCAAGAAGGGAAACCGAACCCAGGTGTTTCGACCTCAGGTTAACAGCTCGCACCACCATAGTAGCTGCTGTCCCGGTCATTTATGGTAAATGTTTAATGTTTAGGTAAAATATAACTGCGCCATGTATAAATAATAAATACATAAAAAAAATAACGTATAAGTGTAACGTATTAATAATATTTAACGTGCACGAATAACAACAACAGGCAGAGTTTGCACTCCTGCCAGGCCGCATGAACGACAAGGTGAGCTGACGGCTGGGTCGACGCCAACGCGAACGAGCGGGCATCTTTCCAGGGAAGCTGTTAGCGCCGCGCTACCCAACCGAAAGCTGAGAAATTCCATGTCCTACTGTTTCGGGCCAGGAACTGCTGAACCATCAGTAATTGCACCCCGCCGCAGGTCATGAATCTCGCTCCGGAAGGCCCCGCGAAGAGGCGCTCGGTGCCGCAGTGCCGCGAGCACGCGGTCGGGGGCGCTGCCGCGCTCACGCTTGGGCGACGCTCGACCGGCGCACCGTCCACGCGGCCCGTTCTCGCTCAACAATTAAAACGCCATTTTTCTCTCGCTTGGAGCGACCCGCTGTGCCGGGAGGTCAAGGGACCACTGGAAAACCAAAATGAGATGGGGGTGGATTTAAAAAAGAAAGAAAAAAAAAAACCCCCACACACACACACTTTGAGATGCAAAGGAGCGAAGGCCGTTAACGGCGTTCTCCACGCAGTGCCGCTCGTATCGCCCGTTTCAGCGGAAATCTACCCAACGGCTCGTTTGCGAAGCCCTTAGAAAGCAGACGGGGGCAGTTAGCCAATTAAAATGATTAATTAATAGCGATGCATAACTTTTGCCTTTAAAGCCGTCGTCTACGATTAGAAGAGCCCCGCCTCTGTCCGTCCCTCAGACAGGGCGTTCGGATGCGAGACGCGACTTCAATGCGATTGGTGAATAATGGATCGAGAGCAGGCTCGCGGTTGCGGGGGGGAAAGGACGTTGGGAAAGGGCTAAACGTGAGCGAAGGATCCGCTGCTACAACTTGTAGCGGGAACTTCGAGCCCTTACGCAAACGCCCTGACCGATAACCCCACCCGTCAACTTGACCCTCAAGGAAAAAAATCATTCTAATTTGGCCTGGAACACAGCTGCTTTATCTCCTTTATGGCTTCCACCGCATAACTGTAAATGCGAAAGACACGCTGCGCGTAGCAACAAGGATCCTTGCCCCGACAGCAACGCTCCATGTTCCCAAGCAGGACGCGCAGGGAGCGTTCATTTCGAAAGTTTATTTGAACGGCGGCGCGCGGAGAAATAACGCTCTCGGTCCGAGGACGCCGTATCCTCGAGGGCCTGCGCCTCAAGCCAGCCTCGCCAGCCTCGCCAGCCAGCTTAACGCCCTTCTTTCTGCCACCGGCAGACTCGATCGATCACGCCCTCGTATTCCCCGTACGTCACCCAAATCCAGCCAGTTACAATAAACACAATTCCTGCTCGAACACAGCAAGGCGGGTCATTACAATATGAGACTTAGCATAGCAGCACGGCAGTCTCTTTATAGCTAGAGGCGCGTCGCACGTATCGAGCGGCGGGGGCCAGCCTGCGCCCCGGACGGAGACCACCTTGGAACAAAGAGTGGTACTTTTGTTGGGGATCTCAGGAGGTTTTGGCGAATGGATATTCAGTTTAACAGCGATCAGTAACGTAAAAGACGGGGGGGGGGCGGAAGTCGCATCATCTCCTTTTGCTTTCATGTCTCATTTTTGTCTGATCTTTTGACGTGGGGGGAAAAAATCTGAGAAAGATAAGGGCTGTTTCGACGAAGACCCGCCTTGCCGCATTTTGCGCCCGTGGCGAGCGGAGCGGCAGCAAAGCGAGTCGGCCCGCATCGAAGCGTCCGTGACAAAGAAAAACAACCGCCGCAGCCACCGGGAGCCGGATCAATCCGGCAGACCGCACCTCATCCCAGCGGATTAAGATTTAAATTGGAGCCGATCTATAGCGCCGCTAAAACGGACGGAGTGTCAGAACGGGCCGTTACGTCCTCCCTCCGCGCTTCGTTTTTTCGTCTTTTGCGTTTCGGTCACAGGCGAAAGGGGAGCGGCGTGACGCGGGGCCGGCCGGTGCCGGTCGAACAATGGAGCGAGCACCAAGTGCGTACATAAACACGGTGACCCTGAGAGACCCGACGGAAACCGGCGGTGTCATTAATCACCGTCTGCATCCCTTCCCATCCGCCCCGCCCCCAGAAACTCTGCGGCGCCAGGCTTCGTACCGCACGCCCGGGAGCTCCACGCGGCGGCGGTGGCGGCGGCTCATCGCCCGAGCTCGACGGAAACCGCCCGCGCCCACGCCCTCGTCCCGCGAGCCCCCGCCTCCCGGCGCGCATCGGGCCGCGTCGTCGCGTTTCGATCGGACGGCCCGCGCGCTCCGAGTCGGCCGAGCACCGCAAAAGGTCAAGCCCCCTAGTAATTTGTTTCACCCTCGCAGAAAGCAATATGGCGCGACGTAGCAGGTAAACCAATTACGAGGCGACGCGGATTGCCGTGACGAAGGGCCTCCCCGGTGGGCTGTTCCCCTATTATTAGCCACGCGTCTCATTTCCCTCCCAGAAAGGCACCTTGTCGCTCATTCCCCAGGAGTCTGAGCGAGCGCTTATCATTAACCGAGTGACTGATTTACCTGCGTCGCACCGCACCGCACCGCAACGCAACGCTCCTTGCGCCATCGCGTCCGCTGTGAGGATCGCCTCGGCGCCACTCGTCGCCTCTCGTAATTTCGGGTCGCTCTTACACTTGTGTGGCCACGGCCTCCTGCTTCCTCGCCGGTCCCGTCTCTGGAGCACGTCTTACCGGTTCCTTAATGCCCCCAAACGTAGCTCTCCCGCCCGCGCACGCACGCACACACACACCAGGCAAGGCTGCAGACTGTAGTGCTGATGCGTCGGGTGCGAAAATCAGGAATAACGGTGGAACAAGATGACGTGAGCCCAAACATGTCTGCGTGTTGTTGTTACTCACTGTTTGCACTTTATTTTTGAGTATCTGGAGTGCTGGCATCCTGTTATATATTTGTGGGAAAGAACAACAATGAATGGGTTTAGGTAATTTTCTTGCAGTTGTTTTGAGCCTTCGTTCGTTCGTTCGTTCGTTCGTTCGTTCAACATAGTATTTCCAGAAATGTTTACATTCTGCAGACGAACAAGCTGGTTCAAACAAAGATAGTTGCGGTATCACTGTAACATTATACAAGTTTTCAATGAAATAATTCCATTTTTGGCTGGCATTTAGCAACCCAAAGAAGGGTAAAATGGGGCACAAAAATAAAAACGTAGATTCTGTCATCCAACACCTTTGAAAATAAATAACTGTACTTAAAAGCACTTTCAGATGGAGTAAGCCATTTTTACCGGATTAGAAGGTATTTTGTTGTATCCGATTCTCTGGCCTTAAATCAGCCTTCGGCCTCAGATGCCTGTCGCCATGGCAACCGTGTTCATTCACTACTCGCAAGTAATGAAGACAATGTGTTTTCCATTTAGATGAGTTTTTAAAGCAAAAGATATGGAGAGTCCAGCTTAACAACTCCTTCAATACCGCTAGAAAGAAAATGGGTTTTTCTGCCTTCGTTTGGCTCTCCGATCTTCACAAAAAACGGACAACATCAGAAGACAACATTTTTTGCTTTTCATTCACAAGTTCAGCCAGATACGTCCAGTCCGCGAGCTCGCAAAATGTGGAACGAAAACATCGACACGTGACTAATTAGGTTTCGCCACGAGAAGGTTAAGGATGCACGTTAACGGACGGCACGGCGCGCCGGATCGTTGATGGAGTGCGGGCCAACAGCCGCCGGCACGGTTCGCTCAGCGCCGCATCGCAGGGAAGGGAGACATGAGCGCCAGAACATCGAAGGCAGAAACGATAAGGGAAGCCGCCCTCGGTCCATATTGGATAAATAAACAACGGCGCACGCTGACTGAAGCTACTTGCGGCAAACCGGAGCCTAACCCGGCAACACAGGGCACAAGGCTGGGGGGGGGACACACGCAGGACAGGATACCAGTCCACCAGTCCACCACCCCCAGCGGGACTCGAACCCCAGCCCCACCAGAAAACAGGCGCAGGCCAAACCCGCTGCACCACCGCCCCTCTAAACAAAGAAACGGCAAAATAAATTCACCAAATACTTGGGGTGACACACAAAAAGCAAGAATACAAAGAAACAAACTCGAATCAGTACGAAGCACTTTAATATACAATTTCTGTAAAAAAATCTAAAAACTGGAATTTTCATTTAAGGGATGAATAAAGTTTATTTTTCAAAAAAAAAAGGGGGGTAATGGAAGGGGTTCCGCCCACTGGTGGAGGGGGGGGGGGGGGGGGGACCCAACAGGCCCCTGCTACGAAACGGGGCAGAAAATGGAAAGTGTTTAGCGTGTTTACAGTGGAAACACTGAGTCTCCGAGATTTTCTTCAAGTCTCTTTTCCACTGTTTGCGGAGCGCAGCGCGACCCGACACTTCCCGAAAGGAAAGCGCCCTTTCCAGGCCGGAATCACGTCCAGCTTTTGCAAATAGGCAGACAGGAAACATTGTGTTTTCAATTTTCGTGTTCCAGCAGCGGAGGCTCCTCGGGGGGAGGACAAAGGAACACCGTCGCCTCAATAATTCCTTGGAAAAAGGCAGAGCGCAGTAATAAATAAAACCTGTAATCGAGTCCTCGCTCCACGGATGGACAAACGCGCTGGAACGAAGCACAAAAAGGAGCGACACAAGGGCGGTCGATAGACATTTGCGTTTATTTAATGCTTTTCTCCAGAGCGACTTACAATTATTGACCCATTAGTACAGCTGGATAATTTTACTGCAACAATTTAGGATAGGTACCTTGTTCAAGGGTACTACAAGTGGAAGCGGGATGTGAACCTACAACCTTCGGGTGCGAAGACAGCAGCTTTAACCGCTACTGTAGCAGCTGAACCGAGAGCGCTTCGGGTCACTTGACATCCTGCTTTACAAGCACCTCAACCTTTCACGAGCCCCAACAAAAATACTATATACTGTATTTAAGATGTACTTGCAATTTACCTTAATGTTTCACAAGAGATTTCACCGTAAACTTTCTTCTGCAGAGCGAGTATAAAAATCGATCATTTTTCCATTCTTGCCCTTCTCGGCGTAATCACAGCTCACGAAGACGAGGCAGTACAGCGACCGCAGTCTTTGGTATCCAGAACGTCTTGCGTTCGAATCCTCGCCTCCGCTTTAATACCCTCGAGCAAAGTACCGGAAGTGACAGAGTAGAAGTGGGGAAATTATCATTTCAATAATAATCGTATCCAGCTTTGTGTACAAAGCAAACACTGCCAGTCTCTGGGGTCGGAGGTCTCGGATAAATAATACGCATATTCTTATTAATAAAGGCAACTGTTCATATGGCTGAAACACAGCTGGGGTTACGATAAGGGCACTAACTCCTCACCTGAAACAGGTGCGCAGCGATTTTGCACCTCGTCTCGAGGGCCCTGCACGGAGGCCCGGATAGGCGCCGCGACACGACCGGGCCGTCAAACTAGCCGTCACAAGCAGGGGTAAAAACGCGGTGAAAGCGCGACGCGAACGTCTCCGCTGGCCGCGGGCGCTCGGAAGCGATCGCTCGGAACCGCCGAGCCGGAACCGCAACCATATCTCGGAACAGACCGCTTTACTTCCTGTGACACGTTAACTGCGCAGTAAAGGGGGAAAAAAAAAAACGCACATGGTTTCATAAGCATAAACGTGACTTAGAAAAACAGTGCAATTTCACAGAATCTGCTTTTCAATGTGGTCAAGGAGGGGGGAAAAAAGGAAAAAACACAACAAAAAGTACTTTCCCGTCTTTACCCTGTCAATTGACGGCACTTACTAATGAAACATAACACTTAATTATACTAATTGTAGCAATCCGCAGAGCAACAATGCACGTTTGATTAAATAATAATAACAATCAGCATTTTGCGTGTCACAACTGCGGAAGCACCTATTCATTATTTTTAAGGGCCGCGCTAATTGGCACAATCATTTCCATACACCGCATGTATTTTTAATGTGCCGTTCCCGAGCACCTGATCCGGCGAGTCGACACGTGTACCGGCGGCAGCGTGACAACTGTCGATTCGCGTCGGGAGGGGAGCCTCATATTCGCATCCCGTGAACGAGAGCCGAGAGCGACTACGGGACCGTCCCGCAGGCCGTCGAGCCCGTCGGCTCTTGCGCGGACTCGCGTTCGGCGTAGCGGTTAGGGCCGCCGAGCGCGATTCCCGCTGCCGGCGCAGGGTACGAACGGCTCGGCCGCGCGAAGAGAAAACCGTCGTTTACGAGGTAAACGTAAAGGGGAAAACAATGACGGGTTGCTTTACGAAAAAATTCAATCAACACACCGTGTAGACACGTTTCTTTAAAGTCGCGCGCTCAAATGAAACGGGGAGAATAATTCGGACTCGCGGGAGACGCCCGGTCGTTCGGACCGCGTTGTACCCGTTCCGACGTAAAACGGGGTAAATCTGCGACTCCTCGGTCGCGTTCGCACGTACGGCGGTTGAGAGACGCGACGCAAACGCGCTGGTTTATTCACAGTGGAACGCATCAACAGTAGGGAGCGTAACAGAGGGGGGACTCTGTGTGTGTGTGTGTGTGTGTGTGTGTGTGTGTGTGTGTGTGTGTGTGTGTGTGTGTGTGTGTGTGTGTGTGTGTGTGTGTGTGTGCGCGAAATAAACAGGAACACAGCTCCAGAGGTTAAGGGGAAGTACGAGGAGGCTGCAGGAGAATGTTGATGAATGCGACGCGGACTCTGCCTCCAGCATAGAGCCGCACCCCGCGGGGGGTTGGGGGTTGGGGGTTGGGGGTGGGGTGGGTTTGGGCGAAGAGACCACCAGGTGAGATCCATCCATTATTTAGCAACGCCGGGGAGAGCCACCAGCCAGCGCCAGACACAATCTGCCTCCGTCGGGAGGGGTGAGCGGTGTCCTGGGAGCAGGGGGAAGTGGGGGGGGGGGGGGTTGTCAAGTTCAGATGAGATGAGAGACCATTTTTGAGGAGGTACATCCATCGCCCCCCCCCCACCACACACAGTCCTCTGAGCTGCACCAGAGCGAGGGAGGGAGGGAGAAAATTCTCTCAGCTTCTGTTGCGGTAAGCAGAATTATCCACTTATCCAGAGAGAGTGTGACTGTGGGCGGGGGGGTCGAGTGGTTTTGGATCAGTTTTGGGAATAGAGAGGACTTCCAAACCTAATCTCACGTCAGGGTTCAGAGCCAAGACTTGCAAAGCAGTCTCTCGTGCAAACACACACACATGCAATCACAGGGCCTCGCACACACACACACACACACACACGAAAAGATGAGGTCTCACACACTTGGACACAGAAAAACAAACACAGGCTTACGCACAAACGCACACACACACACGGACACACGCACGCACGGATGCAAACAAACGCACCCGCACGGCTGCTGCATTAATTAGCCGCCGATTATTGACTGATGATGAAGCGCACAATGAAATTAACGGGTCACGATGCAACGGGAGGCACGAGGGGGGACCGGCGCCGCGCCGCCCATCCGTGGACTCGTGAACGCTGTGAAATTATGACTTATGGAATAATGTGCAGTTCGGTGATGGAACGCTTGACAGGACGGGAACGGAGACTAATTTACGAGCAATGTTTACAACCCACTTAGTTCTTTGTTTCCAAACACCAAAGGCAGCGTGTTCATTACCGCGAGCGCAACCATCGGGATGCGTCCCTGCGAACAATATCGCTCGCTCATTAATTTCCCCAAATAACGATTGCTTATTTAACTGCACTTACTCATCAATAGTATCGAACGCTGGAGACGACTGCTGACAATCTTTGCGGATTCGATTGAATAAAGACACCGGGCGGCCCTTTGCGGCGCCGGAAAGAGGCGCCTCGCGCGCCCAAGGCCGTCGTTCGGAACCCGCGGCCGAGACGTCGGCCTTCCGTTCCGTTCCGGGCGCAGAGCGGAGGTGTGGCGACGCGAGCGGTGAACGTTATCGCACATCTCTGGAGGGCGTCTCTTTCCAAGACATCTTGAGCGCCTTCCCGAAACGGGCTCTTCGAAACGCGCAATCCGTGCCCTACAGGTACATATATCGCAAAGAGGGAGGCGGACAGGAGGTGTTGCGCCGCGGCCGGAGCGCCCCCCGGAGGGCGTCGAGGGCAGTAACGCCAGAGCGGAGGGACGCCCCCCGTTCCATCTAGTACCACCCTAATGGCTTCATTGTTTCGCTTTCGTTCCGCTTCCATTGGCGACGATCGTATAAACACCTGCGCTATCAAAGCGCCGCACGCCATTTCCTGGATAATTTCAAAAACACAAAATCGCCGACTCCGTTTCGGGTTCGTAGGCCCAGAAAAGACGAGGGGCAGCCCTCGGGGGAGGGGGGGGGGGACTAAATAAATATTTTTTTCAGACCGGGAACAGACCGACATCTGTGACGTTTCGTGCCGTCCTTCCTCTCGCACCCAGCTCACCGAGCGCTAGCGGGGGGCTTCAGCCACCCAAGGATGTAAGAGGGGTAAAGAACACATGAAACGTACGTCATCTACTCATTCCAAGACGCTTGACCGATCGACGTAAACGTCACAGACGTCTCCGTCCGGAGACGGGGGCCTTCCCGTACCGGTCCCCGTCTCGCTGCAAAAAGTCTGCGGAGCGCTTCGTTCATTTTACGTAACGCGTGTCCAAAGCCGGGGTGAGGAAAACAACTAAATAAATATATTTTTCAGATTGGGAACAGTTGCATAACGGCAGGAGCCTGACGTCGTCCTGGCAGCTGGAGGCCCCGCCTGCCGGCTCTTTCTCGCAGGCTCCGGGGCCTTCGCGTCCCGGCCGACGGCTTTCGCAAAGAGTCGCAACGTGCAATTTCATTTCCATATAGGGCACGAAAACAGAAACTGTTACCCTGCGCCAGCGGCGCACGTGTCCTCGTTCCTCGCCGTCCAGCGCGTCGTCCTTCAGCGGGGTCGCGGCTCCCCGACGTTTCGCCGACGCGCGCAACGGGGACGGCGGGGCGGCACGTCGGCGACCGGAATCGAGGACGGAGGGTCCGCTCGGGCGGGACGGGGGGGCGGGGGGCGGAGAAAGGCCGTCCCGCACCGAGTGCGCGCTCGGGAGCAGGGTAACGTCCCGCGTTGGGGCCGTAAGCCCCCGAAACAGCAGGATGAAACGCACAGAAAATGTTTTTATCCACTGATGAAAACAAGCATTAACAAGCGTGGCCTGGGAGAAAATAAAACATTGATTTTGCACGCTGCCCTTCTCCATTACAACAGCGTGATCGATACACCCGGGCAATTCAGAGCGTAGCTTTACTGCTCCGACTGCGTATGTGAAGCGGGCATATTGTTTGTCTTGTAATTATTCGCCCCCCCATTACTCCCCACATCTATAAACATCTATAACAAGGCTCCTGCAGAGGCCTTTGTATTAGTGCGTGTGTTAGATAAGGCTTCGTGCCCAAAGTTCACTTGCGTTGATAAGAGCTGCTTACTGCATCCCAGTGAGCTCCAGTCACATCTAGCGAGGTCCGGTGACCTCCATTGACCTCTAGTGACCTCCAGTCACATCTAGCGACCTCTAGTGAGGTCCAGTCACATCTAGTGAGGTCCGGTGACCTCCATTGACCTCCAGTCACATCTAGCAAGGTCTGGTGACCTCTATTGACCTCCACAGACCTCCAGTTACATCTAGCGAGGTCCAGTGACCTCCATTGACCTCCACTGACCTCTAGTGAGCTCCAGTCACATCTAGCGAGGTCCGGTGACCTCCATTGACCTCTAGTGACCTCCAGTCACATCTAGCGACCTCTAGTGAGGCCCAGTCACATCTAGCGAGGTCCGGTGACCTCCACTGACCTCCACAGACCTCCAGTGACCTCCAGTCACATCTAGCAAGGTCCGGTGACCTCCATTGACCTCCAGTGAGCTTCAGCGCCACATCTAGCGAGGTCCAGTGACCTCCACTGATCTCTAGTGACCTCCAGTGAGTGCCAAAGCATACCACTGAAAGCAGTTTTCTGTTTGTTTCAACAAACGTCCTCAAAATTTTGGGCCAAGATCGAGAAAAAACAAGTGGTAGTTGGTTGGAGTATAAAATACTGGAGATTTGCCATGTCTTGCTCTTTGTCATTGGCACAAGTATGCGAAAGTGCTACGAAGACACGGCCACTGCTCAGTGCTTGGTGTTCTGAAGCATGAATTGAAGAAAAGGGCCAGAACCGAAATCTTAAAATCTTAGAAAGATGCACTAATGGGCCTTTATCATCGCCACCAAAAAGAAAACAAACAAAACGATCCTCAGGGCAAAACCAGAGGCGTCAACATTTTGTCACACTGTCACATCCCTTCATTGCAGCAACTTCTATGAGGAATACAGGGGGCTTTAAGAGTGGCAGGGCAGTGAGTGTGTGTGCGCGTGCATGTCCATGACTGCGATTACGGCACCTGTAACGCGTTAAAACCAGAGATGTCGAGTTCGACGCACTCGTTAGGCTTTCCGGCCGGGCCGACTTACACACGTGCAAGAGCGAGACCCGTATCTGTCCGGACCGAGCGGTTTGTCGAGGTCAGGAAATCCTGTCCGGGCAGGAAGGAGAACCCCGAGCGCAGACCAACACTGCAGAAGCGCTTGTAGAACGGCACTCCTCCAGGAAAGAGGTCCAGCCGATTCAGTAGCCCTTTCTGACGAGAGGCTATTAATCTCTACTCACCCAGTGTTGTGTCTCTTACCTTACATTTACCTAACTCTTTACACCAAAGCAGTTCGTAATTATTTACCTACTTGTACAGCTGGATAATTACACCGGAGCAATTCAGGGTAAGTACCTCGCTCAAGGGTACTACAGCTGGAGGTGGGATTCAAACCTGCGACCTCGGGGCACAAAGGAAGCAGATCTACCCACTGCTCTACCAGCTGTCCCTCAGTGTACATTGCAACACACTCTGCAATGAGAGCTACATCTCACACTATGTAAAAGCACACTTCTAGTGTATTAACAGTGTATTACTAGTGTATTAACAGCATATTAATATATGCAACACGTGAGTCTTCAGCTGAAGTGTTACACACCCGTCTAGCGAGATCAGCCCTCGACGCGGCCGTCCTGGTGCCGCAACCCAAGCAATGCGTGAGCAGAAAATGTGCAGTACAACCCGACTCCGGTCACAGGTTCGCTGCCCCTAAGTAGAGCACCTAAAGTTTCAAGTGTTTTTTTTTCTTCCCCTCTCTGCTACAACCTAGTCTAAATAACGTGGCCATTAGGTCATTTAATATCCTCTGTATAAAGCCATGGGAACCCTTGGGACTTGGCTACCGCCGGGACATATGGAAGCACTCAAGAGACGCCCTCCTCGCGCGGACGAGCCTCTCCGGAGATCGCCGGCCCCTCGAACCACAGGAAGCGCGAGGAAAAAAAAAAAAAAAGGGAACGTAATGAGAAACACCCCTGCACCTTGTACTGTTTATCAGCTACACGCAGCCCGCTGCTCTTACCACGGTAGGACCGCCTTGGGCCACCTCTCCCCGGTCAGCCCATCTGGACCCACACAGATATGCAAGGAGAGGAGAAGAAAAGAGAGGCGGTGTCAGTTAGCAGAGGTTAAAGGACGGGGTCCCAGACGGGCCTCGTCCGGGAGGGGCCTCCGAGGGTGACCCTCATCCCCCAGTCCGAGACCCTCCGAGCGGGGAGGCGGAGCGGGTCGAAACCCAAGCCGGCCTGTTTCCATCGCGTTCTGCCCAAACGCAGACAAACGGGTTTGCGAGGTTTGCGAAGCGCCTCACCGCTGCGACCACGTGCCCCGCCGACTGCTTTCCGAGCTGCCGCCGCACCCATTCGCTCGCTTGGTTTACCGGGAAAAGGTGGAGTCGCGCGCCGACAACGGTTTGCCTTCACATCTTAGCGGGAATGCGCCTGATGATTATTGAGAGCGAGCTCATGTAAACGGGAGGGGGGGGCCTCGGTGGCGGGCGCGAGCCTTCCCCTTTCGGAGGCGTATTACGAGACGAGACGCTCCGGCTCGATGTTCGTTTGGAAACGATGCGATGCCCAGATTCTGCCCGACAGCGCGAGCGGCAGGCGGAACAAAGATCTGGAGAAGGAGCCTTGCCGGGATCTGAGGGCCTGCTCCACGTCTGGAGGCGCTCTCCCAGCTGTCAGGCACATGGGGTGGGGGGCTGGGTGGGCTTCAACGATGCTGCTGAAAGGAGGTTAGCAGAAGTAATCTGTCTTCGCGAGGAGAGCAGAGGAAAAGAAAAAAAGGGGACTAAACTAGCCAGATTGAGCAGGGAGGCTGCAGAAGGGAAGCAGCTCTTGCAGACCAACATCTGTGACGTTTCTTGCCGTCCTTCCTCTCGCACCCAGCTCACCGAGCGCTAGCGGGGGGCTTCAGCCATCCAAGGATGTCAGAGGGGTAAAGAACACGTGAAACGTACGTCATCCACTCATTCCAAGACGCTTCGCCAATCAACGTAAACGTCACAGACGTCTCCGTCCGGAGCTGCTTGTAACGTCAACGTTGAGCATGAGGCTCTTTCCAAGGGCTTCGCTTTTACAGCTGGACGGTCCAGCCGAAAAAAGGCGCGGAGAGGACAATGCAGGGTAAATCAAGAGGTTAAATGAACGGTAGATCCCTGGTAAAAGCAGATGAGGTTACACAACACAATGCAACCCCCCCCGCCCCAATCACATACACGCGAGCGCAGTACAAGAGGAGCTTTCCGCAGCGGGGCCACAAGTCTGTTATTCATTTGCCACCACGCTTTCGTGTCGCGGAAGCGCGTTCGGTTTTGCGTGCACGCATGGAAACTGATTACAACACAGCCTTTCCATTAAACAACCCTGAGCGACCCCCCCGCCCCCCCTCCTCCTCGGAGCCCCCAGAATCGTTTTCCGCGGCGGGGGGAGACGGCTGTTTTCTCAGTAGTCCAAATAGCATTCTTCAGTGAACCTCGGCGTGCAGAACCACTGACCCGGTAATTAAAATGATGGAGAGTAATGCTGTAGGGAAGCCTTTTCCATTACTCCTCACTGCAAGAATTGTAATAAAACAATGTCAACAGAAGAAAGCAGGGCTAGCGATGTCAACAATGGCTGCGACGGAGGCATTGACAGACACTCGTTTAAACACCCCCCCGGCATTGTATTATTTAGTGCCTTTATGTGGCTATGGTTCATTCCCCTGCCAAGAGTGTAAAAGTAGCTTGTAAATTCCCAATCAGCGCGGAGCGTCGACACATTAGAGGGTTAAAAAAAAAAAAAAAAAAAGGTCAACTCACTTCGGTAAACAAGTTGAGTTAGGAAAGGGTACTTGTCCTGGCAGAACAGGTCTGTGCCCTCCACTTCGAGACCCACCCCCCTCCCACTCGCTTTGCGCCGCGTCTCTTCAAACCGTATTCCCCCATCGTTTCTCCTTACAACGTTACACTTACGTTTATTCGTTCAGCTGAAACTTTCCTCCAAAGCCACTTACTATTATTTCTCATTTACACAGCTGGGTAATTTCACTGGTGCTATTTAGGGTAAGTGCGTTGCTCAAGGGTGCTACAGCTGGAAGCGGGATGCGAACCTGCAACCCACGGGTGCAAAGGCAGCAGCTCTAACCATTATACTACCTGCTGTCCCAACGAAGAGAGCTTAATAAAGATGCATGTTGGATGTGATGCAATTTGGGGGTCGGGGCAAGGAGGGTTCCTCATAAGTCTTACACCCTTCGGCTGCAGTGTGCTACTTATACACAGGTTATATGGTAGCTGTTGCTGGCTGTCTGTTCACTGTAGAACTGCATTAAATAGGAAGAAACCCATGATGGTTTAAGTGTGAAAAATGTAAAAACAGGCACTAGGGTGAGGGCTGGTTGTGAGGCTCCCAACGCTGGAAATGAGCCCTTGACACCAAGCAACAGAGGTGAACGTTGGAAGGAGGACGACACAAGAACGCAGCGGTGAGGAGCGCAGCGGTGAACTCCTGGTACCCCGCACCGAGCGCCCAACCCGCCCCCCTCCCCCCAAGGGACGAAACAGCGCCGCACTCAAACCCTCGCACAGCGGGATCCTGCCCCATGGGGGGGTTTAATGAAAGCTCCTCCAGCCAAAAGTTAAAAAGGCATGCAAATGCTGCGGGTCCCTCTGTTTTGTATTTTCCGGCCAGCCATCTCCTAAGGGCGGAAAGAAAACAATAAATGTGAATGGGAGGACCTCTTTTGTTCTGCAGAACGGACTTCTCTTTTCTTCCAGGGAGCTGTTCAGATCAGTTTAGTTTCAAATGAATAAATCTGTTTGCGATTAAGAAGCATAATGGTCCGAGACAGCGAAAAAGCTACATTGATACTGACGTTGGATCAAGAGAGAACAGAAAATTTTAATACTCGCTGTCTTGCGACAGCATACGGAGGCGTACTTTGAATGCACCGAACCCCACTTCTGCACCCAGTCATTACTACAGTATTTATACAATTATTCATATGAAAGTGAGAGAAAGCCATAAGTACAGCCTTTGACAAAGACGTGAGCATGACCTCAAAGTAAAATATTAATTCCTAACGATGTAATGACGAAAAATGACGTAAATTTAAAAAAAAAAAAGTGACGCAGTGTACACGCATGTGTCGCCTGTCACGAAGAGCACGAAAAAGCGCTTATCGTTCACCGATGTGTCCGAAAGGGGACTGCCGATGGGGAACGAGGATAGCAGCCGCACCGGTACGGGCCAGCAGGGGGGACGGCGCACAGAGCGCCAGCACCCAGAAAACGCTTCCTTCCTGTCTGCTTGGGCAGCTGAGCAATCGGGTCACCTCGCTTCCCTGCGTTGCTTCTGGTCAATTGTTCCCCCCGGCCGCCCGCAGCCCGCGAGGCAGAGATCGCTCCTTTTTGTTCTGTTGGAAGAGCTCCGAACAAACACGAACATGGGGGGGTCTTCAATTACACGCTAACAGAAGTGTCAATAACTTTGGAAAATACAGGAAATCCCTTTCTGGGGAAAACATGCCATGTGTGGGTGTGTGTATTTTACATATGACATATATATGCCCATTTATATAATATATACATAAAAAAATACGTTTTAGAAAAATGCACTCCTTTCCTTTTCCAAAACGACACTCCATATTACAGACGTACGAGAATAAACGGGTCTCCTTTGTAACCTTCCGGGACGGTAAGAAAGCAGGATGACTCCGCTACTGCAGGTATGTTGCATTTTGCTTCAAGTGCTGCTTCTCCCACAATGCATTTCAGATATATAACCTTGACAATGTTTAAACATTTCATTAAGGAAGTACCAGTGAAGCAGTACTTATATGTTAAAGGAGATGTAAATGAGTAAAGAACACTGGAACGTGTCATTGAAGCAGCGTGTGTCTGATGGCATGTTGAAACATCTTCAGGTGCACCCTCACCGCCAGCACGAAAACAATGTTTCACGGCCGTCTTCCAGAGCCTAATCTAAAAAAGGAAAAAATGAAAAAAAATGAAGGAAAAAAGATTATAAAGCGATTAGCGCTTGGGTGCCTCTGCTCCGCCGCGGTCCAGAGAGGACTAAGAGCCCCATGATTTGATTAAGAGACTAACAGGAGTCGAGCCCTACGAAGATACTGCTGTGCACCGAACCCTAATGGTCCTTCCACACTTCCCATAAAGATGGAGCGACGCGGCAGCTCAAACCCCGTGCTTTCCACCGTCGTAACAAGCAGGAACCTTCGATTGTCCGCAACTGCCTCTCCCTAGCTTTCGTGTTCCGTCGTCGTTATGGAAAAGATGCACTGCGACAAAAATATCTCGGACCATTAAAAAAGCGCCTCGTTGAATGACAATTTCAGTAGTGCCGAAAACGGAGGGAAAATGAAGAACCTCTGCAGCAGAACTGTCCACGCTTTATTTGTGAAGTTTATTGTAGGCGTTTGCATTAATGTAGGGAAGGGTTAAATGTACTAACTGTGGGTACAAAAAAAGGCATTAGTGCACAGTGAAGAAGTCATCCACACTACATACAAAGTAGAAAAATGATGCATGCACCAAGTCATCTTAATTCAAATGAGTAAACAGGCAGAAAGGGATTAGCTACTGTGTTCACCATGGCTGGTGAGCTCACTGAATAGCTACCTACAGCGAAACTCCTTTGGTGTGTCAAGGGTATTGCTTAACGTTTCATTTTTCTGCTATAAAAGCAATAAAATAAAGTGTGAGGGGACAACACACCGAGAAGAAAGTGAAAATGCAATATATAAATAAACAAATAAATAAAGTAAAAATCTCGTTTTGCGCTCAACACCAAGTCGATCACGCGGTTCTAAAAGGCGCTACATCTTTAGCCTTTTTTGGGGTCTGTAATATTTGTGCTGAGTGCTAAGGGGAGACACATTTGTTGAGGAATCCACAGCTGTTTGAGGACAGCCTCAAAGCCATAAGGTGAAGGGAGTGTGTGTTGATGTCCAACCGGCTCAAGTATCTCAGAACCAGCAGAAACCCTACGGAGAAGAAGAAACACACTTACTCCACTTACCGAAGGCATGCGACCAGTTTGATAGACATTTTTTTTATTATTACAACTCTACGCAAAGCATCCCCCCGGCAGAAGGCTTTCAACTCGTAACTGCTCGTGTTGGGTGTGTATCGGTGACAAATAGCATTTCGGCAGAGGGCAGGGAGACAATTAAGTGTGAAAATCTGCTCTATTTCAGAACAGTAAAGGAATATTTCGGGACGTTGAAAAATACATGTACGTTTATCAATGTAACGAAGTGTGTGTGTATACAGTAGCTACTCACAGCAATCGATCCATTTATAGAGCTGCGTAACTTTTACTGGAATAACTAGGATAAGGAGCGGGCTTCACACCAGGATCCTTCGATCGCACGGTAATAACTCCAGCCGCTACGCTACCCGCTGCCCGACTTCGCGACGGCGACCATCCGCGAGTGCTAACGACAAGCAGAAGAAGATAATGCCCAGCGCCCTCGGAAGCCGTCCGGAACTTTCCAGCGACGGGAGAGGAGGAGGACTTTCAAAACGCGGACTCCGGGAGGGCCGACCGGCACCGCTCGCAAAATTTGCCAACGCAGCCTGTTGATTTC
Source organism: Scleropages formosus (assembly GCF_900964775.1). Taxonomy (NCBI): domain Eukaryota; kingdom Metazoa; phylum Chordata; class Actinopteri; order Osteoglossiformes; family Osteoglossidae; genus Scleropages; species Scleropages formosus. The sequence continues at coordinate 19,863,370 of NC_041829.1, read as the reverse complement.
AGCTCTCACCGACTTGCTGTGAGGAACTCCTTGTTTCCACACTCATTGGCATTTGAAACAGGCATTCCATTGTTCTAAAAATATATTTGCTGTTGATCTAAACCATTACCATGGAAATGAATCAGAGAAAAAAAATAAAGAAAATAAATAAATAAGCCCACTTGCTGGTTCAGGCAAGTATTTGATTTTTGAAATGTGATTGAAATAAGACTGTTTGATTTAAGTTAATCACTGCGAATTGCTGGCGTGTCTTTTTTTCCTCTCTTTCAGCATCAACATTAACGCCATGTGCGGAAGAACTGCAGGAGAGCAAAGGGCTCAGGATACAGCAGCTGATATTAATCACATGGAGCGGATCCAAGTGTTTTGTTGCGACAAAGACGCTCGAACCGCATCATGAGCTCCTTCCCCGTCATCGTCTTGTCAAAGAAACGCACACCCAATGCCGATGGCTCCAAGGAACCGACATACTGGACAAATTGAGCTTTGAAGAGCCACAATGTTCAGCTTTTGTTGAGAGGAAAAAAAAAAAAAAAAAGAACTCAAGTGCAGATCCGTAATATCGTAACCGACTTGTTCCCGTCAGAAAGCAGTCGCTGCTCTAGAGCGACAGCTCATTTCACGTCCGGTTCTGCACGCACAATTAGCTTAGAGTGCAATGACATGATCTGCACCTTAAACATGTTCTACATGCGTGTGCCTACTTGAGACCTTTGAGCTACAGAAAGATTAGATCATGTCTTGGCTTGTTCAGAGTCATGAATATTTACATTATTGGCCCAAATGGTATCTCCTAAATCACTGCAAAGGGCTCATAAGTGTTGTAACCCGATGTGGAGACAAGGTAACCTCGGCGATGACGGAGAACCAAGTACATATTCATCATCTCCAACAAGACCAAGAGGACTGCTCATTCGAGGAGAAACACCATCACTTGGCAACTCAGTCCCTTCTTGCGCTGCTTTATATTAATATAGTTAAGAACAAACAGTCCTCCAAAATATATTATGTGCAGAGTGCAGTAGATCCCACCACTTTTCTTGTTTCTGCATTGACTTATTTAGCAGCGCAGATACACACACGTGCATATTTTACACATGTGCACGCACACAGTATTATTAAATCAAGGGGGACAGTAATCGGAACCACTACTCATCTGAATTTATTTGATTCTTTAAATACGTGGCGTAACATTTGAGCGTTAAGCTGTAACAACATCCCCAATATCATACCGCGCTCTGCCGACCTTCAGATGGCAGTCACAAATAAGCTGTTTTGGTATGAAAGAAGTGCGATTATGATTATAGCTCTATTCTAGGGCAGCTCACAATCACTGTACATGTTCCAAATCAATGACCTACTTTCGTCTCACACACACACACACACACACACACACACACACGCTGGTAGGTTAACAAGAGTCCCTTTCAAAGCTTAAGGCCCAAACTCGCTTTGAGCAGTGTTTTTTTTTTTTTTTATTTCTGCCAAGCATTATGATGATGGTAAGGTTAGTGCTTTATGTATAAAACATAATAGAAATAGAGTATTCATTCATTCGTCACTTTTCAGGCGATACCTTTTCAACCAACTTGATTTACAGTGCTGGATACTATAGTATACTGCCTACAGTCAATCACTGATCTGTACACCCAGGTAATGTAGCACACTCTCTCACCCACACACAGCATGGGCAATTTCATAGTTACAAATTCACGTGAAACACATCTGGCAGGAAACACACAGGAACGCAGAGAGAACATGCAAACTCCACAGAGCCCGAGAGGGGATGGAACCCACGTCCTATCGCACCGTGCAGGCGCTGTGAGAGAAGAGCGCTACTCGCTGCACCGCCGTCACACAGCACAGCCGTGCGGTCAGTAATTAATCATAATTAAAGACATAAATTATCAGAAAACAAACAGGAGCAGGAAAAAGATAACGCACCGTCTCCTTTTTAATTCTTCTGTTTTGACACAAGTCTGATGTGTTTACTTTCAGTAACGACTTCCCAAATGACCACGCATCAGATTTCATCCAAGAAAAAAGGGCTTAAAGGAGATGTCCACGATGCGTCTCTCGAGAGAAGTGACAGCTGGCCCATGGCCAGAGCACCACGGCCAGAGCACCACGGCCGGAGCACCATGCCCCGCCCCCAGCCCCGCCCCCAGCCCTGCCCACCCATAGCCCCGCCCACAGCCCCACCCCCCAGCCTGCGAACATTAACCATACCGTGCTGTAGGGCTGCAGGACGGCTCCTTTTCCACACACACCACCCCTACAATCTTAGGCCCTCGAACTGGAGCGCGGGGAAGCCGAACAAGAGCCAAAGTCACAGTAAAGTGAAAACCCGACACAGCCCCCTTGGGGGGGAGGCGCTTTACCGAGGTCCTTCTATGAGGAAGATGCAAACGTGAATTGAAGCACACATCCGTTACACTCCTGTTGCTACCATTTCTCCATGACGTAGATCCAGGAGAAAGCTGATGTGCTGCAGCTGTCGGGCTCGACGTCGAGCTACTTTGGCGGCGCACGCAGCTGGGTGCGGTAATGAGCCCCAGTCTCTTCTCTCGGCCGCGATACTCCCCAGCGACCTTGACGAAAACACTTTGGCAGCAACCTCAAGCTGTAAATCCGGCCGTAATTAAAGCAGCGCGTTCTTTCAGCGGGCATCCGCGAGTTCGACGGAAAAGCGTCGCGTGCAAAACTTTAACCTTGAGGTTCACGGTACAAATGCTTCACCGTACCACATATTTCGCTTCCGTACAGCACCGCGAGTTCCACCGAATGGTTTCCGGAACCGGACGCAGTAAGGTAGCCGCTTACGTCCCGGTGACCCTCTCCGGTTGGTTTAAACACCACGAGGGAACGGCGAACTAGACCTTGACTTCCGGCACAGAGTTCCACGTTTCCTCGCAAACTCGCAACCTCGAGCGGCTAAAGGTCGGCGTCCCGGCCGCTCGGCGCTCCTCCTAGCAACGGTGGACAGCGCGGCCCATTTGGCACAAACGGGCGACCGTATAAATAGGGGCCGCACAGCGACGCGGGCAAACAAAAGTTGCACGTTGTAATCCAACTCAAGTTCTCCCGAAGCCCCCCCAGCCCCCGGCCCTCAAAGCCGAACATTTGGAAGAGCGTAACAAATGGGGATTATGATATTAAAAGGAATAGACTTCTTCGGCTGACCTACATCACCGCCGTGCCTTCAAATGAGTCCAGCAGACACATTAGGGATTGGATTTGGGATTGAAAACGTGAAACAAACAAACATTATTAGATCAGGGCTCCCCCCCCCCCCCAATCGGGACAATGGATACGAATAAATGTTAATAAAGAGACGAGTGGCGAGGAGAAGATACAGTTGTGTGAAACATGTGCTCGTGGTGTGATGATGGAGGAGGGCCAAAGCAACTGAGACCCGAACACGAGTCATCGCACGATGCGGCAGCAAGTTAAAATCGAATTTTCAAGAAAACTCTTTCTGGATTTTTTTTTTTTAAACCACCGGAGGTTTCATTACATTTCAACCCATTGTGCCAAAGTTAAACACAGACTACCGTTTAATCAGATGTTCCTCTAGTCATTAATGTTGCGAACGTCATAGACAAAACCCATTATTGAGAAAATTGTCTTCTAATCATCATTCTGCTGAGAAGAAGAGAGCAGAGCTTGGAGCAGGTGCAACGTAAACTGACATCAACAGCAACTTTTCGTGGTTACAGCCATCACCTTGACGCCAAGATCCCCGGGTTCGAATGCATGCTCCGGTTGTAGTGCCCCTGCTCAAGGTACTTATTCTGAAGTGAAACAGTACAAATTGCCCTGATGTACAAATGGGTAAATCACTCTAAGTAGCTTAGTGTACAAATTGAAGATTGTAAGTCACTTTGCACAGAACTGGGAGAATCTTTCATTATAAGAATAATTTATTATAGTAAGTTGGAATGAAATTCCTCGTAGAAAACAAAGACGGTACGGGAATGTAAGGACCAGATGTGGACAAGCACTGTATGCACGCAATTGTTTCTAGTGCTTTCTCCAGTCTTTATAAAGGAGGCTGAACCTTCACTGTAGGCGGAGAAGCCAGCCAAGGCAGTAATAGGAGAGGACAGCCCAGCAGCTCCGAACGGGAACCGTTGCTGCTCCTACAACGTGGAAAGGAGCCGACCGGGAGGGCAAGTACCAGAACGATGAGTCGCAGGCCGATCGGGCCAGATGGTACGGCGGTACAGGAGAGCGATGTACAAGCTGCGCGTCGTCGGTAGGAATCCCGCTTCCATAAAAACGGTCAGCAGGTAACGGTACATGAGCTGGATGGGCCAGCTGGGTCGCTCCGTGCAAACCTCTCGAACCACCTGGTCGGGGTCTCCGGCGGAGCGGGAGAGATGTGGGCACCGAAGGAGAACGATCCTGTCCACTGTCGCACTCAAGAAGGGCGATGGACCGAAGAGCCCAGCCTGTGTTTTTATGCCCCCTGTAGAGCAGCACGATGCCTGGTGTGACCGCCCATCCCATTAGACATCTGCGCTAATGCACCACAGCGCACTACCGTCCTGGGGGGGTTGGGGTGGCAGGGGAGGGGAGGGGGAGCGTCTTCCAGGAGGAAGGTGTCTGGCGTCAAAGCAGCTTGCGAGGAGCAGCCGCTTCCAAGCCGCATTCCACCTCGCTGTACCGCAGTAAAGCCGCACTGTTCCCACAGAGCCTCCGCGGGGCGGGCCGGGCCGGAAACGGGCTCAGGGCGCACTTTTCCATCTCGGCAAACCGGCACAAATTCCTCGCAGAAGAACAGTTCCAGATTTCCTGCAGAAGGGTTCCTGACCCCCGCCGACTCCAGGCCGAGCCGTATCCATGCCGACCAGAGTCCGCGGAGCAGCGCTTCCGCTGGCGCCCGCGCCCTCCTCTCCGCGACTTGTCCGCTATCTTAACCAAACAAGTGTTTGCGACAGCTCCTGCTGCCGCGCTGTAGCCGCGCTGTAGCCGTGCGCTTCCTTCCTTTCGTACCGCAGATCACAGTGACGCCGATCATTCGCTGTAAAGGCCTTGTTTTTCCATCTCAGTAATGAACGAAATTAAAATGTTGTCTCGAGTACAAGAAAGTCACGTTCGCTAACGCAGTCCATGTTAGCTGGTAGCGGAGTGGTAAAAGCTAGTGCCTTTGGACCCAAATGTCGCAGGTTCGATTTCCCAGCTGCCGTAGTACCCTTGAGCAAAGTACTTACCCTAAACTGCTCCAGTAAAATTACCCAGCTCTATAAATGGGTAAATTGCTGTAAGTAGATTTACACTGGAAGTTGCTTTTGAGAAAAGTGTCACGTAAACCAATAAATGTAAATTTTTCTGGAAAAAATGTAACGAAACACAACGCCCCCTCCTCCCGCCCCCAGGTGTTTCCAAATCCTCCGAAAAGACCAAGACGGGAGCCGAGCCGGAGAGTGGAAACACACAGGCCGGTCTGTTTGCGTGTTTGACTTCAACAAGAATAAATAAATAGACGAAAAGCTGACGTGAGCGTTTCGAGACCCAGCACAGGGTTCGTCTACGTGCTCAGCTTTCCGAGTCGCCCCGTCGGTTTCTCAGGCTGCTTTTTTTTTTTTTTTTTATATTCTTAAACTCTTTTCCCAGCATTTTACTTTCTCATATTACACTTCCACAAGGATTCAAACTGGTGTGTGAAGGACACAAATTTAATTCAACAGGGGACAGCTGGTAGTGCACTGATTACAGATTGGGCCTCTGGAGCAAAAAAGTTGCAGGTTCGAATCCCACCTCCAGCTGTTGTACCCTTGAGCGTAGTAACTACCCTAAACTGCTGCAGTAAAATTTACCCAGCTGTATAAATGGGTAAATACAAAAAAAAAAAAAATTTTACATTAACATTATAAGTCGCTCTTGGAGAAAAGTGTGAGATAAATGTGAACTTCAAATCATTTCAGCTCCATATTTTTACTGTGCACATGTACAGAACTAAAGAGTTTTTAAAATAATGTTCTGATTCGGTGTCTAAAGACACGTGAACATGACACAAAGTCATCAGGCGGAACGTTATTCCCAACCGGAGACAATTACCGCGTCAAAAAGAGAACATTCTGGAAATGCAAACGAAATCTCCCGCAGCACAATACGCTGAAGTCAAGAGTACCGGTAGAGTCCCGAGTGCTCGTCGAGTATTAAGAACTGCTGAATAAAAACCTCTCGTTCGCTGCACCAGGACACATTAACTGGGTCCTTTACCAAGAAACCACAGGAAAGGGAACCGATCCAGTCACTTCCCTCCTCTTACAAGACCGAGCACCAGTGAATCACTACCTACTAAATCACTGCTCGAGTAAAAAAAAGGACATTTTTAAACTTATTACACCACAGGACATAATGAGGTTTCATAATTGCAGAGGGTAATTACCACTTAAAAATTACTCAAATTTATATGGAAATGTAAGGACAGGATCGGTATGTGCTTTAAAAAATAAAATAAAATCAGAAAAAATTTAAAAAAAAAAAGAGAGGCTGCGGACAGATTCCCCTCCACAAAGTGTAAGAAACGTGGAGATGGAATAATACGGTGCTGAAAAAGACGATTTAACCATTAAAACGTACTCAAACGTTAAGCACTTAAATTAAAGCATCTTCCCGCGCGGCACGGCGCAATTATCGCCACGCGCTCACAGCGGTGCCTTTCCCAGCATGCCCCGGAAGAGGTGCGGGCGCCCCCGGCGACGAGCGGTTCTCGAAGCTTCGGCGGCACGTGCTCAGCCGCGCAAGGGCTCGAACCGAGGCCGAGGCGCGCGCGGAGCGACCGGAAGCCTTCGCTCCCGCCTCGGCGCTCGCGAGCCACGTGACGCGGCGCCCGGATCCCGCCAATCGCGCGCGAGGACCAATCGAAGAGGAACGTCGGAGCGGGAGCGAAAAGGGCGGGCAGCGACAATCCCACGATGCCTCGTACCCGCGGTGAAAAGTCCTACCACGAGTGATGCTGCGGGATCTCCTACAGGTGCTCTGCGGTGCCGCTCCTCCTACACCCCATCAATCTGTGGATTTGCCTGGAAACAAAGAAAGAGCGTCAAAAAAAAAAAAAAAAAAAAAAAAAAAAGGCGGGAGAAGAGCGGCCGACAGCGGCGACGCGACGTCGTTGTTAATCGTGATCGTCACGTTTATTACTATTCGTTTATCTGACGCTTTTCTCCAAAGCAACTTACAAATAAGCTACTTACTAGGGTTATTTACCCCTTTACGCTGCTGGGTAGCTGCGGCTGCCACGATCCGAGCGCTCGCATAACATGATTCATGAAATTATTTCATATTCATACATCGCGCCACGTTCGCCGTGCTACAGACTTGCCAGCAACCGTGACTATTATATTCGGTTATTTTCCCCTTAGTCTTAGTCTAGTCGAAGCCGGTGCGACTCGCTGCGGTTCTTTGGATCGAGGACGGTTCCAATGAATGCGGACCCTCGAAATGCGCCCTTTACCCTCAATCGCCGCAGTGGGTGAAGAGGTATCATAGTGTAGCTGAAGGAAGGCGAGTTCTCTGCCATAGACATAATACGTTTTGCAAGCGAAGATGAAGGAACGTGATGGAACGTGATGATGATGCAGAACGGAGATCGTTTCGTCTCCTAATTGTGTGATGTGATAAAATCACATTTAACAAAGGTTTGGGCCAGTGCAACAGGAGCGCCTTTTCCACAGTGTGGTTTCTCACACTGGCTGGTATACATCATGTGGTGGGCTTCGAATAAAGAAATAAATAACCTTAATTTTAACTTTTCTCCCACCCTTTAAGATTAAGAAAATTAAAATTTTAATAAAATAAATTCAAACTTTGATTCGAAGAATCAAATTAATTTGTCTATGCTGAGTTTTATGCAGCTGCTTGTGTGATGAACACTGGTGCATAAAGTGGAAATAAACTAAGTTTACTTAAGAATCACATCTGCGGCCGCGTCTCTTTCTCCTAATGTAGTGAAAACGTTGTGTTTCTCCGAGATGTACGTCGCTTTGGAGAAAAGCGTCTGCTAAATGAGTAAATGTAAAAAATAGTAAAAAAAAAAAACCCCTCAATTTCAACTTTTTCCTACCTGGCTAACAAAGATTACATTTATTTATTTTCCCAGCACTGCTCTCGAAAGCGACTTACATGGATTTACCCATTTGTGCACTTGTGAATGTACCGTACCATATTGTACCGTATCGAGTGCAAGGCAGCAGCTCTAAGCACGACGCCACCTGCCGCCCACACCATCTACTATATTCTAAAGTCAGTAGCTGCTGCGGTCCTGTTGGTAGCGTAGCGGTAAGATCCGCTGTCTCTAGAGCCAAAGGTCGCAGGTTCGATTCCCCCTCCGGCTGGAGAAAGGTACTTACCCTAAAACTGCTCCAGAAACGTTACCCCTCTTGTATAAATGGGTATCTAGCTGTAAGTAACTTAGGAGCGGCTGCTGTAGTACCTTTACCCGTTTCATGGTCGTCTTCTAAGAAGACAGCTGTCCAAAATGATGCGCCTCGCAAGCCACCAAACGTTGCGGAGATTGCGAAACGCTCGGGGGATCCTGTATTTTCACCCTGTAATCCACGCCGGGAGAAGGTAAGAGGCTCATTATATTTACCGGAGGTATTCCCGGCCCACGTCCGCAAACTGCAGCGGATGGCTGAACGCGGTATCGGCTCTCATTAAAACTGCCGCATCGCACGGTAAAGGCCTTTTCCGCACAATGTGCGTGTGCGGCAGGCGCGTGATGCTTGATGTTAGCAACAGCAGGTCAGCCCGGTGGGAGCGTTTCCACGAGAATCAACAGCAAGCGAACAAAGCAATAATGCATTCGATGGCCGATTTATTTTCTCATGCGGACGGAGAGAGGGGACCGGTGCCTTTGTGTCGAGATCGCGAAATATATCGCACGGACATCCTTCCAGCAGGTAAAGCGTCACGTACAAAGGCTTTCTTTTTTTTTCTTCTTATTATTTTTAGTAGAAGTGTATTATCCGCCTATATTAATGCGTAATTTGTTGTGAAGCCTCCAATTCGGTCATGCATGCTTGCAATTTAATAACGGTGCACATGAAGCAGCCTTCAGAAAGTTATTCAAATTTTACTGTGGGGAAATTTATATTCAATATTTAACTTGCAGTTCACAGCTGTCTCCTTCATTTAACATCACGGTTGCGCCGTTCCCTTTGTTGCTGCTGGAGCCGAGCGATGGGGAAGAGCAGGGTGACACATTACAGCTTTACGCACACCAATAGGGGCGTAGTGGCTACCATCATATCCTTACAGCCGAAGGAGGAGGGTTCGACTCCCCATCCCAATGGAGTACCTTGGATCGGGGCACTTTACTTGAATTGATGCAGTGAAATTACCCAGCTGTACAAATGGGTAAATCTGGGCTAAGTAAGTACAAACGTAACACGGTAAGTAGCGTTTCACAAAGGCATCAAATAACGACTCCCTACGTTATAAAGTCGGCCCCCGGAGAAATACTCCAGAGCTTCACAGGAAAGGGGAAAACGCAGAGCAGTTTTATTTGTGGATGGAAATGTCCATCATGTAGGACGACAAGGTCACCGTCGCACTTCCCAGGTCCTTACGGCGACGTGCACGTATTCGAACCCCCGACTCCTACTGTATATGTGGGCTCCAATTTCACGAGAGCAGCGCAGGGTGCGGAAGAGGGTGTCGATTGGTCGTCGGAGGCTGGGTGGGTAGTTATCGCTCACCGCAGAGACAATTGGTTACACCAATTCAATGACTTGAATGAGGAAAAGGGGGGGGGTGGGGAGTGCAACTTGTACTTGTTGAATGGGGGGGGGAAATCAATTTGAGGTTTGCATTTCATTCTTAATAAAATGTCACTTGATGATTTATTACACACTGAACGTTGTTGCGGCTGTAATTAGGAATGAATATTTGAAGTGAGCCTTTGGATAACTGTACTGGCGATCTGCACGTTTCATAATTCCATATTCACGTCCCAGCTACTAATCTGCTGTTTAACGGCAAGTGCATTTTAAAGCCATTCGTCTCCCTGCTCTCATGTTGCTCTTCAAATGACTCCGGTAAGATTCCGTTCCGTTACTTGACGTCACTTCGCACATCCGCGGAGGCGCGGCGCGAGAGGAACGTCGGGATGACTTCAAATTAGCATTTTGCCCGCTTACGTAAGATGAGCCGAAAGAAGCTCGGAGCGCAGAAATACGGCCCGTTATCGTCATGTGATGTGACAAAGGACTTATTACAGTCACCAGTGCTTAGTTACCCAGCACACGAGCTGCCTGCACGCATCACTCGCACCCTCGTTTTTATTATTTTTCTTTTCTCCTTTTTTCTTTTTACCCCCCCTGCACCGCAAAGCAGCTCCGCAACAATAACCACTTAACGGAGCGCCGCCTCCCGCCAGAGACGCCGCCTGCAATTTCTCATTTGTGCGCTCGCGCTGCTACCTTGGCCGTGTATTTCCCTTCGCCGATTCAGCGGAACAAGAGGCCGGGGCCACACGCGTCCCACGGAACGAGGGAGAAAGATCCCGACATGTCAGTCGTTGGGGGGGACCAACAGCGCAGCGGGAACGAGGATCCCGGTTGTCAGAGAAACGAGCGAGCCGTCGGCGACGGGGGGGGGGAGGACCCGGTCCCCGAGGTCGATCCCGCAGCCCCACCCCCGCCGGGCCCGCAGGCCTCTGTCGAGCGAGGATCGTTGACCGGATGATGCGTCGCACACGACGCCATTACTGCAGGTGCTTCGCCTGCGTCCGGACCCGGCCGTCGGAACGGTCTTGCCCGGGACGGAAGGGCCTGCGGGCGTATTTGCGGGGGGCTCGCGATCGGGCCCAAAGAGCAGATGTTTGCTGTAAAAACGGTTCTCTCTTACCCTCCCCTCCCGCCTCTGAAGGGATTTGCTCCTCACACAGTACATCTGTACACATCGTTTGGCCTAAATTAATTGTGGATATTGCAGCCATCCTAAAAAAAAATAACTTCATCAATTACCATAAAAGCAGTTGCTGTGTCGAGAATCTGGGCCGACGGTGACAAAAGCCGGAACGTCGTCGCCATCGTAGGTTTTTTTTGCGCGACGCCGCCGCTCCTCCGGCCTTCTCCTACAGGCCGGCTTTCGTAACGGACGCTCGCAGCTGACGGGCGGAAGGAGAGGAAGGCTTTAAGAACTAATTTATTCGTGCGTTCTTTGAGAGCCTCCGAGAGCAAATAGCATCTCTACCCCCCGACCCCACCCCACCCCATCCCGTTCTGACATTGTTTCACTGGAACATGAAATTATTGCAAGCAATCTCAGTAGAGTACCTTGCATGCTGGGATCGTCTTACAACTGGATTAATCTCAAATAGATGCCATTACAGACGCCATTAAATGTAGCAGCCAGCGAAACACGCAATGAGCACATTTGAATAATTCATTTAGACTCGTCGCACAGGGGGAATTTTCTTCCCCCCCATTAAAAAGGAACGCCCACTAGTTACGACTGGAGAAAAAAAAAGAAGGTCAGTGTTTGAAGGAACCTTATTTTAACATCCAGTATCAATTAACAGCTACTCGGGGCTGCAGAAATCCTCCGCTGGCAAAGCCTCCCAGCAGCTGCTGGTTTCGTTCTGCCGGACACACGGAGCGGAGGTGACCGCAGCACGCGGTAACGGGGATTCCGAGCACGCCGACGGGCCGCCGCGCGATCAGGGGTTCGGGTCGGCCCTCGCCGGAGCCCGCGCGGCCCAACGCACAACGATGGCCATCCGTGGTACGTTCGCTCTGTAGTTAAGGTAACTATGCTGATTTAGCCACTTGTGCAGCTGGGTAGTTTTTGATTCGAGCAATTCAGGGTAAGAACCTGGAGCAAGAGTTCGACAGCAGCAGGTGGGATTCAAACCTATGGCATCCGAGTCCAGAAGAAGCAGCTGTAACCGCTACCGTTCCCGGTCAAAGCCCTTCTTTATGGTCCTCGTGCCCACATAATAATTTAACAAAGAAGCTCAAGGCGGTCGAGCAGCACGCGAAGCGGCTCATTGAAAATTTTGTTTAGGGGAAGCGGGAAAGAAGTGAAAGTTTCTCCCGGCCGTCCTGTTAAGCTGCCGCTGCTTTCTGGTACGGAGAAGGTGCCACGTGACACCGTGACGCTCCCTTAACGTGCTTTCCTCTAGTTTACTGCGGTCACACCACAGCTGTGCAGCTCCTGGAGCTGCAACTTCAGTTCCAAGGACGCGGGTCAAACTCCCAACTCCTGTCGCTCATCTCTTAACCTGAATTGATACAGTAAAAATTACCTGGGTGTATAAGCGGGTAAATCAGCGTAAGGAGCTTTTCCATCCAAAACGTTTCCATCGCTTTGGAGGAAAGCGCCAACTAGACGTAACAGAGTGGAATAAATGTAAATTGAACACTTAACGATGTCTTCAGAGTTCATCGGGAAGAGCAACGAAAAAGTGAGGGTAATTTTGCAAATAAATCTAATTTCTCACAATAAACAACTTGACACACAGGACACACACAGTCCAGCTCAATAAAGTAAGCACAGTCGGGGTTAGGAGCCCCGGTAAAGTAGCATTTGGCCGCAAATCTGCCCGTCGCGTTCGTGGCTGTGCGCCGCTGTCAGCCGCTGTCAGCGATGAGCGCCGCGGAAAATGAAAACGTTGAGTCGCCTCGGTGTCCTCGTGCACTCGGGCGGCGCCGTCGTCCTCCCGCGGCTTCCGGGCGCACAAGGCCTCTTTCTTTCGTAGCGGAGCTGGACGCGGCCGGCCGGCCGCTCGCCATTCACCGTTGCTGGACTCCGGCCTGCGGAGAACCGCCCGGCAGCCGCAGAGCTCGCAGACGTGCGACCGGCCGTCTGACACGTCGAGCCGTGACTCACCGCGACTCGCCGCGCAGATCCACGGAACCGCATGGGTTTTCGCACGCCTGGCCTCTGCCCGGCGAGCGATTACAGCAGCTCGCTCGCTCTCAAAACCAATCTTCATTTGCCGGTCAAGAGGCACCACGTCACCGCTAAGAGCTGACAGACGTCCGTTGTCAAAATATTTTAAGAAAACACAAGGAAAGAGTCCCAGAGTGGAAAATGCAGGGCTGTGGAGTCGGTACACAAACCCTTTGACTCCGACTCCAGTAACCCAATAATTGCTTCCAACTCCATAACTCCGACTCCACAGCACTGCCCAAAAGTGGCACATTATTTTGGGGGCGACTTATCCGGCGAATATAACCCTAAACCTGTATTACACCTCTAATTTTTGGGGGTCGACTTATACGCCGACATATATGGTACATTTAGTTGAAGCCGGTACATTTTTACCGATTCCGACTCCAGCAACCCAATACTTGTCTCCGACTCCAACTCGGACTCCACAGCACTGGGAAAACATGTTCAAGTAGCCTCTTCTTTCACTGGGAGCCCAAACCAGCTCATTGCTTCATTCTCCCTTTCTTACATATATAACATCTATTCTTGCAAACATGGGCGTGTTCCGAGAGCACGTCCGGGCTACGCGCTCCCGCAGCTGCGTGCTGCATAGAGCAGAAGACACCCTTTTCTCACCGCTCCGCCGAAGGAACTGGGATGCGACCTTCCACGCCATACCTGCCCGGGCAAGGATGTCCAACTTCGTTTGTCAACATCAACGGTGGGAAACAGTTGTGTGAGAAGCTCTGAACCTTGACCTTGCAAACACCTTCTCTGCGTGAATGTCAGAATAGCTGATGTGTGTGGCAACCCAGGGCTCTCGTGAAACAACCGTGTATAGAAAACGTAAGGAATTTGAGAGAAATTCTTCAAAAAACAGGCCACTTGGATTAAAAAAAGAGAAACGAAGGTGCGACAGACCACCGTACGTTTGACACGTGAAAGAGCTGGCAGCGATGAACTTATCCGTCAACTCGAGACTTCATTTGGTAGTTCACACATCGTCGATAAGTGACCGTTCGGCAGGAAGCGAGCGAACCGGCCGCGACTCTTTCGGATCGAGGCTCTGCCTTCGGTGGGAGCACTTGTAGACGGCTGCTTATGAAGCGTCACCTGCCGTCATCATTCTGCCAAACCGAAGCCAAAATTCTTACCAAATTCAGCAAAAGAGATCCCAGTCAGTCATGAGCACCAGATATTTTCTCCAAACGCAGATAAAGATACCAAACAGACGGGCATTGGGGAAAAACGGTTTGATTTATACCAACGAAGAAAGCAAGCCGATAAGTTATCGCACATCAAAACAGAAGCACGAGCACGGGAAGGAAGCCGTCTTCACGCATTGAGTAATTTCTACGAGTGCCTCGATCTCTTGAGCTCTCCTACGAAGTAGAACAAGGACCCAGCACTAATAGACAAAGCAGTTGGCGAACGCTCTGCTCCCCAATTAGTGGGCAAAAGCAGCGTCATTAATTAAAGCACCCGGGCGGCTCTTGGGCCTCTGCTGAGTGACAAGAGGATGGGGGCGATGACATCGAGATGGCAGCAGGTGCCCGTCTGGGAGTCTTGCGGCCTGCCCCGAGGAGACAGAAATATCCCCTCCGCGAGACACAGATACACCATGTCACACGTGCAGCTGTCTAAATATTGCCCCTGTCGCTCAGCCCCTACCCCGCAGGCTTGTCCCCCCTTTTTGTCTCGCGGTCGGAGTATACGGCCAACGCTCCGGTTGGGCGAGCCGGAGGCACCGCGATTCCCACAATCGGCGGCGGGCCGTGCGCCACCGTTTTTCCTCGACTATTCCAGAACAGAGCAGCAACTCAGATGAAAAAAGTCTCAAGTGCGGTTGTAAAGGAGACCCCTTTTTTCAAGCAAAATCTTGAGGCAAAAACAGCTCCGGGGCTATAAATCCGAACGGCCGCCGACTAAATTAATTCCTTCAGAGCTGAATTAACGGCGATGATTTATCTGTGCGCTAAAGGCCTGCTGGACACAGCTACACGTTTCAACAACGGAGACACGTGGTACACACACACACAAATAATATATATACACACACACACATCGAATTAAGAGGCATGCAGTGTAAGCTGGTGGGGAACAGCGCAGCGCACCCCCCCCCCCCCACCCCCCAATTTGATAAGAGATAAAAGGCAGGCTTTTAGAGCAGTGTGCCAAAACTCCTCCCTTCATGTTTAATTACCAGATCAAGTTGTTGAGATTCCCCGAGTGTGCACGAGTGCATCGTTTACAGGGCCCCCTTTCCGCTTCCCCTCCGCCCAACCCGGATCCATAGTCCCCCAAGACTCCACCAGCCTGTCCATGGGTCGTGCTGAAGCTGGCTTCGCGGCGAGGACGGAGGAGCTTCCGAAGGCTCTCGGCACCAGTCAGAGCGACGCGCTCAACTCCGGTTAAAGGAGGCGGCCGAGCCGGAGCGCCGATCTCACGCCGTGTGCCGAAGTGCCCGACGTACCCAACTGCAGCCTGAATTCTTACTTCAACTTTTCCAGATCACAACATTCAGGATGACATAATGCAGCTGCACGGCTCTCCCCCCGCCCCCCCCCAACCCTTCCTTTTGGTTTTGTTCTCTCCACCTCTCCTCCCAATCACTGACTCATCTCAGCGATTATATAATACTCGCTTTGTGCTCAGATTTCTTGCTTGTGGTCCCATCAAAAGACTTTGGAAGTGGTTTTTGCACTCGGGAGCGTCTGCAGGTGCTGTTTGTATTTTGGTAGACGCACACCTGGACGGCAGTGCGAGAGTGCTGAAACCAAACACCGCGAACATCTGGCCTGCTTCTCTGTCACGGAACGTAAAGGCAGAGAAGCGGAGAGGAAGCAGGCCGGAGACGGAGGGAAAGGACGGGGGTTCAGATGAAAGCAATATCTCGGTTAAAGATGAGACCATAACGGAATTACCACACGGTTTCAACTGACCGAAGAGCCACGTTAAATATTACAGGTCATTAACAGCACAAGCACGGTATAAAATAAATCTCAATGTAAAGCTGTACGATTCCTCAGCTCTGACGTAAGAAAATAAATCGATAAAACAACCTGCAGCACTCGGTGATTTAATACTTTATATTTGCTTTGCGTATCCCACATGCCGTTGGACTGTCGACTGAAGCTCCTGCTAAATTGCTCCAGTAAATGACCCAGCTGTATAAATGGATAAACAACCGAAAGTAGCTTAACGCTGTAAGTCGGTTTGGAGAAAATCGTCGGATAAACAAACAAACGTAAATGAAACACCTACGAGAAATAAGTTTATTTGCACAAGGCGTCAGAGCATTAAATCTCTGCACACTTACACGCTTGATTGTAACACTCCAGTCGCCCGCATTATTCCAACACCTCCGTGTAACGATAACGACGACTTTTATACCGGAGTCTAAAGGCAGCCGACGGGCCTCCTTTTGCGCATCGTAATATTGTAATGGTGAATGTAAGCTATTTTCCCTGGCAATTATTCCCAAGGATACACAGCATCTTTTAACTAACATCCAAGCCGTAATGTCAGTGATTTTTTCGAGACTGATTGCCTGTGACTAGCTCATTTACTTCGCGAAGTAAATCGGACGAGTCGTTTTGAACACATTATTGGGATGAAGACGGCGTTTGTTTACCGACGGAAACGGCGAGAATGAAAACAGCGTGACATTAGATCGCTCATAAACTACGAGCGTAACAGCGCCGACCGTGATCTTAGACATATCGCAAAGTGTCATTAATTAATTTGCCGGCTCGCACAGCGCTGCCTATTATGGCCATTAATCATAAGGAAATCTCTTGGAAGGCGAACCCAACACGACGTCTCCTACCAGCGGTAGCCAGTATTTCGGCACTTGTTAAACGCTTTCAGTTTTTCAAATTTTTCCGTTTTTTTCGTTGTCGCGTCCACCTGGAACCTCACCGAGTAATTAGGCTCATTTCCGAGAAAAACAGTAGCTTGTAGCGAAGGTCTCGGAACGCACCGTGGTTTACACAATGTGGAGCAAAACACAGCAGTACAGCCAAGGTTATCTGAAGGGAAGATGTCGGTGCCGTTATATGCCTTTGTATAAGACAGAGAGATATAAATAGATTAATGAGCCCCAGGGAACGGGGAGGGAGGGAGGCGTTATGAGACAGGTTCGTACCATGCGTACTTCCTCAGTGGGAGCGACCCGCTCTCTCGGCGAGTTCGACGCGAGACCTCGCGTCGCAGCGCGAGCGGACAGAGCGTATCAGGCCACGCGGTTCAACGGGGGTCGTGCGGATAATCGCGAGCGTCGGTCGGCTGGCCCGCTCTCGACTTGCACGTCCGGCAATATGCGAACGGCATAAACGTGGAAACGACCGAGCGCGTCGAGCCACGCGATGCTTCTCGGCGGTAACCGGGAGGGAAGGCTACACGCAAGCAGCCGGCGACCTACCGCGGCACCGAGTCGCTCTAAGGCCCATGCGTCCGTTGCGAGCGGGGGCGAGATAGC
Source organism: Scleropages formosus (assembly GCF_900964775.1). NCBI lineage: Eukaryota > Metazoa > Chordata > Actinopteri > Osteoglossiformes > Osteoglossidae > Scleropages > Scleropages formosus. Next base: position 19,845,999 of record NC_041829.1, on the reverse strand, counting down.
TGGAGCGCTCGAGGGAGATGATGCGCAGCTATTTTTAGCCCCGTGACCGAGCCCTCCCCACGCCGCTCGGCTCTCTGCCGTTTGACGACACGGATCGCGGTCGACGTACGTCAACGGCAGCAGAAGCACCGAGTCAGCTTAAACCCCGAACTTTGACCTCGCGTTAAATTCCTTGCTCGCTTGGGGCGAGCGAGCGAGCGAGCGTGCCCCTCGATGCCGAGAGCACGGACGCCTCAAACGCCGGAGCCGGTTTCCCGAAAGACGCCGCGACGCCTCGCTCCTAAATTACCGACTCTCGCCTATCTCTCGGTCTCCTTCGCAAGTAGTTCTCACCACAGCGGCAGCGCAAGCGTCCCGAAAAAGTGACCGTTCATAAAGAAATAACCGATTTGCATAGGAGCGAAAAAAGGACAGTAAATGCAGACGAAACGCTTGGTCTGCGGAGCAAAAGGCGTTAATTTGACGAATCTCCGCCGCCGGACTCCCACGTACTGCACTCTGGTAATTCCTGGCTGCAGGAAATAGAGGGCGTAAACAAAGAGCGACGTCCACAGAGAAGGGGCGCTACCGTGGTAGCGCAGTTAGTCGTTTCCGCGGTGTGAAGCGATCCTCAGTGGGCCTGCATCGCGCTCTTTATCATGTACGCCATAAGAACGAGGCGCCGTCTCAGGGCAGCTTTCGTAACAGCATCTGTTAGACTCGATTAAAACACCTCGTTTGGGCTCCAATACTCGTTTCTGTGGGGTCTGGGGCAGGGGAAAAAAAATAAACAACAACAACAACAACAACACATCTTACTACCCAAGAAATGTAAAGGTGGTAAATCCCAGCAGCAGCATTTCAGCAGCTAAAATCCCCCCCAAAAAAAATAAAAACAGGAATGTCTTCTTAATTTCCACCACCAAACTGACAATTACTCGCAAACCTACGTGGGCCTTGTTTTTGGCAGCCGAGCGTAATGTGAATTTAGGAGATGTAAACTCGCAAGCTTTTAATCCAAATGTACAATGCGGATTTAAAATATTTTTTATATATATAATTTGCATATTACATATATTTTTTTTTAAATTACCTTAAAAAATGTCCCCCCCCCCCCAGGTATGTGTGTAAAACCAGCGTGTGGATCGTCTGGGGTGTTTTCTGTTCATTCTCAGCAATAAGACTCTGAGCGAGGAGTTCAGCCCCCCTTCCTGGGTAGTAACCAGAGCCCCTCTGCTTATCGCTTCCAGATCTGGGGGGTTGGGGGGGGGGGGATATGGTGGAGATGGAGAAACAGTGACAGGAAGGGACCCCCCCACCACCCACCACCCACCACCATTTCCGCTCTGTGAAGTTAACTGTGAAAGCCTTTTGCAGGATACAGTCCGTCTCACAGGTTGGACAGGAAGCGTTTATTCATAGAGACACAGGCTGGAGAAACGACAAAGTAAAATCTTGAATGTGCTGCCTCTGCTCTCTCAAAATCTCACATTAAAAAGAAAAAAAAAAAAAAAAAAAGCTGATTTTCCAGACTTTGTGCAAAAGGTGTTTTTTTTTTTTCCCTTTTCGTTTGTCTATTTCTACGTATGCAGAAAATGCAAAACTCCAAAGACGCACTGGGCTGATCGTGAGATTTCAAAACACTACATTAGACATTATTCTAACGCAGAGGCAAACCTCCGTGTCCCGTGCGCCACCGTTCACTCACTCCTACGCTGTATCTCGACGGAAGCTTCTAGAAATCCTCGCCGCACGGAACGTATCGGGGAACGGAAAGGTGCCGAGGAGCGAAACGCCAGTCATGTCGCATCGGTGCCGCCGCGACGCTCTCCGGCGCTCCGCGTTTTCCACACTAATCGCTTTAGTTTATCCCACTCAGCTGTGTGTGAGGCAGATGTTTGTCAGACCACAGTAGTTCTCCGCATTCACACTGCACTAAGTAAGATTAAGCACTGCCCCCCCCCCCGAATGTCCTAATTCCTAATCCCAGAAAAAATGCTGCATTGTATAAGGTTGAAATGGAGCGTTTGAAATGTTTTTCTGTCTGTGTGTCTAGAGTTCTGCACGAGAGCCACATAGGATGTACGTACACGCACACGCACACGCGACGCAATGCCAAGATTGCATATTGAAAAGAAACACGAGAAGCAATTCTGGCAGCGAATCGTGCAAAGCAACCGAGGGCAAAGCGTCCTCCTTGAGTCGGCGTCTCTCGCGGTCAGAGCGTACGGGTGCCGGACGGTTTGCCCGCGGCCCGTCCGGCTCGCATCCCTCCGAGCGCGAAAAAACAGACGCGCGCGCGGCAGCTCGGCGGGAGGGCCCGCAGCGTCGGAGCTCGTGGAAAACACCGGCACGACGGACTCCCGAAGATGCGCGAACGCATGTCGGAAAGCGCTCGCGCTCAAGCGTCGACCCGCGAGCCGACAGGAAGCGCGATTATTTAGGCCGAAACGGGACTTCGGGTACCGAGTGCACAAATCATCCGTCGGCGCGCTTCTTTTTTCATTCGCACTTGGTCAAGCCCAGCAGGGACACGCCGACGGCGGTCTGCGTACCGAAGTCTCCTTCCCTTTGGACTCAAGCGCACTTGCGTACCGTTTCCTAGGTGACCTCATGGACTCCGTTCGAAGTGACGGGGCATCAAAACACCAGTAACTTCGTTGCTGCTACATTATTGTTGCGCCTAAAGAGTTCAATCTGACATGTTTATATCCGTAATGATGGACTATGTTTTCGGTTTTTTTTTTTTTTAAACCACGTGTACATCGCTGTCTACATGAGCACTGACCGTGTCCGTCTTTGTGCGGCAGCATCATATCTAGAATGTTCCAGGGCTGCACCGGTGACGCGCTGTACTTCCACACACAAGTGGCCAGTACTTTGATTTGATTCCAGACAATCCAACGTCCAACGAACACTAGAGAAACCTGATAGGAAATGGTGGTGGTGGGGGGGGGGGGGGAGGGAACTATAGCATTATAATATAAATATGTGTCATCCACCTTGAGCAAATTACTTCCTAAATGTATTTCTTATAATCATTTTTTGTACTGCTCGATAAATATGAAAAATATGCAAAAATGTGTGATGTATATGTATGTAAGTAAATAAATAAATACACGAATAAAGCATGTTGCTAAACACACACAACACGGGTATTACCTATCAAACACCAGCATATTATGAAGCCTTGCTAATTTTACTGTTTAAATGTTGCCTTCAGTACCAAATCCAATTAAATATGGTGCTTTAGTTATGGCAAAAAAAAAAAAAAAAAAAAAAAAAAAACTCTCGAGACTTTTCCAAGTGCTGACATTTGGGATCACACACTCGTGACGACTTAACCACTTACAAGTACGAACATGATATCTGCTCTCGGTGACATGGTTCATCTGTTACCCGCCCCTGAAAGCAACGCCTGACATTTGGCAATCAGGCGGTGTGACTTGGAGGGGGGGGGGGGGGGTACACACGCATCAGAGGTAAATTCACTTCAAAGGCGAATCTGGGACTCAGCTTCACCCCCCCTCACCCCACACCCCACACCCCGGGATGCAACGGTAATGGGGAAAGTCATACCGTACCTGTGTGTTCGCCAAGCCTGGGGCCTCGTCCCTCCCTTCACATGTCACAGAGGGGGCGTCCCTCTCCGGGGACCACTGGGGACCGCCGGGGACCACGTCTGCTGCAACTGGAGGGAAGAGAAAGAAAGACGCATCACCTTTCACGATCTCTTCTTCGTGCCCCTACTGTACGAGCCCTCTTCTTGCTGACATTTGTTCTGGACCCACAACCCTGCTTTGGGTCAGCGGTGAGCCACACCGGACGGCTGGATGGACGAGAAACGGGCTGCTGTAACATTAAATTGTACATCTGCACTTAATGAAGGTCACAGTTGTTGGGGGGGACACACTGCAAGACCAGATATATACGTGGGGGGGGCGGGGAGAGGCATTTCGGCGACACGGTCGTTTACAGGTGTTCGGTACGACATTCCCTCGATGCTCGCGGTACCCCCGTACCCCCCGCACCGTATCAGATGGTGTGAAGGACACACTGAAAGCGAGTTACGCTTGACGGGGTGGTGGGATCACCACCAGCATTTACAGCCGCGTACGCGGCTCCGCTGCCAAACCCTATTTGGAGACGCACAATTCATGGCACATCGACGGATAAGCCTATTAGCGGATGCCCTCTCTTTAACACCAGCCAGCGGCCCCCGTTAACTCCCGCGGCGCGACCGTAAAGCTGTCCCCCCCCCCCCACCCCAGCCCCGACCGCTGGCCCTCGATCTGCTGGGAAACGCTCCCAGGAAGCTCCAGGTGATAACAGCGCCACCCCCGCCCCCCGCGAGCCCGGGCACAGACCAACTCGGCCTCGGGTTCCAGCGGCTCCGCTCGTCCGCTTGCAGGAAAGAGTCGCCTTAAGAGCGGCCCTCCACGAGTCCGATCGGCCGCTGCGGAGAAGCGCAGCAGGAGCTCCAAGCGACGGATCCGCGGAGCGAAAACAACCGCAGAAAATAAGTAGACGGGAAGCGCAGCGTTACCCAGTTGGCCTGTAAAACGACACTTGAAGGCCAGCGCGGCTAATAAATCCTGCGAGGCCTCGCGTCGGGCGTGGAGCGGTTCTCCGAGAGCGGGCGGCCGCCGCACGTCTGCGGGGGAAAACGGCTCCAGCTGGAAAGTTCCCGATGCTGCCGCGGACTCGCCGTTCCTTCCGGTCGAGGAGTCGGAGAAGTTTCATTCAAGTCCAACCCGGGAACTAGGAGCGGACGGCGAAGCGGACGGGGAAAGCGGGGGGACGAGTCGTTCCGTCCCCTTCCTGGAGGACACGTCCCAGACCCCCGACGGCAACCGTCTCTAGGTTACCGTCCGTTAACGAACGTACGAGACGACTTCGCGGCAGACCGCTGACGTTAACGGATGGAAATGCACGTGCGCAGGAAGGACACGCGTTACGTGGTTTCCACACATGTGGCTCTAAACCATGAACGAGTTAATAAATCGCACAATGTTCACCACGGCTGCTGCACCAAACGACATGTCAACACTTCCAACCGGCCTCACCGTTCACGTATACGCTTCTATATTAGTCCTAATAGGTCCCGAAACGTAATGTACGTAAATGTGCTGCAAGGTCACCATTTACACACACGAAAATACTGCAATGGCACAAATGTAAGAAAAATGGATGCACCGCTTGTAATTTCCCCCCATATTGAGTTTAGTTCAATAATTCCCATAACAGTCCAACGCAAACTATGCAAGAGGGTATAAATACGGGTGTGTTTGCAGTAGGGAACGTGGCGAAAAAAAGCCAAGAGCCCGATATAAACGCACAGCCGTCTCGCAAATAACATATTCCAATATGCAGAAAGGACTATCGCTGAAATAAGCAAACATTTATGGAGAAATAAATGTACTGGAAAATTAGTTTCTGGCGAAGCAGTTGAGTTTGTTGGTAAATCTGGGGGGGGGGGCAGAAGCTCAGACAATTAATACTAAAGAGGAAAATGGACCACGGTGGGTTCCGCGCCCGAGACCCCCTCGTGAGATCGTTTCATCGCTACCGTAACGTGCAAAATACAGACGAGCATCTCCTTGAGCATCTCCTTGAGCATCTCCACTTACATCAGCAACGCGGCTCTCGAGCGATCGAAGCGAACAAGGCGGCGGAGCCCTTCGAGAAGCACGCGAACGTGACGGGCCGCTACTTACGCCGGCCGGGTGGGTTTTGCGAACGGAAGAGGAAGCTATTTACGTTTGGGAATAACCTCCGCCATTATTACGGGGCTGTGACTTCGCTTGGTTTCATCCCACAAAGGGCTTTATAATTGGCGCAAAATTGACGTTAAGCGACTCCTTTTGGCCGTATTTACATCCAGCGGTGCGCCGATGGACAATAATATGAATTATTCTGCGTGACCTTCTCACTCCAGACCACTAGAAAAAAGAATATATATATATTATATACACACACACACACACACACACACACACACACACACACACACACACACAAATACGATGTGTATAATTTTAAATTAAGGACGGAAAAAGAGCAGGGCGCTCGAAGCCCTGGCAAAACTTTCCTTCGCCCTCCTAGTCGGGAGTCTCTGTGTAATCCGCACGGCCTCATCCATGATACCCAACATTACTGTGAAATCCTCAAAGAAATTAATCGTATTTGAATGTGCTTAATTTCCTGAGCTGTGGCTGCAGCCACAGCGGCGGACGTGTTATCTGCCCACGCAGAGAGAGCCTGCCTCCCGCCAGCTTTGTCTCAACCGGCGGTGCCGCGCGCGAGCCCTGGAATTAGATTAGACGCCACATCCAGCTATTTCATCCGTAGCTGCAAAATACGGAGAAGAAAAAAAAAAAAAAAGGGAGAGAAGGTTGCAAAAAAAAGAAAAGAAGAAAAAAAAAAAAAAAGACACACACACACACACACACACACACACACACACACACACACTCTGGAAATGAAAGAGACAACTGTGTTAAATGTGACGAGGAGTCGTCGGGAAGAGCCGATCGCCGTATCGGCGGCACGCAGGGAGGTGGTCGTCTCGTTTCACCACGGCACCCATCCCACGCTCCACGGATCGCACTTCCGTCATCACGCTCCTGACACCACAAAGCGTGGAACCCCTCCCCCCTCCCTTCCCCTCCAGCCACTTAGTGCTTGATCCCGACTCTTCTTCTGGATCCTCAATGTCCAAAGGATGTGGCTGAACCCGCTGCGCTACCTGCTGCCCCTTGAGCCACGTAACACACCCTGTAAGAGCACCTTAACCGTGTCACTTTGTGTGGAGACCGCAAGCCCTCATGCATACCCCCCCCCCGGATCTTCACTTTGGAGTCTCCTGCAGCCCCCTCGGATCTCCCTGGTCTCTTCCCCCCAAGGCTCTTGTGGTCTCAGTGATCTTGCCCGTTTTTACGATGGTGGGAGTTAAAGCACCACCCCCCCATCCCCCGACCCACTGTGGAACTACTGTGCCGGTGGGGGTGGGGGTGCAGAGGAGGGCTGGGGGCACAAAGTGGTGCTCACCCCTTTAAATAAGGAGGCTCCCTGGACACCTCTGAGCTATTCATCAACTGTTTTTCCATGGTGGGGGGGGGAGAAAAAAAGAAATCAATGTGTTCTGCACTGCAACCAGTTCATAATGATGGGGATGAAAAAAAGAGGGAAAAAAAGGCAGGGGGGGGGGACGACTCAACTGCAACAAAATTGATTTGTTTAAGTACAATAACGGAGCGCTGCGGCGTCTCGTTCCAGTGGCGCGGCGTCCAAACAAAGACGCGGCATCGGGACGACGCTGACAAATGGTATGCAAATACGAAATATAAAAAGGGGCGCAATTTGAACGCGAGATCGCTGCGGTGCCGCGTGGCCCACAATTCCGTCAATCGCCGGCGACGAAAACGCGGCGGAGGAGGGGGAGGTGAAAGGAAGAAAGAATCTGCAGTGTGAAACCGAGTACTACAGGTGATGAAAACGGCGGGGCGGGAGCAGAGCGGGGAGCGAAAACCCTGCAGCGGAGGCGCCGGGACCGTGGGGCCCATGCCGTGTGCGTAACATCACTCGTAGCGCCCCCCCCCCCCCACACAAAAAGACGCAGCTCTTCACATCGAACCCCCAGCAGACCCTCCGCCAGAAAGGGACCGGTCTTCGTACCCGACGACGTACTGCCGTTTACCACAGTGCAGCTTTTCTCCCTCCGTTTTGTTGTGCTCCCTCTGCCGATACCTCCTCCTTCCTACCCGAGACAACTAGCGGCGCCTCGAACGTCGGGCGTTGCGCTTTCCCGGCCGCAGGACACCGTCGGAGCGCTCGGGACACAGCGGCGTTGGACCTCACCCCGCGCCCCTTCGTTTTCCTCCAAAGGTGATGTAGCGCCGTGCTGCGTACGTACTGAGGACACATACATCATTGTTAGGGTTCCTTAAGAGGGGGTCTCCAGGCCCTAATTGGATCCCGGTGGAATCCCCCCCCCCCCGGTGTGGACGGCAGGGCAGCCTTCCCACGTAAAGCAGCCCTTATTCGGCCCTCGGCTCCTTTTCAAGCGGACCTCGCGGGGCGTCCCCTCACACCCCCCCCGGACCGTCGGCCCAACGGCCCCGAGTCACAGGTTGCGTGCCGCGAGGCAGGGTCTCCAACTGCATTATGCTCCTTTTTTTTTTTTTTTTTTCTTTTCAAACACTTTGGGGGGGGTGCATTTGAATGACCCGCCAGTTCCTTCAGCCGCTGGAATGTGCAACTAAAATGGCTTCTTCCTCCCGAGCGTGAGCAGCGTGGAAGGAAACCCTTTCATTAAAGTCACCTCCGGGCCTCAGCTGCACAGCATCTGTCGCCTTACGCACATTTTCAGTGCCAGGGTGTCCCACGTCAACTCATTCATTTTTTTAAAAATTAATAAACGTTTTTCTTCATAATTGCAGGGGTTATTAATACGACAGCCTGTCAGGCACTTTTCGAAACGATAGCCCCGCGCGTACAACGGCGCTCGCGAGGAATTCCCTGCAGTCCAGCGCGGCGGGAACGGAGACGGAGGCGGAAACGTAACCGTTACGGAGGCGAGTCCCACACGTGAGGAGAACGTTGTTGGAAAGGTTATTCTAGAGTGCGATAATGCAAGAAAGATGAGGCCGATTTCTAAGAAAAGAGAGGCGAGATTTCTCAACGGAGAGACTTTAAGAGCCGTGCCGGGCGGAAGGAACAACGACCACGTTTTACTGTACGTATTCCTGGCGAAATGTAAGGCACGTCGAACCTGCGACCGCGCGACCCGCCCCTCCGACCGCCATTAGCCCGGTACGCAAACCCAGGCTGCTGGTCCTGGTTTCCCGCCGCCGAAGTCGACAACTGAGGAAGATAATCCTGGGCGTTCTTGGCTTTCAGAGATTAAACCCATCCAGACAATGGAATGCTTTAAGAAAAAGAGAAGAAGTTTCTTTCTATTTGGGGAGGCAGTGAATAAATTACATTTAATTTGTACAGCTGATGCTCCCCCCCCCAAAGTGACTAACAATTATTTGCCCGTTTCTACAGCTAGGTAATTTTACTGGAGTAATTCAGGGTAAGTACCTTCCTCAAGGGTACTACAGTTGGAGATGGGATTTAAACATGTGACCTTTGGCTCCAAAGGCAGTAGCTCGAACCACTACGCTCTCAGCTGTACATACTTAAGACGCCTGGGAGTGTAGCTACGAGGCGAGCGTAATAAACGAAAGAGCAAAACTCTCGAAGGCCAAGAGGGAAGCAAGAGCCTGGAAAAGTAGGGTTGATGAAGTACCAACAAGTCGTGGCGTCAGCGGGTGAGGCGGGTGTACGACGTGCGTACGTTGTGTGAACGTTATCCGTGTACAATGTGAGCGTACGTTATGCATGTACGATGTACGTACGTTATACGAACACCATGCATGGGCAACGCGCGTACGTTATGAATGTATGACGTGCATACGATGTGCATACGATGTGCACGTACAATGTGCGTCCGTTGTGCGAACATTATGCATGTCCAATGTGCGTACGTTGTGCACGTACAGTGTGCGTACATCATGCATGTACGATGTGCGCACGTTATAAATGTACGATGTGCACGTACGATGCGCGCACTCCAGCTTCGTCCTGCACTCATTGTCAAGACAAATATTTTTCTCGCAACAAATCCTTCCCCTCTCCTCGGTTACCCATCCGTCATACAAAAATATCTATTTCGGCGTCTTTATCGAACAGCTGAGTAGAAACAGTTACGGACGGATCGGCGCGGCGTCACCGCGGGGAAACCCAGAGGCCCGATGACGCCACCTCCGTACCCGTGTAACGGTTCTGTGAAATTATACGCTGCTTTACTATGCTAATCCAGGTAATTTGCTTCCTGCAGCGCGCCCCACGGTTTTGCTTATCTTTTTGTTTTTCTCAAGCAGCTCGGGCCGAAAACGAGGCCGTTCGCGTTTCACGCGGTAAAACGTGCAACCGGACAACGGCCGAACAAGCTTCGCACTTTCGACGCGTTATGTAAGAAGCAGCGCGGACGCGTGCGCGAGATGCAAGGAGGGGGAAACACGGTGCGCTTCAGCTGCGCTCCACCGCTGACCGAAACGCTGCGGCCCTTTCGCTTCTTTGGATGATTCATTTTATTTTCTCATTTTTCGAAATCAAATCCAACATCTGGACAAAAAGACAAAAAGTGTAGGATTATGCAACTTAAAATACGTTTCAAATTTATTAATTTATTCCCAATAATTGCTACTCAATTCAGATACTTTAGTCATGTCTGTGGGTCCACATTTATTATTATTATTATTTCTACTTCATTTAGCTGCTACTTCTGTTAAAGCAACTTAGAATATTAAGCAATTATATAATTATACAACTATTTATGTATGACTGACATCTTCCCCCTCGACTTGAACCCTTAAGGAAGTAGCTTTTGCCCTAAAGCAGAAGTTGGAGGATGATGATGGCGAGACATCTGAACAGTGGTGGTGTCCCTCAGGGTCTCCTGGCAATGGGGGGTGGGTGTGTGTGTCTTTGTGGGGGGGTTAAGCACAGTCCCACAGGTGTGTGCACAACAGCGAATGCAAGGTTTTATCCCACCCACCACACACAATCTCAAAAAAAATGTGGGAAAACTTTACTGCATGAAACAAAAAAGTTCCCATTATTTATATGAGGTGGAAACTTGGTGTAAAAAGAAAGGCTGTGTCACAAACACCGAACGAGGCCAAGTGTCCCAAATGTTCACCGCTAACGTGCAGGCGCTCCCACGAGCGGGTGGGGAACGTGCGCTCGTTGTCGGAGACACCCTGCGTATCTGTGCGCGTGTGTACCGTGTGCACATACAGGCACACTCGAACACACCTGGGGTTATGAATGACTCAACCAAAGTATGTGTGTGTGTGTGTGTGTGTGTGTGTGTGCCTGCGTGTTACTTAATTCCAGTTTAAGCAAAGCTACCATCATGGGGGGGAACTGACTTTTTTTAAAGTTTAGTAGAAGAAACTTTCTCTAGAAACACCTTTAAAATCGTGGCCTGGAGCGACAACAGCGGCAGCACGGTGCGTGTCTGCTCCATCGGCACAACGCGGCACGGCCCTTTCTGCTCGCGCCAAAGGAAAGAGAAAGGCCAACGGTGACGGCGTGGAAACGCTTGCGCGCCGCACGTTTACTCAACAGCAGCCCATATCATTTATTCGTCCTGCCGCATTTCGGGGAGGGGGGGGAAGCCCTTTGAACAGCGAGCACACGATCCGAACTTCTCAAGCGTTACGTTTCGCCCCGTCGGCGACATCCTGAACGTTCACCCTCGGTCGTCATCCGACGCGTAACCGTGACCGTTCGAAAAGCGCATTCTGTTAGGGGGAAGGAATGAGATCCTTCTTCAGGAGAACAAGATGCTCTTGACTTCACCGACCAAGTGTTGAAGATGCAGCTCCATCCCCTGGGAAAGGGCACCGAAAGTCGACGGGAAGAGCGGCTCGGCTCGTCTTATTAAAGAGCTGCGCACCGCGACACGCGGCGGGACAGCGAGGCCGTCGAGCGACAGGCTGAGCGCTGCTCCTCGGCCCACAGACAAGCACGAGCAAATAAAATGTATTTACACGCGATACTCATATACACGTATATGGAGGAACTGCGAAACGATGCCTTCGGGACCTGGTACCGTAGTGGTTACAGTCACTGCCTTTGGATGCAAAGGTTGCAGGTTCGATCCCCGCCTCCAGCTGTAGCGCCCCTGAACAAGGTACTTACCCTAAACTGCTCCAGTAAAGCTACCCAGCTCTATGAAGGGGTAAATAACTGTAAGAAGCTTAACGTTGTAAGTCGCTTTAGAGAAAAGTGTCAGATAAATGAATAAAAGTAACTGAGGTGGTCACAGGACTGTGGGACAGGTGACGGCGAGTAAATGAGAGTAAATCGCTCAGCAGGCCGAAGTGACTCCGCCGTGCGGCCCACGTGTTCGCGACACGGATTTTTATTAGCGCTGGATCGGCACAGCGGCCCTTCGTCTTCTGTGCCTAATGAGTCTCAAAGTGGATTAGCCATGAGCTCCTCTTTGTTTATCCCTTATGTAAATAGTGGTCAGCCATCACAATGCGCCGACTGGGGGGGGGCCTTCAAAGCACCCATGAAGGATGCTCTTCGGCGAACAGCCCCTGCGCTAAGTTACCGACTTGTCCGAGTCACTTCCTGAACTCTGCTCATCTTCACTTACCTGGCACCTTTAATTTAAAAGGTCTTACAGTGTTAAGCAACTTACACTTACTTACTTAGTACCTTGCTCAAGGGTACTACAGCCAGACGTGGGATTCGAACCTGCAACCTTTGGGTCCAGAGGCTGCAGCTCTAACCACTACGCTACCAGTTCCTCCCAAAACAGTGTTCCGATCCACATTGACCTCCAGGAATCCCTGCTTGTGACAGGCGTACCATGGAGATGGTAACTTACAGGTGCAGAATCATTTTACTACAACAACCCCCCCCTTTACTACACTTGTGCAGTAAAGTTGAGCAGCTATGATTCTTGCTGAATAAGTGCTGGGGAGACAAGACTCCCTTAGCGGTACTGAGAGACCGGTAAAAACAGGACGGGTGGGAAGACAGGTTGTGGCTACAGGGAGGGGCAGTAACACACACACACACACACACACACACACACACACACACACACACACACACACGGGTGTACTGTAGTACTGGCCCATTACAGCTCAGAGCCTCCATGTCTGACATCACACATAAAATAAAAGGAAATTTAATTCAATTTTAATAACATACCTGCAGAGGTTCAGCGTGTTGAAAAACTGCTCAATAATCAGGATGTGTTGGACAACACAAACAAATTAAAGCATAAACAGCAAGACTAAAAAGGTGTGAAATTAATTACTGCATTAACATTCTTAATGGGACGGGGGAAGAAAAAGAAACACTACAGGTGAGGAATAAATTGTTCCCCTAACACACACACACACACACACACACACACACACACACACACGTTCCAAACATCGTGGACGCCGAGCCGATATGAAAGACACATAATTAGACGAGTTAAGCAGCTATAAAACATATTAACCCACATGATGAGCCAACAGCGCAGTCCTACGAGCGTCATTCCCACGGGACACGTCCACGCAAAAAGTGCGCCGGCAGCACAACGCCACCGAGCTAATTGATATCCAATAAGGAACCGTGGAACACGACCAAAAGACCCACCTATGGCACTGCTGCAGCGCTTGCACCTAGTGAAGGGCTCCAACCTCAGCAGCTACAATTAAAGACACCGATTTGTACCTTGAGGTGTTCATCGTGAGATCAGAAGGACCATCCTGTCGTGTCCTTCAAGAGTTCCTCGAGTGAACTGTGGGGTTATGCAATCGCGCGGCCCTCTCCATACGTGCGACCGACACGGCGCCGTCCGGGTATCGAACCTGCAACCGACTGGGCTGCCCGTGCTAAGAGCGCCGAAAAGACCGTAGGTCCCAGGTACGGGAGCCAGAAAATCAAATCCTCGTTGATAGTGTCATATCAGCCACAACAGCTGTGCCAAACAAGTCACCAAATAAAAACATATTTGATCGATGGACCGATAGGAACTTTATTGATCCCGAAGGAAGCTGCACGAGGCCACAGCAGAATACATACAAGACCGCAGTACTCTGCAAATCGGGTCACGCAGCGGTAACGACCGCAGCCTCGGGACACAGGCCGCAGGTTCGAACGCCAGCTCCCGCCGCAGTACCTTCGAGCAAGGTACTCTTACCCTAAATCGCTCCGGTTTACGCAGCCTGGTGACGCAGGATCACGAGACGCGTCAGGGTCGGAGGCAGGGAGGCGTGTCTCTCGCAGACTCCCCACAAGTTCTGGGGAAAAGTCCTTCCTTCCTTCCTTCCTTCCAAGTGCCAAGTAGGCGAGCGTACCTGTAAGAGCAACGGCGTCAACACTCGTCCCAGTTCAGCGGCGGGCTGCCCAGGCGCTCCGATCCGCTCGGCAGCACGTCTTCCTTTGTCGGCCCCCCCCCCCTCCGAAACGCAGCGTATCTGTGTGTATTGACACCAGCACTCCAAAGGTCAACAGCTGTACTTCATAGCCTCGCGTTATGACTAAAGCGCCTGTCACAATGTCAGCGTGCATATTAATCTCCCTTCCTTCCTTCCTTCCTTCCTTCATGCAATCACGCGGCGGCCGAGGCTTCGCGCAGCTCCGACAAGCGGTGGCGCGTCGGGGGAAAATGACTTTACGGCGTCCGCGGACACGTGACCCGGTGGATGTGAAAAAGCAGCAAAATTAACACGAGAGCAACAACAACAACAAAAAAGATCCCAAGAAACCTCAGGCTGGAATTTGTACCCTTCGCATGCAGGACAATGGCCGAGTGGAGCGGGTTGGGTGGAAAACAATCGCAGGATGACATGGGGCTGACAGCAGGCACTGCAACAGGATTTATTCTGCAGCCAGGAGAAATGTTTAAAAAAAAAAAAAAAAAACAGAAAAAGACAATAGCACTGAAAATCCAACAGTTCTCCCTTTTCCTCTCTGCGCCGTCTTTTTCTGGTGCGTTGGAACAGTCAAACAGGGGCTGAGATGTTGAAACTTCTCCACATCGAGCTCCAAATTACCCAGTGTAATGTATTATAAAGGTATCTTGTTATGGGTGTAGAATCATCGCATTTTCGGCACCAGTTTCCCTCCAAAAATATTGCTTGTTTTTCCCCTCCCAAAAAAAAAAAAAAAAAAAAAAAACCCCTGAAGAAAACATTATTCAGAACTCACTGCTGACACCTCGGCAAACATCTACCATTTGGCATATTCGGAACTGTTCCACACAAATGATCTGATTATAGTGAGCAGACTATTTTTACCAGCCTTACTTGCTCGGAGCAAGAGATGAACAATTGCTACCAGTCATGTGGGTTTTAAAAAAAAAAAAAGCAAAGGAAAGAAGTGGCGACGTCTCCGGACTCGATGGGGCACATGCCCATTAACCGGCTTCTACGGGCGAAACGTCCTGCCAGCTTGGATTCCCAAGGCCGAAAACAACCGGTTAAGCATCGAAGGGACACGTCACGTGCGATTCGGCGTCGTTCGGTCCGTCCAAAGGTTGGCCAAAACAGGCGATCCAACGCATCTCCGCCACTCTAACAGGAAGCCTCGTGCTCCTCGAATGTAAGCTTGATCACGCCAACGTAGCCTTATATAATTCGGGTCCCACCAGCGTTCGCAGGGCTCTTCTACATCAATCCACGCTCAGTTGACACGTGCTCTCGTGGCCGAGGTTCTACCCAGCTGGGTCACATCTGCCCGCCAGCGGGCTCCGGACTGGCACCACCTTCTACAGATGGGAGATGGGTTACAAACACGGGCCGACAGCCCTCCAACCCCCAGGCCTCCAGGCCACGACGGACTCGATCGCAAGCGGTCGGAAAAAATGGATGACGCGTGCAAAGGTCGTAAATACTATGATAGCGCTATTCGGAATTCACGTAGCGTTTATCGAAAAAGTCGTGCAGACGAGTCGCAAGTTAAAACACGAACGACTCAATTGACATTTTATGCTTCGCAACTCCTCCTCAACTGGGAATGACAAAGGGAGTGCCACGATCCATTGAACAATGGCTCTTGAAAATAAAAAAGAAGCAAAACAACGATAAATTAATGTGTCTGAGGAGTACCATCACTGTTCGGTGACTGTTGTAGGTCGCAGTAATATCTGCATCTTCCATTCAGGTTCTCTCTTCAAATAACAATGCTCGTGATGCACGCCCAGCAGAGCCGGGGGTCACGGAGTTGGTGAGCAACCTAAGATTGACCATAAATCATAGTAAATAGAACATTAAAATGCCATTAAGTGAGAAATTTGTGTCGTGCAACCACTTCCCCATTAACCGTCTTGGGCACAGATCCTCAGGTTGGTCCGTTACCTAAAAAAGCCTTTTTTATTCCCTAAACGTGGCTCCTTTTTTAATTCATTTGTGTTTGTGGTGGTGAGAGGAAGAAGTCAACTGGCGCACGGAGACCTTCAAACGAATCCCGTCTACCACGTGTAGAGCAAAACCCTTTAAGGGAGGTTCTAATTAAATAAAAAAAAAAGGGTCCACAAATTGCTAATTCCACTGCCAGATACCATCAACTTAAGGTTGCGAAACAGCGACTCTGATATTTCGTGTGCCACCAAAATACCGAAAAGTGCTTTGAATTATTGATGGCCTTGGAGCGGGGAGATTTTTAAGCAGCTCTGGCCCTTTTATCAATCATTCATGTGGTTTCCATTGAAAACACTTCAGTCCTCAAGTATCAAATCACTCTTGAAGGAGGTGGAGAACCTGCGTACAAAGATTTCACTTCATTTGAGGGGCTAAAATACATGTGGAGAGAATGCTCTCCAGACGATTAAAGACATTATGTTAATGCGGGAAAACCCACATTGTTCTCGGCTCAAATAACAACCCAGAATAAATTTGCTGAACTGTACGCAGCCCTTGTACGGAATAGACACGCAGTCACCAAAATCACGAACGCTTTGTCAACGGGGCCTGCGAATTCAAGTACGGGAAAAAACAACACAACCTGCATCTGAAAGTGCATGAAATAAATGAGCTTGCAGGTGTAAACTCCTGAAGGTCAGCGCGGAGCCGAGGGCGGCCGCTAAACAAACACGAAGCCGAATGAACCAACAATTATTGCGCAACGCCGTACTCCGTTCGGCCCGGTTTGTGCAGGAAGGCTCCGGAACGGCCTGATGTTTTATTCTATTTTTCGCTTGCCTCGTGGCGCTAAGCCCTCCCGAACTTTCGCTCTCCTTCTGAAGTGGAACCGAGGGCGTTGTTCTCGCGTGGGCCCTTTGGCGGAAATCTCCAATTAAACCGCACACGCCAAGCGCTCATCGAGCTGGATCTGTTCCACTACATCGTCACGTCGAGCTGCCGGGCGAGGAGGAGGAGGAGGAGCGGCGGCTGCGCGGCACGGCCGCTCGTCTCAACACCGGCGGCTTCCTAGATCCATCCTAGTAGAGGAGACTCACGGGCCGCACATCCTCTCGGCGGACGCCACCGTCGCCTGGCAGGTCACATTTATTTTCCCCAAGTCTCGTCGATCCTCGACGCTCGTCGGATCACCGAAGCCGAGGAACCCAGTTTCGTGGCCCGCGGGAAAAATTTCCACCGCGTTGCAGGGCGCGCAAAAGCTCCCGATACAATTGTTCCCCCACAATAGATTTGCGATGCAAGAATGAGGGGATTATTTGATTCAGCTCCTAGTCAAGTGGCCAATTCATCCGGCAATCAATACTAATCAACGGGCTGGCAGCTCCGGAGATATCAGCGAGCATTCAAATCTCCTACAGCAGCGTGCATATCAAGATCGAACCTGGAGGTGATTCCCCACCCCCACGCCTTTGATACCCACCGCACACCTCATTGCAATATCCTGGAAATTATTCATCTGCAGGATGGATGTAGAGAATGCGAAACCACGTGCTGATGGATACCCCTGGCGAACGTCTTTTCCACCGAAGCGGACGCGGCCGTTTTCTCTTCGACGGCACGGAAGCGGTGCGTCCGGGGCCCGATCGCCACCGAAACGCCTGCGGAGCACGTGGAATTTGGGCAGATGGTGCGCAACCCTGAACCTGCAGCGAAACCACCAGTTGAAAGCAAGGTGAAAAGACCGGTTGTCGAAGCGCGGCCCAGAGAGCCGAGATACTTCTGCAACCATTAAGCCGCTTGAATGGGTCTTTGGAGCTGCCACTCGATGACGGGGGGGGGGGGGGAACAGCAGCCATGAATATTCAGTGACCTGGTAAAGGAGGCATGTTGCTCTTGATATGAATCGCATCCATCCCATCGTCGTGGACTAACTCCAGCATGAGATCGGGGAAGGACGTGAACGTTTATTAAAGCAAGCGATCAATTAAAAATAAACACTTCCACACGGAGGCGGCCCAAACGGCACCGAGCGAGCGCGGCCACTAATCCGCAAGCGACGAATTAGTTAACCGAGCGACGCGCGGCAGCTCCGAACCGCTTTTATTACACAACTGCTGGCACAGAGACAATGCAGTCTAAATATTTACTTAGCCGGAACGCATATCTAAGGTGTTATGCAAGCACCTTGAGTGTTTCACAAGCTTTGCGTCTAATAGATACAACGGAAGGGTAGCGGGTCTCACCGCCGACCCAACTCTCCGGCCCTCCGAATGAGACCTTTCGGGGCTGTCGGTTCGGAGCCCCGCGCGCCGTTATCGAAAACCACGCCGCCGATATCTGCAGCCCGTGCCGACAGCCTTTACTCTTTCTTTACTCTTCCCCTCCTTGTCCTAAATCCACCTTGCAAACCTCTCAAAGGGTTTCTATAAACAATGGGCAAAAGGGAGGGGGGGGGGGGAAGCAAGCAAGCAAGCAAGCAAAGTAAACATGGCTCCTGACCACGCAGAGACATTAAGGTCACGTGCGTGAGCTTGTCGCCGGTGTGCCGCCCACGAGGAGAATGTGCGTCCATTGTTAATCACGGTGACAGTGAGAACAAAGTCAATATCGAGAGGCGCCTCCTCACCTCTGCCATCCGCAAGACTTGAACAGATTACAGGCCATAAACACGTAACCCGTGAGCGGCGGAGAGGAAAAAGGGAGCGCGCGTAGCTCATCGTGGGCACGAAACCCCACGCGCGCGCTCCCAGCCCGACAGAAATCGCTGCGGGAAAAACACGGTTATTTTTTCCCGGTTTGCGTTTCGCGTCTTGGCCACATGGACTGCAGGGGTGGAGGGAATCCCATCCAGGAGAGACCCTCCTCCTCCCTCCTCCTCCTCTCCGCCCACACGTCACGAACTCCCCGTTCGTCCACCGCGGCTGCTGCCGCCCCCCCCCCCGCGCCAAAGCCGACGGCCCCTCCACCCGCCGGGATGAGGGTTAGGGCAGCTCTTGCACAAACACGTCATTGTTGTCTTGCAGCAGAGACACCTGCACTTTGAACCTCTCACCGCTGCCTTTTATTGCGTTTCCTTCAGAGCTCGACGAAGGCCGGCTGCAGGAGTGAACGCGCACCCTGATAACCAGCGCCATTATCCCGGAGAGCTGCCATTATCCTCCTCCTCTTCCCCCCGACCCCCCACCCCTTCGCAAGGCCGGGTCCTTGGCTGCACCGCGATGCGGACGGCGGCTCACAGCCATTTCACTTTTTTAATTAAGGGGGTTTAATTACCCAGGGAACACTAATAGGCTCATTATGATGAAAATAGCTTTAAAATAACAAACACTGCAAAATGAAACAAAATTCGCTTAAAATGCATTTCAAAATGTGTGAAATTTGCAGAGGAGAAAAAAAAAAAAAAAAAAACCACACACACACACAAACGAAATTATAAACACAAGAAATGTTGATCCTACATCCTTCAGCCATCGTGCATTAGCAGGCGGCAGGCGAGAGAGCGCGATGCCCAGCACTAGACGGGTCATTACGAAAAGCAGACAAGCAGGCCGGGTCAAAGCAATAACTTCATGAATTTAGCATTTGTTCGGGGCCTAATATTACTGGGCACTTGGAGCGAGAAGAAATAATTCATAGGATGGAGCGAGGCCAATTAGCCAGCGAGATGTTGCTCGGCTGTAAAATCGGCTTGGCTACGTGCGGCAACACTTACTGGTTTATTTCATTCTCATCACAATCGAGTTCTGGACGGCCGTGAAGGCCATAACCAACGCGAAACAATTAATTAACGCTTAACAAGCATTTCCCCTTAGTTCAGTAGAGCGGGCTGGCCACGCGGTGCGAATTGGGGGGGGAATCTCCCGACCACACACACACACACACACACACACACACACACACACACACACACACACACACACACACACACACACACACGAGTAGTACTGGGAACACTCCAGAAAAGTCCACCTGCACATCAGCCAGCAGAACCAAGCGGCTAAGTGCGCCGCTTGTAATCCCGCGTATCACGTGCTGTGAAAATCGGCCGCCCTGCTAAGAGGAGCCCGTTTTTCCGGGACGAACGCAGGTCGGCAAACGGGAATAACGCTGCACCCAACTAGACGCTAGAAAATTGAACAAACACGCGTGGCCATAAAACGATGAGGGCACACGTGATCGGCCGGCGATCGAGATAAATACATCACGCCTGCTACTGCAGCTACATTTAATACCGTCGTTGCTTCATCGTGCTCCGTCTGTCTCTCTCTCACACACACGCACACGCACACACACCTCTCTCCGTCTCCACCCGTGCCAATGACTCGTCACCAGGTTAAGCATCTTAACCGAGGAAGTTCTGCTGAACTTCACGAACCAGCATCCGGCACGCAGCGGAAGCGGACAAAACGGACAACGTGCACGACTGGGAACGTTTGCAAAAAACGCCAAGCTTGAGTTGGGTTTGAGACCCGATTGTTTCCTTCTGAAGGTTCAAAGCCTAATATTTCAGCTCCACTGTCACCGTCTCAGTTTCGCTGCGAGATGGGGTAACCGGCCCAACGCCCTTTTACACGCGTGTGTGAATCTTGTACAAAGTTCCCAATGTACACATTACAGTGGCAAACCACCGAGCGTTGGGCTCCGTCCTTCGCGCCCACTCTGGATCCTCTGCTGTCCTGCATTCACGCGCTGCAAGGTAAAGCTTTGGCTGCATTCACACACTCCGTACCTGGTGCGAAAGCATTCCATACGAATCGACCGTGTGCGATCGGTGTAATGTACATCACACACAGCAGGGTATTCTGCGTGTCATATACACTAACACAGACCACACACAGTTGCGTGATCTATGTTCAGATTCTCCCCTCATTTGTGTATCAATTATAAAGCAGCAGTGAGGCGCAAAACATTTGACGCTTTTCTCCGAAGCAACTTATGTTAATCTACCTTCAGTTACGTGTTTATAGAGCCGAGTAATTTTACTGGAGCGATTTAGGGTAAGTACCTTGCTCAGGTCAGGGGTGCTACAGCTGGAATGGGATTCAAACCTGCGACCTTCGGGCGCAAGGACAGCAGCTCTTGGCGCTACGCTAGCGGCTGTCCCTCAAACAAAGGTAAATTAATGTGGTTTTACTTATTGTTGTGGCCAAGAGCATTAAAAACGATGCCCGCGGACAGAACGCGCACGTATCGCCAGCGAGTCCCCATCAAATTCCCGCAGATTAAAAGAACCCAATCTATTTTGCCGACTGCCTTGTTTTAGAGGTGTCAGAATGAAGCATTTTCCTTCCGGCCTCCTGCGTCCGAGACATTTTGCGGATACTATATTACACGGTGCTTACCCTGCAAAAAAAACGGGCGGGGACACACCCGTACCTCCAACATTAAATTATATTGACAATCCACTTATTTGATCCACCGTTTCACCAAAAGAGAGCAAAATTACTTTTTCTGGCTATAAAGAACCTGTGCTAAGCGCTTCATTACGGAATCGCTGTATCGCGCCTTACCGCGGCGTGGCTCCGGAGCTGGTTTCAGCGCAGCCGTTAGGCGTTCATTTGCAGGCGCTACAGTATAGTGTGGGAATCGGAGGTCACAAAAGAGGAGCTCAAGGGATGGGTGCAGGTGAGAGATGCGCGCCAGGCTGTTTACGCTTAAAGATGGACTGAATAAATGACTACAAATTAAGAACTTGAAAAGAATGAAGAGGGGAATAAATAATAATAATGATAAGAAGAAAATCACAAATGTCCTTTTAAAAACCAAAAAACACAGGAAACCTCGTGCGGGAAAGGGGCATGAAAAAAGCATTTACCGACCAGCACGTTTGCTCGTCGAGAACATAAATTTACGCTCAACTGTTTCTCCCTGCAACTGCAAACTAGTCCCGCCTCCCTACTCCACATTTCTCCCATCGTCCTTATAATACAGCAGGCGTTTAATTCTTGCGATATTACAATCATTTTACTGGTTATCTTGAAAGTTAAAGGAAAGCAACTGGCAATTTCGTTCATTTACACGTCTGTAAATTTCACTGGAGGAACCGAGTCACTTTACTACGGTGAGGACCCTTATACAGCACAGTAAATATACGAGTTCGAAATAAAGGCGCTCGAAACAAGGAGGACCAGGACCAAGGCCTCGAAATCTAAATTAAGTTTTCCTCCCGCAGGTTTTGCAGACCTTTGAGCGCAGTAACCCTGCTACCCAGGAGAGCAGAAACAGAGGTGCACAGTGCGTTACGTCGGCAAATTGATTTATTCTCCTTCATACAGTATTTACTCGGTTTTAGCGAAATCACAAATTGCCACTGACGTTCACTTAGTTTGCGGATAGATCCCTGCCTCTCGGTGTCCAGCCCGTGGAGATAATTGGCAGGCTGCGGTCCACAACGATGACTAGGCTGCGGCGTCACTGCAAGTACTGACATTTTGGAGGGAACTGCAATAGCCGTTTGCTCTCGGCGCTATCCCAGAGCTTTTCGTTGCATCGCCGCACGACACGTGTGGTTTGTTTTTTTTTTTTTTTACATGAGACTATTCCTTTTTCTTATTAGTCAGATGCCTTAATTGTGGGTTTCTTCCCCCCCCCCCCGAAACACTGGAAAACAAGTCTGAAGATTATTCGTCATGACAAAAACGCCCCCATTTAGGTCTGCAAAACAACAGTGGGTAAGCAAAGCTATTAGACTAGTGATTTTAGCTTGTAACATTGGTGCAATGCAATAAAAGCAAAAATAAACCCAAGATGTTTTACATGATCCGATGCTTGATATGATGAAGAATAACATTTTAAAACGGATATAATGCGGATAATAGCCAAAAGGTACGTCCAGGCAGCGACGAGGCTCGGAGGCTGTACTACGCACTCAGACAAACCTCACTGATGACATGGCAACATTTCACATAATGAAAACCTACAAACAGAGGTTCGCATTCAAGGCTTGACATTTGAGGTACTGACATTTTTATTATGGAGAAACAAAAAAAAAAAAAATCCCTCCTATACATATCGCACTTTCACTTCTCCCTCTCGCGAGGATCCACCGGAGCCGCCACCCTCCAGCAGACCATCGCCACAGCCACCAACAACTTTGATAAATCTCACTCATTAATTTTTCACTCCCAGGGCCGTTATTATTTACAGTGCAAAACATTCAAATCAGCCACAAAAGTACTTGCATAAATAATTAAGAGCCTCCCCATAAAATCCAAGATATGTTATGCGATCTATAATACTAATTAGTGCTATTGCTGCATCTAGAACAAGGATATCCCCCGGTTCCTTGGCTGGAAGCCTAAAAAGTGACTTTAAAAACGACATAATCCATAATGGATAAGTAATGCAATGGTGCGACTACAGCGAGACTGTACCGTGTACGTAAACCTGGGGAAGAATATATACACAGATACTTCAGTGGTGTTGACATTAAATGGATTAAATCTCCGTCTTAAAAAAAAAAAAAAAAAATCCTTCCCTCTTAACAAACGTTTTCCTTTCCGACTGGCAGCCTTCAAATCCCCCCCAAAATCGGAAAAGTGGCAGGTAATACGCAAGAGACGTTAGCGAGGCTGGGGCCTCAAACTCGGAGAGGAAACAACCCTACCGATTTCCCAAATCCCCCACCCCCCAGGTGCAGAGCCGCTCACGTTTCACCGTCGCGAAGCCCCTCGGCTTTGCGTGCGACGATCGCGGAGCAGGAGGTCCATCGCGCACTGCCCAGCGAAGACCTTTTCCAACACTCTGAACACCAACACAGCTCTTGTCAAACTCAGCTGCTCAGACTCCCCCCAAAAAACCCCAAACATCTCATACGTTAAATAAAATTTACATCCTTTGCTTGCAGATAATTCCCTTGAAACCACAAAGAAACATCCACTAAATCTAAGCAACAACTTAGTTCAAGGGACCGAACGGAACATTTTCTAGATGATCCAAGCCTGTTAAAAAGATACCAAGACACACAAAGGTAATATTTGAGTGTTGTGCAAACATCAGGAACACATACAAAGATCAAGTTACACTGAAGCCTGACTGAGCGACTCAAAAGTTGCACGGCGGGATGACAGCTCTGTTACACTGAAACGTGACCGCAAGACCAAGTTATGACTTTTTTCCACAAACAAACTGACGGTTGGTTGAAGTCCAGTGCTTGGCATTTGGAACAAAGCACCAAAAATGCAAATAGCCTCTTCTTCTGGAACGGGTCAGAGGTTCACGTGGCCGGAAAAGATCACCTTCACACCGTCACTTTAATGTGCTCCACGCAGCCGTGGATCTATTAGCTGTTGAAGATCAACTGTTGAGCGTTGCGATTATTTTGGACCGGCAAACAGGGACATGGAGTCGATCCGTGACGAGGTGTCGCACCGCAAGACCGCGGTCGGTGGCGTTCCTTTACCATGCTTTCTGCTAGAAACGGCCACAGCTGCTAACTCCTACGTGCAGATGAATCTGAGTCTTTACGGAGAACCTCTGTTGAACCAGAATTTGCGAGTTGTTGTTCTTCTACAAGGAGGTTCTCAGCTAAGCAAATAAGTTTAAGCTCAAGTTTTGCTCTTGTTTACCTTGAAGAGTGTTTATTGAATATTTCAGAATCCCGTTTCTTAACTTTGACTTCACGGTTGTTCCACAGCGACGCAAGATCACCGTCACAAGTGGACATTTCTGTCTGCGGAGAAATAACATCTGAGCCGCATAACAACTGTTGCGTTTCTTTCAAACAAAATAAAAAAGTTCTTTATCCGGAATCTCTGAGAAATTAAGATAATTCCCTCACGATGCACAGAACAAAACCTGGTGTGTGAGAAGAATTTCAATTTTGAGTATATCATCATCATCATCATTGGCATCCATCAGTCTAGAAAGACCATGGAATTTTGAGTATATTTCAGGGTGAAAATGGGATTTCATATCTTTAGCTACATCGAGGAATGTTGGTCAAAGCGATATAAAGGCCTTGAAGCAGACAAAAGAGAAACTCAAATCGTTAGCTTAACATTACCGTTGTTAACAACACCGTGAGCCATTTTTCCCAGCTACCCTCACCCCAGACCCCAGAGCTCAGCCTGGGTGTTGAAGCCGTGGTCCAAAAGCTGCTAGAGATACCGTCTTCTGAGGGCACACGCATCATCCGGCTTTGATCGTACAACAATAGTACGGAAAAAGAAAAAAAAAAAAACCTCAAATTCTGCTGCAAAACAAGTGTGTCTAAAGGTCTCCTTCGAATTCTGGAAGGCTGCCGTGCGTTTGAAGCTCTGCGGAACGCACACAGAGGATCGTACCTCCAGCAAACTTCACAGGCATCACCTTCTCATCTAATTAATGTTTACAAAGCGACCTGGGCAAAATGGAAGACTGATATCTTCATAGCAGACATGTCAACAAAAAAAAAAAAAAATTACCACAGCACAAAAAAGTTTTTTTTTTTTTTTTTTAAGGAGGTAACAAGGCTTTAATCCTGCATAATGATTTACAAAGTGACAAGCCAAACAGATTTACTGTGACAGATTGAAAAGAGCGCAACACAAATATAATTACCTTTCACGTGATCCCCGCCCCCCAATCCCCACCCGAGAAGCGAAGGCGCACAAAAGGACGAGCCCTACGAGATGCAAGTAATGAGCTTTTTCAATTGACTCATCGGGAAAGGCCTCCGCCAGCACGGCCAAGCGAGGAGCGCGATTACCGCCGCAGCGGCACTTTAGGCGGCGAGGTCTTAGCGGCACGGTTCGGCCGCGGTCCCGTCCCCATTCTCAAAACGTAAACAAAATTACTCAATATCGCCACCGATGAACCATGACCGGAGGGCTCCGTTTCCTGGGTATGCCACAGACAGCGGCTACAGCTAATGCCGAGAAAATATAGCAGCTTTCGGGGGCTTCGTTCACACAGCTAATGGTGTCAAGAAGACATTCATTTTGCCAAGTCAGCGAACAGCTTTGTTCCGGAATACACACGTCCTGGGATATTTAAACGAGTTTCGTCGCAATGTTACAAGCTAATGAAAGGCAACAACGTTGGGTGCCGCTACGCTAAGGCGGCCGCTGCGAACGCGCTCTAGCAAGTTTCCGGTTCCGATTTTGCACATTCAAACCACGTTCGGAGCCGCTTTAAAGCGGAGGGACCCCGCGCCCAACCCCCAGCCAGCGCCGCCCGCTCCGGTAACTCACATTCTTCCCTTTCAAAGGCGGCGAAACAGTTCCCGGAGAACACCGGGCGACGGAAACTATTCGGGGAAAGGCTACGCGGGCCGCAAAGGCCACAAAGCAGACGCCGCCATGTTGTATATCTTTACAGTACTGACTACAAAAAGATGACAAACAAGTAGAGGTTGGTGGACAAGTTGGGGGGGGGGGTAGGCCTTATTTTCCCTCTCTTTTTTTCTTGGCTTCATTTAGCTGCCATTGGCCGGCCGAAGCGAAAATGTGAGCTGGCACATCCCATACACCTCCGTTCTCAGCTGTGGCCCGCCGTGGCGCGTCAAGCCCAAAGACGCTCCCGTCTCCTAGGCCAGTCGCTCTGCCCGGAGGATCGTGGCGTGCGGCAGACCGGGCACCGCTGAGCGACTGACTCGCGAATGCCCTCGTTTTATAACAGGAGGTCAAAAATAGCATTCGGCATCGATGTTTCGTAAGCCTCCGCTCTTCCGCTAGGCTGGGGAGCATTGCCGAGACGGGCCATGCCTGCTTACATTGGCATCACTGCCCAAATACCCGGCGTACTGCGACAACCGGCTTCTGTGGAGCACTTCTGCACCGAGTACCAATGCGTGGTGGTAAACACCGCACAGCTACTCATTACCGCTGCCGTCTACTGTCCTCGTAACACATTCGTGCTCGTGATTCCCATAAACTCTTACCGTCGGCCCACTCCACGTAGTTTGTTGCCGTTTATTATAGCAACAAGTTATTCTTTCCCCCCAATTATAGAACATTCGGGGAGGGGGGGGTCACTGCAGAAACACCATGTAAGGACAAAAGTACACTGTTAAACCATACTCCTTTCAGCAGTAAGAATTACACCGAGCAGTACAAGGTAATACGAATAATTATCCGGCATCAGTAAATTACAAACAAATAAGGAGCTGATGGCTGTTTGGAACACGCTAATAAATTGCGTCGAGATTAAATGACATATTATTTGATGATGATCGCTGGCGAGCGATATTACACTGCCAGCCATTTTTCGTAGACGGGAACATTAGTTCAATTTCATCGCAGCTGTAATTAACAAGCGCTGTGGCACCGAATCCTGTTTTCCTAGAAAAGCTGTTCCGTGGCGCTGAGAAGTGTCCGTTTCCCTGTCAAAAAAAAGGAAGAAAAATAGTCTTATAAAATGGAAACGTTTTCCTCCGAAGCGCGTTACCATTTTAGGTAATGCTACAATACCAACAAAAAGAGGCGTGCCAGTTTGGGGGCAGAGCGCCTCGTTTTTAATGTATTACCTGAGAAAATGTAAACAGTGCCACTATGATAGAAACTGTTCAGGTGCGAGGAGGTCCATCTTTGGCGGAGCAGGACGTCGCTGGACAAACACGAAGACGTGTCACCCGACCCCTCGCAGCGCCGTTTCACAAATTGACTTCGCCTCAGAAAGGGCAATAACAAATTATTTTATTAAAAAAATAGGAGCCGCGTCCCACAGGAAGCGGTGTGACGCCACTAGTAAGGCTGGAGCAGAATCGAGCGCTGCTCTGGATGGGGACGAGGAAGTGCACGAGTAGTGTTTACGCAGCACTGCTCGCTCAGGGACGCGACTCGTACCTACAGCAGGAAGTGGCGCTCGAAGCTCCAGGCCAATTTCTGCACAAACACACACGCAGAAGGCAACGCAGAGCGTTCCGTTCTTGATTTCTTATGCTCTACCTAGCACCGAGACCTCCATCACCGCCGTCATTTACCGCCCGCAGCTGTCACCTCAGCGACTCCGCAAAGGCTTCTAATGCGGCCTTCGCACCCGGGCTCCTGCGAAAGGTGCGTTTTCATAAGGAACGGCCCTTTTTCCCCATGGTCAGAACGTCCTTTCTCCGCATTACTACAAACATAAAGACACGCTAACAGGATAACGCGCACGCAAATTAAATTAATACACTAACACCCACAAATTATGCCTGATCCTCCAGGATCAATAAAGCACGGACGAATGCACGATGCTGTAAATTTTAAATAAGCACGCGAGCCCCATTTAAAATTAAATGATATAATGGTACACACAAGTAGAAAAATAATATAATGCAGCGGAACTCGTACTAGTAAGTTTTACTGCGTTCAATCAGCCGGAACCTTCTGCGCGTTTAGGTCCAAGACAACATCAGAGAAAAGTATTTCATTTGCATATCGTACCTTCGCCTGTGGAGGAACCTGATGTTGCTCGGCAAACAAATCACATGTGGCCCTTTCCTTCTCGTTGTGGGTGGGGTGAGTCCTGGTGGGTTAAATATATTCCCTGTATATTAGTAAATCCCAGTTAATTTGCCTTGTCAGAGAACAATGAAATATGAATCCCTCCAGGCGACGCTGAATGTAATTCCACCACTCTGAGAGAATCTCCTTCATCACTCTCGTGTGCCGAGGAGATCTCCCACAATAAAACGGAGTGCAGGGGCGCCCTGCTTCCCCTGCTGGGAACTTATCCCCCCCCACCCCATGGCACTTCACCACGCCAGAGATACGGAACCACTAGGCAGGAAGGTCAGAGACGCGAGCTCGGCAACCTGGAGGGTAACAGCTCAAGTCCCGGGAAGGACCCATGCTATACCACCCTTGAGCATGGTTTAA
This sequence comes from Scleropages formosus, assembly GCF_900964775.1. Lineage (NCBI taxonomy): Eukaryota > Metazoa > Chordata > Actinopteri > Osteoglossiformes > Osteoglossidae > Scleropages > Scleropages formosus. Next base: position 19,817,312 of record NC_041829.1, on the reverse strand, counting down.
AAAAAAAAAAAAAAAGCTGCTTCAGACGGTAACGTAACTTATGCCCTTTTTTCTTAAGCATCAATATAAGAAAACCCGGTGGCTCACAAAAGATGAAGTGACGCAACCTAAATATACACCGCTGTTTAATTTATGGAGCGGGGATGTACGAGGAAGCCGCGTGTCATTCATCATTCAAGGCCCTTACACTTAGCACCGGAGCGGGATATTGAATTGTGACATCACTGGCGTGTATTTTTCACCGCATGTCAAATCAAACATGCATGAGTCTGCGACAGTGTGTGGGTGTGTTGGCTGGGGGTCTAAAATCTCACTGATGGCTCACCACTTAAGGCAAGGCGCAAATAGCTCAGCCGGCAGGCGTGGCACGAGCCTGGCTTGGCCCACCTGTTGTAGGACGCTGCCGAGGAGGCAACGCACCGCAACGGGGGAGGAATTCAGCCCTCCTGCCCCGTCCAAGTCAACGCACCGAACTCTGGTCAGTTGGGTCGAGCGCAGAGTCACGGCAAAGGGTCCTGACCGCAAAGAGCCATCAACTGCCATTCTGTTCACACTTTTGCGGCTGGGCTTGGATTCGAACGCCTTTCTCTCGCAAGCAGGGGACGAGTTTAAAACGCAATGGAGACAAGCAGGATAAAAAGCAGATTGACGCCCTTTCTTCATGTCGCCCTACATGCTGAACTCAGGGTTAAAGCTGATAGCTTTTCACTTCAGCTTCCTGGAGCAATGCTTTAATGTCACCGAAACAACTTCCCCGTTATCACGCAGGTCAACGTCACATCGGGAAATACAGAATATGAGCAAAATCTGTTTTCTTTTTAAAAAATAAAAAAGAGGGAAAAAAGGATCTCTATTGAAAATGACAAAGCAGCAATTACAATTTTTTCTACTCTGGATCGATGGCTACAGTCAAATTCAATAATTAAAAAAATTGTTCATGAGTTACAGAAAACAAAAAAAAAAAAAAACATTTGAATTTAACAGAGCAGGTGAGAACAGAACTCACACAGAACAGCACAATAACATCCATAATAAATAATTATTTGGCATATGTTTCAATATAGATACAAGGCAATGTGTCTAAACAGAAGTACTGTAACAGGAAAAAAAAAGGGACCAGTAAAATGCAAAGTTTTCATCCATCTCAAAAGAAGGTCTTAGAGGTTACTCATATAGCTTATTTTCAGTAAATTTATCAATGATATGCTTCATTTTTGATCTCTAACAAGCAGAAAATAAAGGTGACTGAAGCTCCTGTCTTAAGTCTTCTGACCTACATACATTGCACTTCAAATGACAGTAGCTTAATATGCATGCCCATTACAGCATTTTGTTTTTCAGGCTTGAAAACAACTTCTTAAAACAAATATTTAGCTGTCTTTAAAAATGACTGAACATGGATCACAGCGTCAGTTTTTTTTTTTTTTTTTAAATTTTTTAAACAAAACAGTATCGGTCATATTCATAATTATGTTCACACTGACCTTTGCGGGCCACAGCGGAACATTTATTTCGAACACAATTTCAAGTTCCGCACGGATCCCGAGGCAGTTGCTTCTGTTTTAAAGGCAAAGAAGTTTGTCTACAGGATTGGGAAAACAATATTCCGGCAGTCTGTTTGGCGTAGACTTAGGACTTAAGCTTTTTTATGATGTAGCATCGTTCACAGTGTACTAAAGAGGGATAGATTAGATTAAGTGAGCTTAAGATGAGGGGTCCCTTAAGAAAACCCAAATCGACACTCCAAAGTAAAATCAACAGTAGCTGTGACAACAAAAAAAAAAAAAAAATTAAGAAAAATTGAAGGAGGGGAATCTTACACCAAACACAAACATGTCCAGGGGGATATCACACACATCACACCATTTACAGGTTTAAAGATGATCTCAGCACCGCCAAAGCCAGTTTACTTTTGGTCTTTTTTCAGGCCAAACCCGTCTCGTTAACCTTTTACCGTTTATTCAGGCCTTTAACTCGAAGCGTCCGCGGTGCCGATTCCACGCACAAACCGTGCTCTTTGGATCGATGAGGACGTCGTAGACATCATCGAAAAAGGATATTAGGATCAACACAAAGTACCAGAGTACGCTGCAGAAATAAACTGGCATTGCTCATGTTTAGCGTGTTCTTTATTTATGTATATTTAAAATTACCTTTTTTTAACTTTAAATGTTATTAGGCAGGTTGACTACAACTGACATTACAAAATCACAACAATTAAAATAATCACCTGCAGTTCTGAAGAAAGCAAATATTTTTAGAACTTGTTATTCACAAGCTTCATGAGAACATCATAAACAATCTCTTATTTGGATGGACATAAACCTGAATTTTTCCCCAAAAGTACTATCCCCCCAAGCCACCTATTTGATTTTGAAAGTTTCCTTTTTGTCAATTGAGATTAATTTTCAACACATACATTTTTTTGCTATGGTATTCCTTATCCTGAACACATTATTTGTTTCACATTGCTTGCCATATCAAAACTTATGTGAGAATTACTCACAAAAATCTGAGTATCTTATGTGAAGTGTGCAATATTATTTGATGTATATTGCCCAATGATGATGGACATCTCATACCACACATTCCAGTTATAACAGTCAGTGAGGCAATAGTATTCTGACTTAACAGTGTAATTATGTTTTTTATGGTGAACATACAGCAGAAACACTGTTACTGAACTAACAGCAGCCGACTATTTCTCCAGCTAAGGTGAATGTAAAACTATCCCCTCCTGCAACCATTCATTGTGCTTATAAGCACCAACATTAATGGATTATTGATCATCCACTAATGTCAGAGCCTGTGTATGTGTGTGGGGGGGGGTCCCATTAAAAAAAAAAAAAAAAAAAACCCACTTGTCCAATCCAAGTCACTGAATGTATTCAAGCATTTTTGTTCTATGAGTATTGTAACTAGAAACTACTTTATACTGTATTCTAAAGAGAATTTAAAAAAAAAAAAAAAAAAAAATTCTGAAGGCAATGAGAAGAACTTGTTTAAAATATATGTACCTGTTAGCAAAAGAATATCCAGACTCAACGGATAGCATGTCACTGGAAGTGCACATGAGCAGCTAGAACAGCGGCAGTGTAGATACACTGTTGGGCCTTCTTGACAAGCCAAACTGTTGACATGGAGATGACGAAGAGACGGAGCGAGGCGAGGAGGGGAGGAAATCCCTTGTTTACTGCTAAATAACCTCCCGGGGAATTAGTTAATATCTTAGTGAAAGGTACACACACTGTGCCAAAGGGAACTGCGTGAATGTACTTTAACTCAATTTTATTATGCAATAAAATGAAACTGCACTGTAATTAACAAAAATTCAGATTTGTTACAACCATATTTAGCTGTACTATAATAAACATAACTGTACATGCAGCGCCACAAAGTGTATAAAGTAGCACAGACTGGGATTATACTCCCGGATGTAAACATGTGTGGGTTAAAATTGTGAGATTTTTGTTCTTGTTTTTAAATTATACAAGGAAACACACCATCTTAAAATAAGGGGGGTAAAAAAAAAAGGCCAACTTTTTTTGCGGATTTTCCAAATCCCCAAAGTTCAGCCAAAGTCGAAGCAACAAGCGAGCGGGCGAGGGATTCGCACACACTTTCTGATGGTGTAGTACGAGAGAGGTGCCCCCCGCCACACACACACACACACACACACACACACACACACGGAAACAAAAGCTTTAAGAGCAGTATACGCGCTTTCTAAATGCCCTGGCTGCTTGCAGACTGCTTTCTTGAAGTTTGTGTGGGAAGCCCAGTGGATAAATGGGTAAATGGGTCTGCTTCAACTCCAGCCACACGTGCTGGTCTGCAGGTCTCACTTTCAATGTGCCTTTTGTTTGACTGCTGGTGTTTCAACATCCTCAACTTGAATAGAGGAAGGTCAGAGCAGAGCTTCTGGCCCCGGTAATTCAGAGGCTGAACCCGGGGCCCCACGACGAGGCGAGCGAAGAAAATTAACTCTGCTCTTCCGAGACGAGATCTCCGTTACGCACCGCGCCGCCGCAAAGCCGGGCAGCGTCCCCGGAACTCGAAACGGGTAAACAGGCCAACGGATCTTCGGCAGGGGCGCGGGAACGTCCGAGGAAAAGACGTCGAAAAGGCCGAACAGGATCCCCATCAGCCAAGCGCGTGCACTCAGCTACTTACTACTTAATTTAAATAACACGGTAGCCTTTTCACACAAAAGCATTCAATAAGAGATGGCGTGAGCAGTTTTCATCGCAAGTGCGTTTTTCACTGCACCCTAGCGTTTACCCAACCAAACACCAAATGATTTTTTTTTTTCCCCTCCATTTTTCGGTTTACAGGTACACGGCAATATTTTCACCACGCCGGCCAAGTGGCCTTTAAACAAGAGACCAGACACACGTCGTCTCGTGCCCCAGGTTGTTCTCCTGCTTAGGGCTGGAAATGCGAAACAGCAGTTCCCCCCCCCTTCAACCCCCCAGCAGACACACAGAGAGCCACACACACTCCCAAATTGACTCCAACTCAATGGAGTAAGGAGAGCGCTTTATGTCCAGGCGACACAAGAAAGACAACTTTTCGCTCAGACACTGATTGTCATGCAGCTGGCGTTACGATGAATTAGCTTCATTTACATGTTGGAAATGAGCGGAGGCCTCCGAGACGACTGCGAATCCGCAGGAAGGAGGGAGAGAACCGCCGCTCGCCGACACCGCAAGGTGTTCTTCATTGTCTGCAAATCCTTTCTTCGGGCTGCATCCGAGTGCTGCGAAGTAGTTTCAAGTCAACGTGTCGCCGCCGACGTTTCGAACGCAGAACATGCTAATCTGTGTTTAATATTCAAATTCCAGACACTGCTGGCTAGGGAAATCCTGCGTGCCCAGAAAGCACGGAGAGGCACGGATCTATTTGACTACGAAATAGATTTGGCCCACGCGCTCCATGTGTTGCCGCACCATTCGGCTTTCGAACCCCGTCCGCGAGACAATCGGAGGACAAACGTGGGCCGAACCGGAAAGGTGCGCCACGTCCCGGTTACGCCTCACGACCGCCGACATCAAAACAGAAGGGACGGGAGGCACCAGTAGCAGCAGCAGCAGGAAGACCGATGACAGGCTCACGCGGAGCCATCGTGTTTTTCCCTCTGTAGTCCTCGCTGCTCGGTGCCTTCTTGAGGAGGATCTTCCCTCCCTTTTTCCCTCCCTCTCTCTCTCTCTCTCTCTCCCTCTCTCTCTCCCTGACAATAGTTAGAAAGCAAAGCAGGGTGCTTCTCTCAGCTCGCCTTATTTTTCCCCCCCTTTCCAGTTGGCTGTTCTTTTGCTTCCTGGACAGATGTAGGGCTATGAAAGGCAACCTCCTCTCAGTCCTGCCCTGTACGAGAGGCCCTTTTCTGCCTCGACTGGATCGGCGGGTAGAAGAAGAAGGCTGCAAGGAATCCAACGGCCACGAGCCGAGAGGAAGCGCAGCAACTGCACACACAAAAAACAACAACAACAACAACAACAACAACAACAAAGGGCAACTTTGCGCACACGTTCATCGCTGAAAAACGTCACGGGGGACCAGTTGGCACCAATAATAATAATAATAATAGGTAATAATAAGGCCACAATTCCTTCGCCGCGTTCGAGAGCGAAGCGAAGCGAGGAGAAGCGCGGGCTCGCGAGCTGCACGCGGACGCGTCCGTGTACAACAATGAATGCAGCAGAACGAACAGCGCTTGACTTGGCGCTGGAAAATGCGGGGTACGAATCGAAAAGTTCACCCCAAAGGTGTGAAAGGTGGAGTTACACCTGATTTGGGCGAAGGGAAATTATTTGTTGCACTGCCACACTGGAGATAAGAAAACAAATGCCCCAGCTTTACACACACACACAGTCAGTCACTTGTGTGTGTGTGTTTCCACGAAAGTGACCCGAACCCACCTCTTCACCACACACACACAGAGAGAGAGAGAGATCACACTGATTGATCGCGGCTGGATTTACTCACTGACCCGCACAACAAACAGCGAACGGAGAGGAAGGAAAACTGGATGGAAGGGAACGGAGCGGGAGCAGCGACACGGAATGGAAGGAAAACAGTAGGGAAGAAGAAGGAGGGAAGGGAAAGGACGGGAACGGAGCGGAACGGATCGGATCGGATCGCGCAGCCCCTCGGAACGTCGAGCGAGCGGTCGCGCGCCCCGCGTCCAACAATAGAAACGGAGCCCGTGCGCGTGGGCAGCGCGGCGTAAGGAAGCGAAGGTCCCTTTTTCCGTCCGCGGAGCCGCCGCCGCCGCCGCCGCTCCATTGTTGAGCAGGATTCCCATCCGATCAAGACACAAAACCGTCCAGCCCGAGTCCCGGGAAACGAACGGGTGCGAAACCCGACACGGAAACGAAACGTGCAACTTACTTACGGATCCGATCCAACCCGAGAGCAACGACAGAGAATCCCGGTTCTTTTCAGATCTGTTCTGCTCGTATGAGTGTATGTTGCTATATCTTCTTTTTATTGGTCACAAACAGTGAGAATGGGCTCAACGTCAGTGGGTGAGTAACTGAATCAACTAGCAGAGAGCAGAGCAAGTTGAAGTGTCAGATTACACTGGCTATTCTATTACCACAGGGCCACGGCGGAGGAGCCGCCTGCAAAACCTGGCGCGGAGTAGCAGGGGAGCCCTGGAACGGGAGGCCTGCCTCGCACGGTGGAACGGACACCACAGTAACGGCACCACTATAACAGTATAAGTCTGGATTCGTTTTTTAAATACCTACAAATGTACTCGCTTTTGAAAACTGACTTTAAAATTAATTTGTATTGCGTTACCTTTTATTTGTAAGCCTTTGCTGTGGAACATATCAAAAACGCATTAAGATGCTGGTCAGTAATTACAGTAATTATATTCTGTATGTTTTAAAATTTTCTTTCTATCCGTGCTGATATTTTCTAATGACACATAAAAGAAGTGACTAAACGCTGTGTGCCCTTTGTAACAGTATGAATAATACGAACACTATTAAGTATTGCAACCTCGTTTACTAAAGGTAAGACACCTTAAAAATTAGATGTTATGATAAAAAAAGAAAGAAAGAAAGTTTTACCCTTTGACATTTCCCTTTATCCCCTCTGTGCTCCACACGAGTGACGTCTTGAGCTCTTCCCGATCCTCCGGGATCGGTCGTGCTCTCCGTGTTTTGCGACTCTCCGCTCTCAGATGGGAAGCTCTGAATAACAAAGACATGTTTGAGAGCAGCGGCGGCGGCGGCGGTGGAGGCAGCAGGCTTGGCTGAGTGGTGACGTCAGGGAACAATGAGTGTGCCAATGAGGAGGAGAGATACACACACTGTGACTCCACACACTGACAGTGAGAACTGACTCCACACACTGACACTCTGCACTTGTGACTCCACACACTGATACTCTGCACTGTGAGTCCACACACAGCTGTCACTTTCTACACATCACTGTTTTGCTGTCTCTACCTTGTGTAATATTTTCATATGTAATATGTTTGACAATCTACCTTTTATAAAAGTTTGATTTACTACAATTTAGTCTTTTTTAAACTATATTTTCAACCCTTTTCATCAGCTGTGTCTAAATGATACCATTAGTGCTGAGTTTGTTCGTCATATTTAAAAGTTATGTTTTGTTGTTTTTTACGGTGCTAAAATGGATAAAGTGAATTACAGTATCTCTTTAAGTAACTCTGTAATCTACCAGCAAATCTATATTAATTTCTTCACAACATTACATCCAAGTTGAGGAATAAATGTTTAACAACAGTGTCACCGATACTGTGTAAATATTATTAGTAACGGTTATACGCTGCAGGAATCGCCGGTGTAAATGGCTGTGTGGGATGTACTCGACACTCTTTGCACACATCTTTTCACCGTATTTTCTCTTTTTCTAACTCTCTCTTTCGTTCACATGGCAGTGCTACGATTACACGTCACAACTTCCCGGGTCTCTCGCCGCTCTTCTTCTCGACCCCGACGGCCCGAGCACTTTGCCGCATCTCATGAAGGCTTTGAAGGCGGCTTGGATTTTAGACAGGGCTCTTTTAACTTTCCTATGTGACATGAACACATCGCAAGCGTGAGGTGTGTGTGTGTGTGTGTGTGTAGGGGCTTCGCTGGGGGGCTCCTCACGTTCCACCTGTGGTCGGGGACCGGACCCTTTTCGGTGAAAACACCGCACACCTGAGCTCTTCAGTGCTCTTTGCGAAAAGTTACCTGGAAATGTTATTGGGTGTAATTTGGTTTACCCTCACGTACGCTGTTCTTCGGAGGAAAACGTCTGCCAAATTATTCAAAGTGTACATGGATCTCCCGATGCAGGCCGCACTGGTGCTTATTCAGGGTTCCAACACCTGCCGGGTATCAGTGTGACCAAAAAAGCAGTAGCAGCAGAGATGTTATTCCCCAAATTAGACTTACTTGAACAGTGGGGAGACACATTTTTACCCCGCTTTGTGACACCTCTGCTTATTTACTATAATTGCACTGCAATGAGGTAGTGCCTTTTTCCACTGCTGTTACTCATCGCACCACTTTTTGCGTTAGTTATCGCTTACATCTTACATTTTAGTCACGTCTCGAGTTGCGTCGTCGTTTTCTTTACATTGCAAAGTGTTCCTGTCACCCCCTTTAATAGTGTGTCGTAGTGGAATATTAAACAGAGTTCAGCAAGATCAACTGCTCACAAAGAATGGAAAAAAAATGAAATAAAACACTGCAGCTGTGTGAAGTGTGCAACTTTATACGCCGCCACGTGTGTTTTGGTTAAAACCGCCACGTGTCGGATCACCGAGCGAGAGACACAATTGTTGCTAATCTTGTTCTTTTTACTAATATTATTTTCAGATTAATAAACACTTGTGCTTGTAAGAGAGTTTCAGTGTAAGTACAGCGATCAGTCCTATGAGTGGCTCTGACTATCATGGTAAAAACTTCATAAATACCCAGTAATGCTTGTTTTACCTCGCCCACCTTGCACTGTAATCCCTGCAAGAGATATTTTAACATTCAGTCAATAGGTGAAAACGACACATTGATACCCAGCGAGGCTTTGCCCATTAATGCTCTCTGACATTTTTTTGAAAACCCATGTCTGTGTAAAAGAATTATCGCAGCACGAGACCTGGAGCACCAGACAAAGGAACAATTAAGAAAATGGTGTGTGAGAAGACAGCCAGCAGAAATGCGGCGTTACACCGTTTCCTCGGCGAACGACGCACTTCAGCGTATATCGTCTCATCGAGCAAAGCTCATTTGATACTCATTTTCTCTTACACTTGCTAATCACCATTATCGCAGCAAAACAAATCGGTGTAAAACTTCCGCCTGATGTTGTGATAATCCCTGAGATGATTCAGATAAATCTATATTTACATGTTGCAAATTTATCATATTATTTCGCTGTGAACCGTACGACAGTCACTAATACAATTACCCCGTTTTTCCCATTTAATCAGAAAAGGTTACATTTCCTTCATTAGTCACCTGTTCTTCTTCAACATAAACAAAGTGGACGAAGGGAGAAAATTCCAGACTAACTTTTCCGAGTTGAATATAGTGTATCCCTTTAAAGTGCCTTTATAATAAAACCTCTATAATATGAGATAATAATCGGAGTACAGGCATGAGCAGAAGGACGTTGCAGAGGCTCGAAAAGGCAAGCGCTCCCAGTGACGATGAGACGACGAGACGTGACCTGTGCCTCTGACCTGACGCTTAATACGTCGTGAGCGCCAAATTCAAGGGGTTCGAGGCACTTTTCGAAAGGGACTCGCACACCGAGGAAGCCCTCTTACGTGCTTAATGACCGCGGCAACCTCGGCGACCGACGATCATTACCGTGAAGCCATGCGAGTCGCAGCGCCCCGGTAGCAACGTGCTACGGTTACAGCGCGCCGCACTCGCCCCCGGGGACACAAGGGCCGGTAGCCGCAGGGCGCGGAGCCGACGCCAAACGCCCCTGGGACCCTGCGGCGGGTGCTCCTTCAAACGCTCCGCCAAGGGTCCTCGGTTCAAGGCCTCGCTTGGGTGATTCGCTCACCCCCTTCCGAGTGTTAGTGCCGCAGCGCCGCTGAACACAAGGCACTTACTCTCAACTGCTGCGGTAAAAATGACCCTGCTCAATAAATGGCCAAATCACCGTAGGCAAGATAACATTGCACGCGGTCTCGGAAGAAGCGGCAGCCGAGTAAATGAACGTAAATGTTCGCCCGTGACGTGTTCCTGGACGCTACTGCTCTTGCGTGTATTTCAAAATACGTGAAAATACTTGCTTGAACTCAAAGATGTTTCACTTAACAATGTGCTACCTCTGTTACAAGAGTGTTTTTCGAGCGACGTGCATTCGCTCGTACGCTCACCGTCCTGGTCTTGTCCCGGTCACGGGGGGCGCGGGGGGCTCTCAGCAGTCTGTTCCGGAATCACGGCCCATTGGCCCAGGAGGGGAACACCCTGGACGGGAGAGCTGCATTTCTTTTCCCGGTTACTTAGTATCAGTAGTGATACGTATGGAAAACGTGCTTTATTTCCCTCCAAACAAACATCTATCCAAACCCGGTGCACTGCCTCCCGTTGGCCTACCGTAGACATTTCCTGCAAAGCTCATTCCGCTCCAACGTTCACGATGGAAACACGGAAAGATCAGGCTTTACGAGCACAAGGAAGAGAGAGAACAGCGGGGACGCGATTCCTCCGGGAGCTCGACACAAACAGCGAGAACACGGTCCTCGCTCTTCATGATGCCGCTTAGCCAGCACTTTCATCCAAAGGTACTTGTATTTGTACCCTTCTGCTCAATGGGTATTTCAGGGGAACCATTCCAGTTAAGCACAGTTGAAACAAAGTGTTTTGACCGTCGGTGAAATGAAGATACGTCAACGTATGATGTCAAGCGTGCTGTTAAATAAGCGTCTTTATCGTTACGACTCAGCGGAGACCCGGTCACTTTCAGATAATTCCAAACTTGCTGTCACAACCATGCGTGCCTTGATCAGGTGTGCGGCAGCACCTCCCCACCCCACCCCCGGCACATGTCCTTTACCCTGACGCCATGTGCTGTCCCTGTTAAATGACACTGAACTAACACTGTATCAGGAAAGGCACCTTTATTATTTGTGAAATTTCAGAGGTTTTTAAAGTCATCCCAAGGCTGCTTTTCGGCATGATGGTTACTTTATATTGTTTTGTGGCTACATTAATGGTTTTGTTGTTAAAGGAAATAACAGCGACTCTGCTGCTTGACCTCAGACCCCCAGCGACACCCCGCCTTTGTAGGAAATGTGGCCGTCATGACAGGACGGTTGTACCAGTATGAACAACGGGACAGTGTTTAATGAGTAACATACATTCTTGTCATGCTGTCTCAAGCTCCGTATCGTTCCTCTATTCCTCTACAACACATCATATATTAAAGACAAAAAATAAATAAATGCTGGACCCCTGTATACAACGTAAATGCATGGAAGTGCAACGGAGGCATGGATATTTGTAACGTCAGCAAAATGTATTGTTAGACATCACAGATTAGCCTCCAATAATGGACATGTGATCACACACACACACGCTAACGAAAGAGCCACATTAAAAGCATTTTAACATATTGATGCATTTCACTAAAGCGCGGATATTTGTTCAAGGCTTGCGCTTCCGTGCTGTGAGCTGTCGCACGCGTGACAATTAAATCTCTCCGAAAAGAATTACGATATATTAATAAGCGTCTGTTACATGCCTTTGTTGTGTCGTTTCCGTGCAATTTTTACCATCATCAAAAAAAAAAGTCTTCGCCTAGACAGGTTACTGCTGCACAAATACCATGTGCACCATGGACTTCTTTCTACACCTTCCCAGCATCTGTGTGTGTGTGTGTGTTTTCATTTTAAACCTCGCTCGCACTTTTCAAAGCCAGCTTTAACACCATTTGCAAGGGAGCAAGCAGTGCCACACGACGCGTTTGGCTTTTCCCCTTTGCGGGGCGTCTGACAGTAATGCGCCGGGTCCATTTTCAGAGCATCACATCTGAAGGACACTCGGCTCCAAACAGTTATCTGAGTTGGCGGGAATAAATCTGGGAAATGACATAATTGCTCGCAGCAGTCAGTCATTTTTATATTGCCCTCTCCTTAGACGGAGAGACCATGTTATTTTGTACCACTTAGCGGGGGGTTACAATTTAAGAAATTACAGCATACTTTAACAGAGTCCACATTCCCCCCAATGCCATTCCACAAAGAAGTGAGTAAATTTAAGCGCGCGCTGCAATTCCTCCGTAGCGCACATCGGAACGGCGCACGACAGACGTTCCCGTTGGACTACGTTCGGACTGAAGTTGAACGATGAAATGCCGAGCGATGGAAGCGGCGGAGAAGGGCTCTCTGAAATACAACGCATGGGTTTGAATTACAGCCCGGCTTCCTAAACAAACACGGGTTCGATGTCAAGATTAAGTGGCCGGATAATTTCGCATTTGCTCCCAGATTTGCTTGCTCTGCGCTTTAACATTATCTCTTGCGGGTCATTTGTCACGCTCCCATAACACGCTCTCTGGAGCTCCGGCCCATCGCGGGTTAGGGACAAAACAAGGCGCGAGCGAGCGGCGCACCGCGGCTCCCCCGGCCTGTTACCATAGCTCCTAACATTTGCACGCAGCCCCACACCTCCCGCTTCTCCACACAAAAAGCTGGGGCCAGATGGCTGCCACAAAGATGGATGGATTATAGGTGGGGCAACTTCAGCTTGACTGGGTTCATGTTTAATTTCGCCAAAACAGGTGCTGAGAAATTATCGCCTTGGTGGAAATTAAATTGTTGCAAGGCACAAAAAAGAAAGGGGAGGGGGGGCAGGGGGGACGACCGCACGCCTTACTTGTACTTTCAATTAAGAGCAGTTAGCCGTAATTGGCCCAATCGGGCGCGTGTTGTATTTCCGCCCGCGGTTGCGATTCACGCGGCAAAATCGCCGGCAAATCCCAGCTGGTCGGTTCCTGTATAAAGAAGGGAAGAGGTCGTGGGTATGTGTACCGAGTCTCCCAAACACGTCTAACCTCCCGCCGAAAGCCTGACTCATCCAGAGCCGCTGCAAGTCAAGTTGCCCGGATCCAAACTCGCGGAACTCCGCCATTCGACGCGAGTCCCTCAAAGACGTCAGGTGCGGCGCGTCCTCGGCCTTCGCGCCGAAATGTCTTCGGAACGTTATTCCTGCACTTAGTGCGGGATCTTCGACAGGCAACAAAGAGCCAGCAATACCAACATCTTTACTTGTGATCTCAGAGCTACTGAAGATACCAGGCGGTTGCTGGTTCCACCCCCCAGCGTCACCACCATTCACACAATGACGTTTGTTATTTATGACGAGTCGTATCTTTTTCTTTTTCATTTCCATACGATCCATTTTCCCAGGTACCTGAGAGCGACGCCGCTTTACTCCCGGATGAGAGGCGATGGCTCTGTGGGGGATTTGTTCTCGCTTCGCGGTCTCCAAAGTAACACTCACCCTGTGTGAGTTCGTCTGCTTCCCCACGGTACTAAAGCCTTACTTCACCTGTTGAGGCTTTAAGCACTTGGTGAGAACTGCTGCTGCCAGATTTCAGAGAAGTGCGGCGCTGCTCTTGACCACGTGGTGTCCGGTTTGTGCGGATCGTACCTCCCGGTTACCGAGGGTCGCTTCTCAAAAGTCATCATGCACGATTCTGCCTTGATGCTCAAACCAAAGGTATATGGGGGGAAAAAAGAATCAAACTTTCAAAACACAAATAAAAGTTGTTGAAATCACTGCACAATTAAATTAATACAAATTCAACGTACAGAAATGTTAGCTTCGATGTTTCGAAAAGACGGTAGGAAGGGTACGCTGTGGCCTTCCTTCGAAAGAACGATTTTCCCAACCGGACTGCTACGCTCTTGCACATCTGCCCGCTTGGTGGTCCCACACACGAAGGATAAAGCACGAAGGTTGTCGGTTCTGGCTCCGTTGTGGTGGAACGACCTCCCCCTCTCACTCAGAACTGCTGAATCTCTGTCCACGCTTAGGAAGGGTCTTAAAACTCACCTCTTCCGGACTCACTTCGCCCATCGTCTCCTAAGTTCTTGTAAAGTGTAAATGTTCATGCACTATAACTTTGAGATCATACCCAAATAAACCTTTACACAGCTACTCCTCTAATGTAACGTAAATGTTTGTATGTATCTCAAAAATTATTACTAGGAAGGCGATCAGGAATCGTCGATATTCTGATACACTTTTATGCAGCTACTCGTGTGATGAACGTTGGTTCATATGGTGGAGAGAAACAAACTAACTGCACTTAAGAATCACACGTCTGCATCTAGGTGTCTCTTTCTCCTAATGCAATGAACACTTTGTATTTTCTATGAGATGTAAGTCGCTTTGGAGAAAACTGTCTTTTTGATAAATGAACACATGTACATGTAAGACAGTTAGGATGTGGTAAAGCTGCTCTGTGTGGAAACGTTCCTTCATCGTACTGAGAACGTGTACATCAGTGCTATACACATACATACAAGTATTTCATGTTATACACACGGTAACTATATATAATATCTAATATTTAATATAATGCAGGAGTCATTTCGTTGACTGTGAGCAACAAAGTATGTGTTCAAGAGTTTGAACGAATGATACACGCAGTATTGGCGGCGGCGGCGGACGCAAGAGGTGGATGGGGCTCTGAACTGACAACAGTGCTTTTATTTCATGAAAGTTTTGTCATTGTTCTACGTGCGAAATGGTTATTATTTGTTCCCATGTATGTTCCTTCTGGAGCAGCAGTGAACAAAGTGTCATTTCAGCTGTGAAATACACTTCTCGTTTTATTATTTACAATAACACGCCAGTTTTATTATTTACGGTTCCATCTGGGATTAGTCACTCTCGAGGGATTCGCACGCAGACGGAAACTTCAGGAGCGCTCGCATACCGTCGGATTTGAGGAGCATCCAGGGGATGCGACGGCTCCTCACGGAAGGCGCTCGGAAGCTGAGACTCAAACGATGACTGAAAGAGCGCGAAACCGCTCTCTTCGCCGTGACCTTCCGTGAGTCAAAGAGTCTTCCGGTGGCGCTGGTCTCTAGAGGCCTCTCACCACACTTAGTCCCAATTAGGCAAACAAACAAGCACGCACGCACAGGCGCACACACACACACACACACACACACACATCCTGCTGCTTGATTAAAGACCTGCTATGAAACGTGGTGCCGGCGTAGCCTCGTGTCGGGGGTTCGGCAGCAGCCCGGCGGAGCGGCCTCCGGGGCGGCGAACGGGACTCCGTCAGGAGCGGCAGAGGTATTAATACGGTACAGCAGGCAGAAGGGCGTCTTCAAATATTTATACTTACGAGGGTTCCCTCCTCCAATTAACAAACAACTGTAAACATATACGAAGCGCAAACGGATTAATTTGTTACGTGCCCGGGTGGCGCGCGACGTTTCCACGGTGGGGGGGGGGGCACGGTGACAGCTTCGACGCTGCCGAGGGAGTCGCGGCAAACAGACAGGGGCTGCTTAACAAATAAGGCAGTTTGGATGAAAGCAGACAGCGGGGGGACGGCGGGGAGGGATGCAGAAAGGGATCGGCTCGCCGAGAGAGAGGCAGCAGTGCTCCATTTGACAACAAGACATGAGGGAAATCAATTAAAGCACTATTGATTCTCTTCTGAGCCCGAGTTGAGAGGGAGGGAGGGATGGAGAGAAAGAGAGAGAGAGAGTGAAAGAGAGAGCGAGAGAGAGCGAGAGAGAGCGAGACAGACAGACAGTCGCATTTCGCTGCCATGGGACAATTTCTGGAAGTGGAAAGTGCCCCTAGATGATTTCCTTTCTCTGTTTCCCCACAATTTTTTTGGACCCCCCCCCCCGCCACCTCTCTCTTTCTCTCTCGCTCGCCCGCTCGCTCTCCCCCTTGTCATTCGGAGGGAGCGAGCGCGAGCCGTACCAGCTACAGCAGGCTGCCCGAACCCCATGCTGGTTTGCTTTGGAGAGCGGAGAGGCAATCAATGTGTGCTCACAAAAGGGGAAGAGCATTCAGAGAGCCAACTGTTCCCTCAGGCCATGGGGCAGGAGCGGGTGAGCGAGCGAGCGAGCGAGAGAGAGAGAGAGACAGAGGGAGGGAGGGAGAAAGAAACACAGGGAGGGAGGGAGCAGACACAGAGATTGCAGAGAATGCATATGTTCAGTGACGGATGACAAAATGTCTGTTTCCTAACCATAAATCTTTAAGGAGATCCGTCAAGCGATACATATATTCACGGAGGCGCCACGCCGCGCCGGGAGGGGGCGTCGGCCTATTGACAACAAAGGCACCGTGCGATGTTCTCTGCTTTTAATCGACGCCTTTTCGCTAGGAAATCGTACATTCCTGCGCGGGTCCCTTCTGGCTTTGCGGCGGCGCCGCGCCGGACACCTGGGTGACGTCATTCGCGGGCCCCGTCGGGGCGACGCGTTGCGTGCCGTCGTGGACGCGTGTGTTTTGGTTCTCGGTTATGAGATGATAAGTACGCTGAGCATCATTTTCTGCATGGACGGAGAGCCGGGCGGCCTTTCTTGGAAGATACGTTTTAAAATCGACGCGTCGGTCATTTGCCAAATGAGATCTCCGCCCATCAAAAGGCCGGGGCACTTTGATTTCTATCCGTGCGTGAACTTTGGCTCGACGCTTTAGCTCTCCGCCATTGCCGCGGCAGCGCAAAACGATCACTATAATTACCGTAACGGTATAAGAAAGAGAAAATAAATCTCGTCCTTCGGTTTGCAGTGGCCGCCCGCGGTGCCCAACACGAGGAAACGAATGCGAACTGTTGTAAAGGAATGCAAACCGGTTCCACGAAAATGGGAATTTTTAAAAGTTTCGCATTTTTCGCCCTGCTTTGCGACAGCAGGTGTTTCTCACATTCCCATTTTCGTAACAGGGCTTGTTGTTTCGTCAATGCAGAACGAAAGTTTAACGTGCATGTTGGTTGCAGGGATTCGGTTTTCCATCGCTAAAAGTAAAGGCGTGTCAAGAGAAGGGGAGCCTGATCAATTATATCCCAAAGTCTTAAAGGAAAAAGAGCTGCGGGCTACGCAAATATGAATATCCGTTAGAATGATATCGATCCGACGACTACACCCCCCCCCCCGGTCACCGAGCACAACGATGAGCAGAGCTCCCCTTGGGTTCATCGTCAAATACGTTACACGATGTTTCGGAGTCAAGAAAGTGGTGTAACGCTTAAGGTCGGACTTAATACAACATGGCGTATTGTGCGGCGGAAGCGTCTCACCGAGAAGCACCGCTGTGCTGTTCTTCGAAACGTGATCATTTTTGAGGGGCCTAGGCTTACGCGGAGCTTCCCGGCCGAGTTATCGCCGTACGATTTTTAAATTATTTACACATTTCTGGAAATTTGCGTTGTTATTTTACCAGTAGCTTACTTGCTCGCTCGCTCGCTCATGTGTTATACATTTGCAGGGATTCTGGGACTGATTCCATTTTCCGCCGGTAAGTGCTCAGACGTAACGATCGTGAAATAAACAGTAATCTTTGTTTGTTCCACTGTAATGAATGGATACGAGGATTGCGGAATATCAAAGTACAGTTTAACTGCTATCACTTGCTGAGGTTTCCAAGCCCGTCACTCCTACGACACGCGAGTCGCGTCGTTCCCGGCGGGCTTGACGGCTTCACCGGCCCCCCGGGCTTCGCTCGTACGGCTCGGTCGCCCTCGACCGCCGCCGAATGTTGGCGTAGAGCGAAGGCCGGAGGTCTCGGTGAACCGGTCGACCATTTCCGACCCCGAAATCCCAATGGCTCGACGACGAAAAGAACTTGCGATTCTTGTCGAAGAACTTTTCATTCCGAGTGTTACGCGGCACGAGGTAAGATAGCTATTTCCGGCGTTATAATTCTCACGCGGCTCCAGGGCCGAGCGGAAATCAATTATATAACAACAAAATGAGTTTTCGCTTGGCAAGATCTGTTGGTTTAAGTATTCAATATTTTAATATTTTTAATTCTGAGCTGGAAAATGCCACAGAGAGCATTTTTCCAATTAAAGGGAAACATTTGGGACTTAATTAAATTGTCCTGTATATTGTGGGAAATAGATTTCCGGGGGAAAAAAAACGATTGATTTGGAAATATTTCTAAAGTGTCTTCTGGTTCCGAGCCCCTAGTTTCTGCATCGCCATCTTTGACACGAACTCCCTGATTTTTTTCATAAATAAAGTCAAACAATCACTTGCTCGAGGCTCAGAGAAACGTCGGAAATCAGAGCGCTAATAATGATACCGATAAATATTAAATAAAATGTATAAATAAAAACGTGAGAAACTATAAATAAAACAGCGCATTCTGAACAGTCTTTCTCTAGTGATCAGTAATAATGTATAATGTATGTCTGGAGACATTAAATAAAATAATGTTTGATTAATAAAACGACATGCTTTGCAAAGGGCTACTTCGTACAAGGCAAGACGGTGAGAACGGAGGCCGTTGTCACCAAAGTGCCGTCTGGGCTCCATCCTTGGTTCTGTGGAGGCACCAGCAGGTGGCGCAGCGGTTAGCGCTCTTGGGTCGCACTCAAACGACACAGGTTCAAATCCCACCTCCTGCGGAAGTGCCCTTGATCGAGGTACTTACCCTGAACTGACCTAGCAAGAAATACCAGTCCTGTTATAAAGGGTAGATGGTCGTAAGTAGCTTTACGCTGTAAATCGTGTAACTAAATAGTAATAATGATGGAAGCCGATGGTCCCGTCAGCAAATCGCAGCACAAACTGCTCCGTGTTGACGGAACCCATCCCGCCTCGCGACATTTCGACGGAGACGCTGAGGCTTTAAGGCTTTCTGTACCGTGATGCCTGAGAAGGGGCAGCTCTTGGGGGCTCATCCGGAGCTCGCGCCACATTTACTGCTTTGCCAGCCCGTAGACGTTCGACCGCGGAGCCTTGAAACCGACCGGCCGGCACCTCTTCCCTGCGATATTGCTCACCAGCGATTCGTTAAAAGAACTGTTTCTAATCACATTACAGTGGCGCCCCTCAGCTTCCGTATGAGCATTATTGATCATAAATAGGCCTCAAGTGTGACGGTGCTGCTGTGTCTCTATGTACAGGTAACGGCAATGCCTTCCGACTTGAGGCGGACCGAACGAAAGACGAGCGGTGAAATATCCGAGTCTTCTCGCCGAGCGGTCCATCCGCTGTGCCGCGAAGGCAGCTTTCCCAGCTTGACTTTAATTGTGATCACTGTGCGCAGTGAGACATTCGGCCCTCTTGATGTTGCAGCACCTCCTTCATATTGTGCGCGCGACATTAATTATGTATGACGCTCCCTCTCATTCAGCCGAGCGTCCGCGTGCGCCGCTCTCCTTCCCGAGGTGCCGGCTCCTCTCAGCACGTCCCCAGGTAATACCGCAGTGCAAGCTGGAGTTGAATTTCACCCAAGGTGAGCGCAGTGTCTTGGGATGACGTGTCTTCGCGCAGGGAACGCGGCAGGTCGTGCGGCTTTGACGCTCCTCCCTCGCTGCTGTGGGTCTGATGTCATGTTTTAGCATTATTTTGCTGCTTGTTTTGCTCGAAAGGGACGTAGAACATTATCCGTTCCTGCGGCTGGACATTTTATCGGAGCGACTGAGAATAAACGCCTTCCAGAGGATGTGCGGCAGAAACGAGAGCACGTCCTCGACCGCGCGTGTCCTTGGGAAACGCGTGCTGGTCACCTTTTTTATTTCTCGGCGACCGGTCAGCTGACTCCAGCGCGATCCCCTCGGCCCTTCCGAGCATCTCGTGCGCCCCCCCCCCCCCCGCCCCCCCAGGGAAGGCCTCCCGACAGCACCCGGCCACTGAAGTGAGCAGTATGAGCGATGGGCTGCGGTTGTGCTCAGAGCGGTTCCTTCGTGAGACAATGAGCCACCTGAACCTATTTATTTAGAAACAGGCCCTCTGGTTTGACCGCTGCTCGAGGCGCTACACACAACAGCGACACCCGATGGTACAGGGACAGTATAACAGGCGGTGCAGTGCTGGGGCAGCTCCAGCAACCGATGCCCTTAGTCACCACCGAAAAGTGTTCGCTGCCATATTGGTACTGTGTCGCCGTTCTTTTCGCTCAGCCAGCACTTATAATGTACTTCCATCCTGTTCATTAAACACTCATTCTGCTCATCCTTCTGCTATTTACATTTACTTATTTATCAGACGCTTTTCTCCAAAGCAACTTCCAGTGACCTCTACGTAGCATTACCAGCCCACACACCTTATTCACCACAGTGACTTACAGTGCTAGATACACTACTTACACTGGGTCACTCATCCATACATCAATGGAACACACACACACACTATGGGGGAAGCTGAACAGCATGTCTTTGGACTGTGGGAGGAAACCAAAGCGCACAGAGGAAACCCACACAGACACGGGAGAACATGCGAACTCCACACAGACTGAGCGGGGATCAAACCCACGTCCTCTCGCATCACCCAGGTGGGGTGAGACAGCAGCACTACTCGCTGTGCCGCTGTGCCCCAAAATGTCCCATTGCGCTTTTGACACTGATCTCTCTTCTGCTTTCGTGATCAGCAGGTGCACAGGTAGGTAGGTAGATAGGGTGGCTGGATGGATGGACGGACGGACAGATAGATAGACTGAGGTAAAATTCCTCAAGACAAGCGGTTTAAAGAGGGAGCAATTTTTACACAGCAAATGTTCTTCATTACTGTTATTCTGACACTTTCCAGTGAGGTAATGTACTCAGTTTGCTTTGTAAGGCAGGCAAAATCGTGCCATTTAGTTTTAATGAACATTTAAGTCGGAGCAATTTATAGTACGTGACCCATTTACACCGCCGGGCACTGCCTTTCCGTGGTAACTCGGGATAAGTACCGCGCACAAGGGTACTACAGCAGCAGGAAGGAACGGGGTTGAACCTCAAGGTCACGAGTCCATGCCCTTAACCGCTCCGCTACCCGCTGCCATCGATCTTAATGCGAAACCTGACACGGTGGTTCTGGAGCAGGATTTTAAATAATATCTCGAGAAACATTCCGGAACGACGCTATTGCACTCAGCACTCCTGCGTACACCCTGCACACGTCTCTTATTTACTCCGCCGTCCAAAAGGAAAACGGTTTCTCCGCTGTGCTCCTGCTCACTTCAGAAATACCATGTTATTTACTGGTATCGCAACAAGTTTCCGCTGGAAGCCCCCAAGGCAGAGGGGAACGAGATGGAGCGCCGTCCTGTGTGACCGGGGCACCCGGGCTTCCAGTGATCGATGGACAATCGACATTTCTGTCCCCCGTCTTCCTGACACATCGCCTGCATCATTACAGCATCGCCGTGAACCTCTTGCTTTTGGATATTTTCTTACGTCTTTGTCACGTTACTATTATTTTTACCACTGTGTTACATCAGCTTCATGTATTGGACATTAAATGACATTTATATTCAAATAAACTGTACATGATTTATATCTAACAGTAATAAGAACTGGCAGGTAGGGTGTGAATAAAAAAATGTGCCTGGCAGAGAAAAGCTCCATTGAAGAAAAATAACATTTGTTAATTTTAATAAGGGCGGTGCGGTGTTGCAGTGGGTTTGGCTGGATCCTGCTCTCCGGGGGGTCTGGGGTTCGAGTCCCGCTTGGGGTGCCTTGCATTGGACTGGCGTCCCGTCCTGGGTGTCTCCCCTTCCCCTCCGGCCTTGCACCCTGTGTTGCCAGGTTAGACTCCGGCTCGCCGCAACCCCACTCGTGACAAGTGGCTTCAGCCAGTGTGAGTGAATGAATTTTAATGGAAATTTACAGGTGACAATCTTTTTTAAATTTTTGTCAGGTGCTGTACTGGTCAGGTTAGTGCCCAGTCTACTGAACTAAGCATATGAAGTGAAGAAAATGTACCGCTATAATAAAAATATGTGGCTTAGCGGGTAGCAAAGTGCTCCCAGCCGTCACTGGCCACTCGAAGGACCCGGTTTGAATCCCACCTCCTTCTGTGACTCGAGGTTCTTACCCTGAATTGCTCCAGGAAAAATTAACCAGCGATCTAAACGAAAGAAAGTATCAGCTAAATGAATTAATACAAAAACACGAGCCATGATTAGACTTATTTATCAGTAAATACTTTACAGGATATTATAAATTTTAGAAAAGACTCAAATTAATTTCTTACACTCTAGGCTGATGAACTAAATCAATGTTTCTTATTAGACACGATAACGACAAACAAAAGAGAACCGCAGACGAAAACAAGAGAGCGTGCAAGTCCCACACAACGCTGCCTTTCTGTGAAATCACCTCCCGTTTGGAAAAGTTTCACCAAAATGCGGAACGTGGTATCACGAGGTAATTTACACGTCCAGCGCTTAACACACATGTGAATGCAGACGGAGCAGAGGCACCCATACACTCACTGTGACGGGTCCATGGCGAAGCACTGAAGGGTATTGTTGTTCAAAAGTGACTTTGGAGACTGGGGACACAAGGTGTTCGGGGACAAGCGGCTGAGCGGCTTGGGGGGCGAATGTGATGCATAAGGTGATTTGGGGGGACGGGGTGGGGGGGCTTTCAGGAGACGTGAAATGCCAGGTATAACTTGAGGGAACGAGAGGGTCTTGGGATGGGGGGGGACAGGGAAACGAAAATGCCACATATGCCATATGGGAAATGTGTGAATTAATTTGCAGTGTGCCAAAGGCAGGCTCCTTGGGGGGTAACGCGCACTCCGGGGACGAAGGAGACTCGAGGAGCGCCGAGTGTTCGGGGGGGTGACGTATAAATGAGAGCAAACATGAATGAGGGCACTGGGAGGTGGTGTAAGTAACTTTGGGGATTCTGAGGGCAAAACTCACCCAGGGGAGCCCAGAGGGCAAAAGAAACTCCTGCGGGTTGTGTGGTGAGGAAAACAGGTGTGTGCGCGTGCGTGTATTTGTAAAATAAGCGACTTCGGGGACTGGAACGAAGTGCATTGTGGGCGGCAGGGCCAGGAGGGGCAGAGAGTGACGCTGGGCCAGGCGGGGGGTCCGGCACGGCAGAGGAACGAGAGTCTCCCGCAGGGGTCCCGCGTGCAGGGGGTGGTGTTCCGGACAGCACCGCGTGCGGCGACTGGAACGCGGGGAACACGTTCCCGATCGGTCCGTTCCTCGTCGGCCGCGCAGCGGGGCGCGAACTTTCACGCTCGCTGAACAAACGGAGACGCGTTTCGGGGTCAGGCTGCGTACGCGACGTCGCCGATGAGAGGGCTGTGAAAGAAAAGGGCGGAAAAATGAATTAAACAAGTGTGGAAAAAACGAAGAACAAAAGGCCCGCGTGTATTTTACAACTATTTCCCTGCTTATTAGAGCATTTTACTGCTACCAATAATTTTAAACTGTATATTACTGAGCTCTACTTTCCACAGGATGGGGACAAGGCCACAGGTATTGCAGGGACCAAAAAAATACTAGCAGTCATACTTAGAAGAGTTAGATGAAAATATTGGGGGGGAAAAAATTCGACTGAAATTCCTTACATATTGAACATTTACCATCAACGCACACACGCACGCTGTATAAATCAAACATAAACCACCTGTAGGATTTATGAGGAATGTTGAGATCATCGTGTGACGGAAACACGAAAACAAGTAGCAGTCCTGTGCCGCTGCGGTTCGTCCCACGGTAGACCCTTGCGGCGAGACCCCCGGGCGCGTCTACGTCCGTGGCGGTGGGCGGCCGCTACGGAGAAGACGACCGCGTGAGCGACGGGCGGGCCCTGCGCGACAGCGCCGGGAGCGACGCGCCGCCTCGAGGGTGGACGGCGGCAGGCCCTGCGCGCTGACTTTCCGAACCTGCGTCGGGCCTCGCTCGATACCCCGTTGCCTGGCAACAAGCTCAATAAACACGGCGCCTGGCATCGCCCTACAGGAAACCTACAGCACTTCAAAAAACAAAACGGAGCAAAAAAAAAGCGCTCCGCACATTCGCCGAAACGGCGGTTCGCTCGCGCCTTGAGATCAGCGCGGCCGCTCCTCGACTCGTCACCATCTACGCGCCGACTCCACTCCGCGAAGCACGGCGAGCACGAAAGCGGACCGCGGCCCTCCGCCACGCGTACGGCTGTCCTCTACCCGAGCTACACGAGCGTTCGCCCCACTCGGTGTTTCCTTCGGTTCGCTTCTTTCCTCTTTACAACACAATTAGTTGTTTGTGCCCTAATTTATGTCAGTCCCCATGAAGAGCACAGCGCTGGTGTTGTTACTGCATTAGCTACACTGCTTTTATCTGTTCCATCAATTTATTGTTATTGTAAGCAGTTAAACAGATGCCTCCCCATTGATTTCCACCTAACAGAAGATAGAGCTTAGAATCAAGATAAATTCCATATCCATTATCTAATGGAATTCCTTCTTCGGGAGATGGTATGGATTTTCTGCCATTGAAGCCAAGGGGAGTGGGGGTTGAGCGCGTAAGCGACAAAGCGGCTTCTGCGGCGTCGCAGCGTAGAGCCGCTCTTTGGATTCGTGGCCCGGCGGACAGCGTGGCTCGAAAAGAGGCGCGTTTACATGGGCGGAGCGGCACAACGCCCTTTTCCTCAGCGGGAGCGCACCTGCAACGGACGTTTATTGACGCGGTGCGCTCGCCGCGTCCGTCTTTGTCAAAACACGCACATTCGCGGGCGACAATACGATGCGTCGGTGTCCGTCGGGCGAACGCCTTTTACGGCGATTTCCCATTCGCTCTCTTAATTTTCGTGACATTTTGCATCTGGGCTCGTGAAGAAATCAGTCATTTTAAACATTTGTCCTCGAACGCGGTCTTCCTGGAAACGAAAAAAACTGCAGCGTCAGCGCACTCGTTTTTACGTGACAAATGTAAAGCGGTAACTTAGTTTCGCCGTTACCCCGTAGGATAATTACAGATGCAAGTGTCTCGCGTTAAACAGCCGCGCTCATTCATCATAAAAATGTTTATGAAATGTTCCGGTTGGCCTTAGGAGACGGTCCTCTCGTGAAGCTGTTCTTCCCCGGCTGAGTCCTGTTCCTCGTCCCACGTTGAGTCTGAGCTCTGTCATCTGCCACTTGTTTTGGGCCGGATAATAGGGAGGGAGGGAGGATTACTGCCGCTGCCTTGCTGGGGGGGCGAGGGTGTGTATATCAGGCTGTGCGTGTGTGACATTTCGGGCTCCGCTTTGCTCACGTGTAAAGCATATCCACCGACGGTTTGGAAACGCCATCGGTGATGTTTTCCGAGTGGGTGAGGGAGGCGGGGGGGCACCGCGAGCGAGAGTTCGACATGCGGCTGCAAAACAATTCTTAACCGGGTGGAAAATGGAGGAGAAACATAGTAATTGTTTACTTATTAGCAAGTGCAAATAATTGGTGCTAATTAATGCGCGACACCGTTCAACGTACGAAAGCTACTTCGCACAGATGCGGCGAGGGGCTCCGCCGGAGCGCTCGCCGGGGGCCGGAGCGCCAAACCGGAGCTCCGAGAACGTCGGTTTTGCACCCACGGAAGGAAGCGTCCTTAGAAATAAAGCGTACGAAACGGAAAGTTTTCAGCCGTCACGAAGCGGGGTTCGTTTTGTCGCAATTCCTTCGCGGTTTCGGTCGTGACTCACGGTCTCTTCCTTTCGCCACGCACTTTTAAAACACATTTAACGCCGTCGACATCCGTCGCAAGCGAAACGTCCCACACGAGGGCAGACCCTCGAATCGCTCGCCGCTTCGCTCTGGCAGAGCGCTGTCAAACTCACAGATAACGAAACCGCTCCCTCGTCTTACTTGGCGAAATGCAAATTAGCTATGCTTACCTGAGCAAGGAGCCAGCGCTCACATTAGTATCTCGTCGTGTAGCGGAGAGTCTGTATCGGGTGGCTTGCGAGGTCTCCGCGGAAAGGTACACGCGGCGGAAATAATGAGAGATAAAGAGCGGTACGACAGCGTGTTTGTACTGTCGGGGCTGGGAAACGGTAAATGAGCACGAGCACGGCGAACATTACGTTTGGGACAAAGTGCCGTCAGGTCGATGGAAGCAGAGACCAATTAGGAGCGGAGCTCGGGGACGGAGGCCGTAAAGAGGAAGGCGTGCTGAGCGCCTTTGCGATTAAGTCTTCCCACCCGGCCTTGGCCTGCTCCGCTCGGCGGACCGCCCGTGTCGTCGTCGTCCCCCCCCGGCCGCGGTGCCCACGCGCGGCCCCGCACCCCGCGCTCAGCCCAGGGAGATAAAGCCCCGCGCACAACCAGGGGTCGCCGTCCCCAAAATGAGGCGAGCGGGAGAGATAGGCCGCTGCGTCCATCAAAGCGTTGCTCCAGGCAGATCCTCGGCGTGGCCATTTGAGACGCGGACGCCGACGACGCCTTTGAATTAACTTCGCATGTGGCATGAAAAGATAGGCAGAACTTTCCCTGCTGTATTGGCCCGGTTGGAATTCTGCTCGCATCGTGCTGTTTCGTCCACGTGTTGAGAGCGCCGCACTTCCTTTGCTTCTCAAAGAAGAAAAAGCAGGTACGCGGGCCCGGACAAGTCATACATTTCAGCATTAGCATCTCAAGGGCAGCAACGTGTAGGTTCCGGCACTTATCATTCGCCCACGAGTGTCTGGCTGCCACGGGCTCTGTCCAGCGCATCTTATACGAGTGTTGGGGGAGCTGCCGCGCTCCTCGTACCGCGACTCCCGACGCCGTGCCGCGGCTTCTTCCGCAAACGGCAACGCGCTATAATTCTTACCGTCCTCATTATGCCTTGGGTGACGTGCACATAAAGTGTATTTATTTTCCGTACAAGCCAGCGATGCCCCTCTGCGAAGATCCTGGGACGATAGTGGCCACCTGACGCAGAAGCACCTTAGAATAGGTGAGCTCTACCGGGTTATTCCATCCACGACTGATTATCAGAACCGCATCGGGTGAAAGGAGCCGAGAGATGAGAAGAAACATTCAGGGATCGTCGGACATTGCAAAGTATCCGCTTACTGAAAACCGCAGTGATGTTTGGATGTGAATTGCAAAGACGGTTAATCGAAATTAGCGAAAACGTTTTTACGATGGAGATTTAAGTCCGGAAAAAACACAAAAAAGTAAAACCTGTAAGGCACCGATTGCACAAAACCTTTCGGCTTAATTTACTCTTTTCGTAAAGTGACGTCATTTGCTGAGTCATCCTGGCGCGTAAAGATAATTTGAACCCGGATAAATTGCAACCGCGATCTCGTGAGAAATTAACGGAGGTCATTTAACGTGCCTCGAAGTGCCGGGGGGCTTCATTTGCGGAACGGCCTGTTGCGTGCGACCGACGGGGGCCGCGCGCTTTGCTGCTCCGGGAACGATGAAGGAGAGCCGCGATATCCACCGCGCTTTTCTTTAGCGCGACTTCATCCCTCCGACACATCGAGGAGCACATTCTAACAGGCTCATATTGTGAAAAATGCTGTAACCATTAGAGAAATTAAAATGTCAAATCCAACACTTGTCCTTTTTTTTATAAAGAAGTTCAAAGATGCTCTGCGTGATTATTTCTCTGCAAATCCGCTGACAATAATTAAACCCTTTGCCATCGCGCTCCTTCTCGTAAGCGGATGCGTTCCTTAGCAACACATGTCCTGTGATTCCGCCGGCGGGCCGCAGGCGACGTGTCATCTTCTCCTTCGAAAACGTGGCCTGAGATACGAATGGGTGGCGTGCGGCGGTACGACCGGGGAGTCTACGTCGCGAGGAGCCGCGGCGCCCCGCAACCCTGGATTAACGCAGCGCTTGTCGCCACCAGCGATTGCTGATAAAATGCTTCTTCTCTGAGCTTGTACCGCGGGCGCCCTCGGGCCCTCTGGGACGAGCCCGTTCCTCTGCATCAAGGCATCTGCGCGTCGTTGGGGGGTCTGGGATTGAGGAAGCGATGGTCCTTTCGGTCTGAATTATCGAGAGAGCCGTCCTACCGAATTCACAGCACAAACCACATTTCCGCTTCTTTGTCATAACTCGTGGAGCCTTTCGCAGTCGTCCGTGGCACCGTGACACAACCTCGATCCAGCAGTAAATGCAAAAATATCCCGCGTGTAAGTGGGGCATTTTCTCACGTTTCCCATTGTGTCGAATCCATTGGCGAAAGGATGAACGAACGGTTGGAAAAGGCACATTAGACCGCAAAGCGGAAGCGTCTCCACCGGAGTCAATAATGACGTGAAACGGAACTTGAAAATCGGTTAAAAAGCCAATGCATAAAACCGTTTCTGATAAGTGAGACAGCAGCCACACGTTTTCAACGGCACCACGCAAATTTTCGCTCATTAATCTGGGATCCAAAGATTTTGCATTAAGATTAGGATTGGCGCAAGAGGACAAGTGTTTTCCAGAAAGAGAGGCTGCATTTCGGATTGCGAATTTCAATTTAAATTACAGCAATAGTCGAGGTAGGAGCGGCTCGTCGGCTCACTAGATAACGCGGTCACGTCACGGTTGAGGCGTAACGCGCTCAAGTCCTGCCGGAGCTCCGTCAGCGGTGAATTTGCATGTTCTTTCTGTGTTTCTGTGGCTTTCCTTTGGTTTCCTCCCACATTCCCAACGCGTGCAGTTTGAGTGAACGCGCAACTCTGAACTGTGTGTGTGTGTGTGTGTGTGTGTGTGTGTGTGTGTGTGTGTGTGTGTGTGTGTGTGTGTGTGTGTGCGCGCGCACGCGTTAGCACAACCTGCAGTGACTTGTTTGTAACCTCAGAAGCACATAAAGAATTGTGAAATGTCAAATGTGGTTGATTGGGTGAAAATAGGATTTTCACAGAACTTGGCGGTTCCACTTTTATTACCGATGTATGCCATACATTTTACTGCGGTACCTGAAACTCGCACCACAGTAACATTCATATAGTGAATGACATAAGGGCGACATGCAATAAAGCACATAATGGAGAAATAACACTGTTTTTCTACTCTCAAACCTGTAAATTACCTGGACAGCACCTGCTCAATAACACACACTGTCTGAAACCGCTTGTCCCAAGCGGGGTCGCAGTAAACTGGAGCCTAACCCGGCGACACAGGGTGTAGGGCCGGAGGGGGAGAGGACACACCCAGGACAGGATGCCAGTCCGTGGCAGGGCACCCCAAGCGGGACTCAAACCCCAGACCCGCTGGAGAGCAGGACCCGGCCAAACCCGCCGCGCCACCATGCCTCCTTCTTCAATAACACTCATCACTCTAAGTGTCTGGGACCTTTGGGAAACAATCCATGCTCGCTCACTCACTTTCCTTAACCGCTTGTCCTTGTCCGGGTCTATGGGGAATATACCCTGGACGGGCACCAGTCCACGGCAGGGTGGCCACACAAGCACTACGGGTAATTTGGCGTCACCGGTTCACCTGAAAGCCATGTTTTGGGAGTGTGGGAGAAGACCCATGGGGAGAACACAACGCTCTGCTGGGTCTGAACCTACGCCTGAGCCGTATTACCCTACAAACCATGTTTTAACTCTAAAGGTAATGTACTATCACATGGTCTGAATATCATATAATCTGGTCTAGTGTGCGCTGCAGCATTTACATCGTTGGAAACATTTTTTCATTAAAACCTGCACGGATTAAGCTGATCGGCTGAGATAACGAACAAGTTGCTCTTGGCCATCTCCCAATAAGAGGCAACGCCCAAGCGACAGTCAAAATCAGACTTTAAACACCTTCGCGGAAACGCCAAAGATGCTCTCAACATTCTGTTCAAGTGGAGCAAATGTATGTTGTTTTTAAAAAAGCGCGGTCCTGCTACTGGGAGTCACGTAGTTCAAGACCCATATGGATCCCGAAAGAGGTTCGGCACGAACAACGAAAAACTAAAGCGTTTAGTAGCTCATTACCGAGACGTACATTTTTCACTGTTATATAGGGCCGCTGCGGGCAGCTCATCGCGGTGAAAGTACATCTTTAACATCCTGTTCAGGTGAGTCACCATCTTAAAGGATGACTTGTGTCTTGTGTGAGTGTGCATACGTTATGTCCCTCACACCAACCTAATGGCCGCTACAATGATTTATGTAATAATAAACTCCCCCTATAGCAGCAGGCACTCAGGAAAGCTATAACTTTAAGACAGCCCCTCTGGTAACAAGGGATGGCCTCCTCTAAGTTGGTAAATTAATGTCAGCAACAATTAAAGGCTCTAAATAATAGCGGGCGGAGCGGGGGGACGGCGGGCCGCGATTTTACGACGCGACTCACGGAGGTCCGTCACAGCGGTGCAAGGACACCTTGAGGGCGCTGCGGGAACAAGTCGCTCCGCGTCTCCCCGGCGTTTAATGGACCGGAGGACGTCAGGAATAGGCAAAGTGAAGCGACGCGTGCGTTGTCTCCGCGCTCCGTCGTCCGCTCAGCCGCAGATTATTCTCCCAGCTCCGTCTTAATGATGATTAAGCACACCGGTTCTGCGAGACATTTCTGTTGGCTCTCCCGATTGTGCCAATAAAAGATTTTTATGACATCCACCTTTCCCTGACATAATATGTGTTATCTGAAGCACAGCCTCTCTTCTCTCACTGACATCTCCTTGAACCCACCGTGCCCCTGTATGTAGATTTAACTAAAGCCTGGACGTGATCTCCCGTTTGAGAACGAACGTAACGTGCTGTCCCTGCAATAAATTCCACACACGAGAGCGGCAGTATGAAAGGATGCCATTGATTAAATCCATCATTGACACAGGCTCAAATTAGGGTTTGCTTTTGGCTGGAACCCTACTTTTGCATGTGTGGCTTGCAATGGACAAAGTATTCGTTTTCCGCTTGAAGAAGTTGGCTTGCGCCAACGCCGAATCGCTGCAAAGTAAGTGGCTGTATTTGTCTATGTGGAAACATGAGTTTGTGTCAAGTTGGGTTAACCGGTTCAAAACGGAGCCCTCCGGAGCACGTGGCGGAAAAGGATCGCCCGGTTAGACGGCTACAGTAAGGAAGACTTGATCTTTGGTCTTTGTCTGTTGGCCGATCGCCTTCGGGGCCCTAACCCTCACCCTTAGGTAGCGGAACTAATGGGTCAACGGAATAAACTCTACCAAGAGAACTAGTGAGTTGGAAATGAGCCTTACACGGCTGTGCTGAGGAGCTGGGGTGGGAAGGGCACACCGCAGAGACGATACCCAGTCAGAAAAACACCAGGTCTTCTGAGAAGAGTCGGAGGAATGAACGAATCCAGGGCACCAAGAGAAACTGATCCTCCTGGAAAAGGGAGTGAACTTTCAGATGTGATTATATTTGTAGATACTTTGCGCTACTCGTTGCTGGTCTGGTGCCCAGCTTGGAGACCCCCCTGGACACAACAGTCCAAGTCCAGATCCCAGCAGGAGCATCTGGTTTCCATCGCTCACACTCAGAGCGAACAATCACATCCTGTAAGTAAAGTAACGTGCAGGATTACCCAAGACAAATTTAAAGAACTACCACAGAAACAGACTCCCGGAAAGCGTCTGAACTCGGAGCGCAACCTCGAGACCGGGCTCAGGCAGAGGCGCGGAGAAAAAGGCTGAAGGTTTGTGATCCCGGGGGCCCCGTTTGGAACAGGCTATACTTGAACTGGGAGGGAGGGGGGGCACGGCTGTCCAGGGCAGCTGCATGCTTAGCGCGGAGTGGGGGTAGGGGCTCCACGAGAGGTTAAAAATAGGGTAAGGCACACTGCCCGGATAATGGATTTAAAGGACAGCAATAGAGAGGGTACACCGTATATAGCCATAATCAATTATGTGGTCATATGGTGAAATCATATGGCAGATAATAGTCTAAAATGTCTGTACTTGAGCACCACAGCGATAAAAATAAATGTCTGAAGTTAAAGCAAATATTCTGTCACGTGGCTGCATAAGTGGAGATGGAGGCAAATACAATACAGATGGTTACGGACGTGGCTGTAGATGAGCACGAGTCGGTCTCTAGGAGGGCATCTCAGCACGGACGTGTTAACGTGAGAAACGCTACACATCTAAACCATTCAGTAAAAAACTATTCAGATATGCGTGCATTGCCATACGCGGTATCCACGACAACTGCATTCCGAAAACATGGCAAGAAGGGTTTAAACAATATCTCAGATTATGTGGATGCAAAGAAGCAGTTTTTAAAAAAGTGTTCAGAAAATATTCATTCAATAACCGCTTGTCCGGCGCAGCAAGCGAAGCTGTTCATATTCGTGTTCATGTTCTGCTGTATTATTTATGTCAAAAAGCAGTAAATGAAGCAACGAATCAGAGCAAAGAGAATTTAAAAAAAAATGTACACACAATCTGCAGCACAAAGTTGTTCCTCTTGGACAGCAAAAGGCTGCAAACTGTGTACTCATTTAGTATGGTAACATTTACTTTTACTCCCTTAGCTGATGCTTTTCTCCAGAGCAACTTCCAATGTTAAGGTTACAATTATTTACCCATTTGTAGAGCTCAGGAATCTTACTGGAGCAATTCAGGGGTAGTACCTTGGTCAGCAAAGCCACATGTGGAGGTGGGATTCGAACCTGTGACCTTTGGGGCCCAAAGACAGCAGCTCTTGTAGAATTTTGTAGATAATTTGAAATAGAGTGACTAGACCCACATGAAATATATGCAGACACGATGAGAAAGACTGATGTTGTACATTTTTTTGTCACCGAAAGGCAGCTGAGGGTGGTTCTCATGA